>NC_143014.1:29559330-29926830 GCF_055824585.1 Amblyomma mixtum
GCGCTCATAAACTCTTCCCTGTTAAAAAATGCTTCTGTCCGGAATTGTTGCGTACGGTGCAATTAAAGTCGATTTCAAAAGCCGGAAAACAATGACGGCAGGTCACTGACACAGCAAAAAGACGAAGGTCAAACCCCACTTTGACAAGCTACGGCACGTAAAGCTTGCGTGACATCTTCGCTGGCTGCGCGCGAGGTTGGTAAACGCGACACACAGTCGTCTCGGCATTCTAGCGCAAACAAAGGCCAGGTTGCGTCTCCGCCTTCGACGTTAGCCACTGTAACGGCCGTTCTCTTCCCATGTCGCGTTGAGCCGACCTTGCGAGAGCAGTTTGCGAAACAATGCATCTACGCATGCTTCTTTTGACGAAACCTGCAAGGATTGCTGCAGATGTCGTTTCCCTCGCAAGCACCGGTGAGTCGTTGAAATATATACCATGCAGCGATCACCACTCCTTCCACGAATAAAAAAAAATTAAGAAAAGGCTCCATGAGCCTTCTTTTTTTGTGTGTGGTTCCACGAACTCACCGCAGACCACTAGCCCTATCACGGGGGAATCAACCGAGCCACCGCTGCCCCATTACGCGACTCGGGCAGCGCTGAAATAAAGCTGGGAATGGTTTCTGGTGAGCGCCACGGTGGCACCTGCATCAGCACAAAGAGCCAACGTCTATGCAGCGATGCAGAAAGGAATTTAAGGGGACACCGAGTACATCTGATTTTTGTTCTTCGCAAAAAAAATGATTCTATTCTTTCTGAACACGTTTCTCCGGCAGAAAAAGATGGGGTTCATTGTCCCAAAGGGACTCCGGCTATGAGGGACACCGTAGTGGAGGACTCCCGATAATTTCGACCACCTGGGGTTCCGACATGTCCAATATTCTTGGACAAAAATTTTGAATATTGGAAAATTGTAAGGTACTATTGTGGAAATATTGAAGGTAATGGTCAATTCTTCCCATGTGTAGCAAAATCTTTCTATTACAGTGATTCCATCGCTCACATCGAGCAGTTCAGACTGCCATGGAAAACCAATAAGGAATGCCTTTGACGATATAGCGAAAACATTAAGAGAAAAAAAATGCAAGCCTGTCGATGGGAGATCTGAGGATATGGGAGAACTGAGGATATATTGATTGTTGTAAATCTTATAATATATAGAAAAAAAAACTGCGTTCATAAACAGCGAAGTTTTGTGTGCTATAAGTGTTTCCCGGCCTTGGAGATGGCCTTTCCTCGAAACTGTGGCTACCAGTTAACTCTTCGAGCCTGCAACAAGCCGCAACCGTGGGAAAGCGAGCATGTTCACCAAACTCGCGGAAGGAAAGGGGAATAGTTGCGTTGTGTTGTGTTGGGTTTATTGGCGCATAAGCAGCTAAGGCTATCATGCGCCAAGAACAAGGTATGGAAAAAATATGCTTGAGCAGAGTTTGAAAACAAAGTGGATAAAAACGGTGGTGTAAAGGGCCTAAGAGTTATTTTTACTAACTAGCTGAAGAAAGACAAGAATTTTAAAAAATGTCTGATAGCAGAAACTTTTGAAGGTTGGGTTACCTCCGCAGACATCCTTGGCTCGGCAAGGATTTCGAGGCTCCCAACAACTCAGATAAAGACCTCAGCCTCCTTCTCGTGATTGAGAAAGTGGCTGAGGTGTATAATTGTATGTAGCGAAGCACAGGGTGAGTAGATTAGAGTTGATGAAGAATACTGGCTTCCCTTAAAAAGCTAAAAACACAGGGTATACTGACAAGTGCATCTTTGCCTAATATCAATGCTGGATGAAAAGGAATGTGTTCTTTGTAAAAGGTAGTAAAATGTTTTTTTCTTAGTGATTCGAGTTCTGTACATGAGAATAATATGTGGTTTACTGTTAGTTCGTCTCCGCACTTTTCACAAACAGGTTTGTCTTTCTTTGTTAGCAGGAAGTTGTGTGTGAGATGTGTGTGTCCAATACGGAGGCGGCATAAAATAACTTCGATGAAACGTTTTTGGTGGGCGCATGACTTCCATTCTTCTATAAATGGTTTTACTAAGTGGAGCTTATTATTTCGTTCAATATTCCATTGCGACTGCCATTTATTTCTTAGCTTGCACTGTACCAACTTCATACAGTCATTGTAGGGGATGTTCACTTTCTTTATTTCTTTGTTGCGAGCTTTCGCAGCACATTCATCCGCCTTCTCATTGCCAGTGATTCCAATGTGGCTGGGAACCCAGCAAAATTTTATGTCTTGTCCCTGTATTGTGGCGCTCGTTATGTTGTGTATGATATTACCAATTAGTGGTGTCACTGCATTTCTATGGTGAAGTGAGGTTAGTATGCTCAGAGAATCAGTGTAAATGATACTGTTCTGAATGTTCTCATTTATTTTTTCTACAGCCACCAAGACTGCGTAACCCTCGGCGGTGAAAATGGATGTACACTCAGGTAGCCGTACTATTTTTTCCCAATTATTCTGAACTACAGCACTTCCCACGTAGTGCGCCGATTTTGATCCATCGGTATAAAATGCTTCGTATTCTCTGTATTTTTCCTCGAGTGCTAAATATTCTTGTAATATCTGTTCATGTGGTGTATGTTTTTTCCGAAATTGTGTTAATGTGAAGTCGCACACAGATGGTAGGCAGTACCAAGGCGGGAATGGATCAGGTTTGCGGGCAATATTAGGTAATATGTTCATTATGTCTAGTTCTTGGCATTTCTCTTCAAAGCGGAGAAGAAGTGGTCTGATTGCTAGAGGTTTGTTGGTAAATAGTGTTCGGGATGGGCACTTTGTAACGAGTGGGTAACAGATGTGTTTAGGCTGGGAACGGATCTTTAAAATGTAAGAGCATGTAAGCATTGTTCGTCTGTCTGCAAGTGGTGGTTCATTGGTTTCCACGTAAAGGCTTTTTATGGGTGATGTCCTGTAAGCACCAGTTGAAAGACGCAAACCCATATTGTGCACAGGATCCAGTCGCTTCAAGTACGATGGCCGTGCTGATTCATACACTATGCAGCCATAATCTAAAACGGAACGTACTACAGAGCGATAAATCTCTAGTAGGCATACCCGATCAGAACCCCAGTGTTTGCGTGAAAGGACTTTAAGTATGTTCAGTGATAGCGACGCTTTCTTCTTTAGTGCGTTTATGTGAGGCAGGAAAGTAAGCTTTTTATCGAAGGTGATGCCTAGAAATTTGTGTTCTTTTTTTAAAGGCAGTGTGGTTTGGTTTAGGTGTAATGTGGGATCTGTGTGCAAGCCTCGTTTGAGTGAAAAAAGTAAGGCTACTGTTTTCTGTGGGGAGAACTGGAAACCATTCTTGTCTGCCCATGTTGCCAGTTTGTTGATTGTAAGTTGTACTTGTCTTTCACATGTAGATATATTGGAAGATGTGCACGCTATCTGAAGATCGTCGACATAGACTGAATATGTTATGGACCTTGGTATAATTTTGTTAAGAGAATTCATTTTTACAATAAAAAGAGTTGTGCTTAAAATACACCCTTGAGGCACTCCATTTTCCTGAATAAAATCCCTCGAAAGGGTTGAGCCTAGACGAACATTAAATGAACGGTTAGTCAAAAAGTCTTTAATTGAGTTCAGCATTCTGCCACGGATGCCAAGCTCAGCTAAGTCCTGGAGGATCCCGAACCTCCAGGTAGTATCATATGCTTTTTCTAAATCAAAAAAGACGCTAAGACAGTGTTGCTTGTGTATAAAAGCTTCTCTGACAGTATTTTCAAGGCGGACTAGGTGGTCTGTAGTGCAGCATCCCTTTTTAAATCCACACTGATGGATATCAAGAAGTTCACCAGATTGAAGAACAAAGGTTAGTCTTATATTTAGGACACTTTCGAAGGATTTGGCAAGGCAACTAGTCAGGGCTATGGGTCTATAACTGCTAGGAGAGGTTGGGGGTTTACTAGGTTTAAGAAACGGGACAATAATAGCTTTCTTCCAGGCTTCAGGTATTTTCCCTGACATCCAAACTGTGTTAAAGAATCTCAAAAGTGCTTCTATGGCAGGCTCAGAAAGATGTGCAAGCATTTCATAATGTATATGGTCGGGTCCTGGAGCAGTTTTTTTTCCGGCAGACAGTACTGTGTTGATTTCTTGGAGGGTAATTAGACTATTGTATTTTTCATTTGCACCTCCAGTTGTTGGGAGCCTCTGTTTTTCAGCTGTATTTTTGTATTTTAAAAAGGACTGCGTGTAGTGTGATGAACTTGAAACTGCAGTGAAATGTTCCCCCAATATGTCTGCCTGTTCCTGTATGCTTGTTTGTGTTCCGGGTGTTGTTAAAAAAGGAATTGTGAATGGTGAAAAGTTGCCGTTTATTTTTCGAACCTGCTCCCACATTTTTTTAGATGGGATCTGACTGTTGATATTTGAAACATAATTCTGCCATGAAGCTTTTTCGGCACTGCGACGGACATACCGAGCTTTAGCTTTTGCCTTTTTAAAATTTAGGAAATTTTCATGTGTCGGATACCTACGGAATTTACCCCACGCTATATTTTGCTGTTTTTTTGCTTCTTTACAGTCCTTTGTCCACCATACTTTATGGTTTTGTCGCGCCACTCCTGACGACTGAGGAATAGCTGTTAGTGCGGCAGTTATGATACAATTTGTGAACTTTTCGTTTATCTGGTCAACGGTAAGATTTCCTAAAACTATATCTTCTAAAGTTGCCTTTGCTCTAAAAAGTGACCAGTCGGCGAGGTGAAGCTTCCAGCGCCGTGGCCTTGTGGGGATTATTTCCGGTGTGGATGTTAAAGTGATTAGTACAGGGAGGTGATCGCTGCCATATGGATTGTCAATGACGTCCCAGTTAAAATCGTTAAAAACAGAAGGTGAACTAAACGATAAATCTAAAAAGGTCATTTTCCCTGAGGTAGGGGAGCAGTAGGTGGCTTTTTCTGTATTTAAAAGACATACATTATTTGTGAGGATAAAATCTTCAATTATTTGACCCCTAGAGTCACAGTGCTCACTTCCCCAAAAAGGGGAGTGAGCGTTAAAGTCCCCAACTACTAGATACGGTTCTGGAAGTTCATTGACAAGTTCTTGTAAATCGTGGACTGTTAATGTAAAGTGTGGAGGAATATATACAGAACAGATAGAAATTGTTTTATGGCTGACGACACTGACCGCAACAGCTTCGAGTCTTGTTTTTAGTTTAAGCTCTCGAGCTGGGACACCGTTTTTCACTACGATGGCTACGCCTCCCGACAGCCTGCTCGCCTGCTCTCGATCGCGGCGGAAAACAGTATAATTCTTAAGAAAGTTATTTTTTTTGGGACCTAAGTTTGTCTCTTGTAGACATAAGGCAACAGGAGCGTGCGCTCCTAGTATGTCTTTTATATCACTGTAGTTGTTTAGAAGTCCTCTACAGTTCCATTGTATTATGAAAGCCATCTTAATTTTGTGCTTCTATAGGGTGAAAAAGTAGATTAAGTTGTCGATGGCCCCGTGACTCGGGGCCTGTCTTTTTTTGACCGATCCAGGGAGCTCCGCCGACCGTCCGACGTGGACGGCGCGGGGCTGCCCGGGGTCGTGTCCATCGCCTCTGTGGAGGCGCTGGACGACCGTGCAGGAGGTATGTTGATTTTCGAGTTTGACCTCGACCTGTGGGAAGAGGTCTTGAGGCCCGCCGACCCGGGGGTCTGCGTTGCCTCCTTTGGGGTTTGCGGAGTAGCGCTAGCTACTCCACACGGGGGCGCGGGTGGCCCCGCCACAGGCACACTGCGTGTGGCCTGGACGGGTGCCGAAGCCTGGTGTGGTGTGCCGCGCCCACGCACCACATCAGCGAAGTTTGTTTTTGCACTGAAAGAGAATGTGTTCGTTTGAGCATATCGCCTTCTTGCTTCCTTGAAAGAAATGTTTGCCGTAGTCTTGAGAGTAATTATTTCTTTTTCTTTTTTCCAAGAAGGACAAGCTCTGGAGTAGGCAGCATGTTCTCCTTCACAGTTTGCACACCGCGGTGTAGCAACACATTCTTCAGATTGGTGTTCGTTTGACGAGCATTTTGCGCAAGTTTTGCGGCCGCGACAACTCTGTGAGCCATGGCCGAATCTCTGACAGTTAAAACATCTTCGTGGGTTGGGTATATATGGTCTTACATTTATTTTCAGGTAACCAGCTTCAATGCTTTCAGGCAGTGTGCTGGTATTGAAAGTGAGGATCAGGTGCTTCGTGTCTATTTCCTTGTTATCCTTCCGGATCTTTATGCGTTGAACATTTATGACATCTTGGTCAGTAAGGCCCTCAAGCATTTCTTTCTCAGAGAGGTGGATAAAGTCGATTTCAGATATGACGCCTCGGACAGTGTTCAATGATCGATGTGAAGTGACAGAGACTGGGATTTCCCCAATGGACGCAAGGTTTGAGAGTTTAGAGTGTTGGACAGTGTCACGAAGTTCGAGCAGTAAGTCACCGCTGGCCATTTTGGATACCTTGTACCCAAGGCCCAAGGTGTTTGTAAGGCACTTTGCTACTAGGAACGGGGATATCAGTCTTGCTTGTTTTCCTTCTGCTTCGCTATGGACAACATGAAATTTTGGGAAAGATAGCTTTCTTTTCTGAAAAAAATCGTCTGCATCGTTCCGCCCTCTTTTTAGAGAGCGATCTGGTTTGGAAAAAGGGGGAGCCATAAATAATTAATGTTTTTCAGTCATGGTGCTAGCCACCCACCATGGAGCCCAACAAGGGGACGGGACAGGAACTTACAAGCAAGTCCTGCCCACGCCAGCTGTACACCCCAACTATAACCTAATATGACTCAACTCAGGGTAGTTGGTCACACACGGTTAACCCTCGCCGCCAGGAAAAAGAGGAAAAAACGAAGAAGAGAGGAGGATACAGGAAAGTTGTAAGAAAGGAAATAGGAACGTGAAAGATAGAGGGGCGGACAGGAAAAGGCGACTGCCGATTTCCTCCGGTAGGGTCAGGCCGGAGGTGCCGTCTACAGGAAGCTGGGGCCAAAGTGGTGTGTTGCCTCCGCCGAGGGGCCTTAAGGGTCCAAACGCTCGGCATCGGCTCAACCACCAGGATCCCCTTTTCCCCGGACACGGCAATGCCACGCACGGCTAAGCGCGGATGCTCGGGTCCGTGGTGACGCATTGTTCACCATCATCCCCCTGAGGGGATGTCCCTGCGGATGCTCGGGTTAACCCCGTGGTGTCGCCACTCACCAACGTCTGCATGCTGCAGACGCCTCCCTGCGGGGAGGGAATAGTTGCAACAGGGCAGAAATCTGAGCTAGTTGGTATACAATCATTGTGTCGTTGTTTGTTAGCGCCTGGATTTTTCATAATGAAAGGGTAATAGTAAACTAAAGGCGCCAAAAAACCACACACACACACAAGACAAGAGAACGGGACAGAGCGCCTCCCGGGAGGCGCTCTGTCCCGTTCTCTTCTCGCGCGCGTGTGTGCGTGTGCGTGTGCGTGTGTGTGTGTGTGTGTGTGTGTGTGTGTGTGTGTGTGTGTGTGTGTGTGTGTGTGTGTGTGCGCGCGCGCGCGCGCGTGTGTGTGCGCGTGCGTGTGCGTGCGTGCGTGCGTGCGTGCGTGCGTGTGTGTGCGCGCGTGCGTGTGCGTGGTTTTTTGGCGCCTTTAGTTTACAATGAATTACCAACTAGCCCAGCAAGAAGTTTTCTTAAGAAAGGGGAATACTCTGAAACCCCGATAGTGGAGAGTGTAGTACATATTTGTACACCGTTGGTCGATTCCCCAATTATTGATTGGCTGTTTCCCTTTCCACAATCGTTGATTGGTTATGTTTTCCTGTCCCCAATGATTTATTGGGCGAATGTTCGTGAATTTACCCAATTGGTCATCGTCCCCACCGAGGGCGGGGACACAAGGTTTAAGACCAGATGCGTTGGCGGTACTGAGGGCTGGTTTCGTCGGTTCACACTGCGAGCCATGCCAAGTGTAAAAAAGTTTTATCCTTGCTTGTGTCTTTCCTTATGTTTTTTTTTTATTATTTGTTAATAAAAGTTAAACTTTCCGGAAGTGGCCTTGAGCAACGTGATTGAGTAACATCGAATCTGCAAGACGCCAGGCATCATATAACAATTATCATGCATCAACATATCCAAAGGGAAAAGCAACTTAAATTCTTTCCAGTTCAACAATTCTCTCAAAGCACACGGGCCCCTAGCATTTCGCCTCCTTCGAAATGCAACCGCCGAAGCCGGGATCGAACCCGCGTCTTTCGGGTCAGCAGCCCAGCACCATAACCGTTTTAATTCGTTCGGCCTCCTAGCTCATAAAACTCCCTTTTCAGTGAAAGCAGCGTGTTTGTCATCAGGAAGCAGCAATCTATCCATACAAGCGGACTATACTCGGTTCTCGTCGTCGCATTAAAGCATATACATCCGCGGTTTCCGGCTTTCGTCACATCCGCTGTTTTCTATCCAAGCACAACATTCGTATGGCCAGGCTGGTCCAAAATAGGGAGCAACCACGAATCCTTGTGCGTACACTGTATGCATGGCCATGAAATAGACGTAGCGGGCGAGGAAGATGGCCACGCAAAGCACACACCGCACAGTTTATAAATTTCAACTATGGAGGGAAAGCTGGCGCCACCGTCAATGCGAATTTCTTGAAGGGCACTTCATCTCCCGCGGGAATGCCGGGAAGGCAGCGTATCATACTTGGCTTGACCCTAAAACATCACTGCGACTGCAGAAATAAGTTTTCGAAAATTATATGTTTCAAGGAAGCGTTGTTTTACATAAATATGTGATGTAATAAAATCTGCTTTTTGTATATTGCAATAAGTGAGCAGAAATGCAGATAGGCGTAAAGGAGCGCCGAATTTGTCCACGGTGGGAGAGAGCCTTCTCTTCATGCCGCCAAAAATAGCCAACCGTGGAAAATAATTTTTTGCGTTTAACAGACGCACTTTTTGGAGCAAATATTCTTCCACAAAATTTGCTCATGCTTGAAATGGTTAGAAGCTTCCGTTTGCGCACCGTGAAGAACAGAAACATTTCAGTAGTGTCGCCTGCTATTGTGGGTTCGCGCCCCATGTTCATCATCAACATCAACAACATCATCATCAGCCGGACTACGCCCACTGCAGGGCAAAGGCCTCTCGCATGTATCTCCAAGTGCAGCGGCTATTGTTCGTGCCATGAGAAACTTGCCCCAACCCTCGCTTATCTATATTTGCACGCGCTGAATGCCGGCTCTTGGCCATGTCCTGGCGCTGCGCTTACAGATTTTGCCAAGAAAATCATGAATTAGGAAGCGGAAACTAACCTGTACTACCAAGCACAAGTAAGTGACGGCCGTGTTCATGCTGACAATGCAACGTGCGAGTGTTTGCGTTCATTAATTCATGAAGCGAAAGTCGTTTCTGCATGCAATGCGCGGCCACCGCCAGTCTTATAAATGAAGCAAACGCAATAATCGGCGAGAACGGTTTATGTATACGCTGCGCTTGTCGAAGTACTTTACGCTTTTAAAAGATAAGATTCTCCGTGACTCCTGCGAGAAATGTGCGGAGTGGTCACAGCAAAAGAACAGACTGTTGAGTTCTCAATTCACAAAAAAAACTTTTTTGTTCTGTTCTTTCACCTTTCATTGCACAGATAGCACAAGTTCCAGCTGTGCAAAACTCAGATTGCTGCGTATATGGCTCCCAGTGAGGAGGCAAACGGACTTCTGGTCTAGCAGGCACCGGACACTGTGCTCAGTTCACTTCGAGTCAAGCGCCTTCGGATGCTTCGGATCTTACATGAACTGCATGCGTGCGTAGCTGGATAACTACCCCACCACAAAGTGCACGCAACACCAGTGAAAACGTAACTGAACAACCGGAAAAATCCCATCCGTAGCACAGTCAATAAGCCACCAGATGTCAATCCGAAGCCCCTGTCTTTTCGGCATGCCTTGGGCGTCCATAGAGGATGAAGTGCGTAGCCGCCAGCTTTCGCCCTACTGAAGAGTAAGAAACTCTATGGAATACAGTGATGGAGGCGAAATATAAAAGGCGGCCGTGGTCAAAATTAATCAACAGCCCTCCACTACGATGTCCCTCACCGCCCATGAGTCACTTCGGGACGTTTAACTCCCGCAATTTACAATTTTACAATTTTGTTGCGCACACGGTAGTGGCAGTCGCCGCCAGTGACTGTCGACGTAGTAAGCATCTGACAGCACTGAATGCATTCCCCCTGTATGTAGTCGAGTGCGTGGAAGTCTTGCCAATATACAGGATAGTTAAGCGGGCGAGTTGGTGATACGTTATGCAAAAAACAGCGCGAACAAACGGGGACGAAAGGAAGAAGGCCAGCAACTGCCAACAGGCCAACAACAACAGGCCAGCAACTGCGGGCATCCAAGCCCTGTTCGAGCAGTACTGTTGCGCAAACACATCACCAAGGGCGAACCGGAGAGCTGAGATGCGGTACGCCCGATCCGTCAAGCGAATTCTACCCCGCGGCGTCAGAAATACGCAACGCGCCGGGAGTGACTTCATCAAGAGGCGTGGGGAGTTGGCGGAAGCCGACGGCAGCGCTTTTCCCGCGATTCGCGTGTGACGCGTATACACACGCCCGCAGCGCCGAAGCGGGAATTCGGCCTGCGCTCACGAACGGGGTTCCGGCGCCGCGCGCCACAAGGTCGGCCCCGGCGTTGCGCTGGGCCGTCCGACGCGCCGAGCGCAGCCGAGCGTGAAACGGGCGCGCGAGACGATCACGCTGCGCGCTGCATTGCAACACGCCAGGGATCAATGCAGTGCGCCCGAAGGCACCCTGTACTACCGCACTGGCGCGCTGTGTAAGACAACGACCGCGATAGCAGCCCTCTGCCCAGCGTTATCGTTGGCTCTTTTCGGCACTCTGGCCTGGAGGGGACTCGGACAGAGCTAGTCTGTGTCCACAGCGCGTCTGTTTGCGGGAGTACCGTCGCGCGCAAAGGCAGAAAGAAAACAAATATGAGCGGCACAATGGCCCCAACAGTTTTTCGCTCCTGCGAATAACAAAGCCGGTCTGCAGTGGGTGCGCGGGGCAGTAAACTCGCGTGTGTTTCAGAGCAACACGCGCCACGCAGGCCCGCGAGCACCGAAGTCATCTGTACCACCAGCGTCAGCTGACACACTAACAACAGAAAATGTTAGCGGCTGGAGAGGCGTGGCCTGGAAGAATACCTCCAAAGAGCGTCCTTCACGCTTCGATGCGAAACTCAACCGCTCTAGTATTCTGCCTCTGTATAGTGTTATATATGGCAGTTTTGCAGTTGGCGTTTCTTGTTCGCGTTACACTTGACAAACGGAAAAAAACCAGTCACACAAGACGAGGGACAAGAAGAGTGTACACACCACAACGACTGGACTAACAACTGAAGTTTATTAGAAAACACATAGTCCGAGCAAGGCCAGCAGAGCATGCGCAACAGCATCATCACAAATCACTGAGCATAAGAGACAAGAGACAAGAAATCTCATCTATCGTGAACGACCTAAAAAGGCAAATTCTTTTTCTAGTAAGCGCACCGAAGTTGTGCGAATACAATCATGGCCTGACAAACCGATATGATATGCTTCCAAGATTTCCCGCTCGTTGTGGTGTGTACACTCTTCTCGTCCCTCGTCTTGTGTGACTGGTTTTTTTTTCCGTTCAGAATGTACCAACTGGCCCGCAATTCAACCCTTCTGCTTACACTTGACGCCAGTAGTACAGTACGTCCTGGAGGACTTGAATCTAGATACTGCGATCAGGAGAAAGCGGCAGGTGGCCATTATATCTGAAATGTCTATAGCATAACGTGCCTTACCTCGTGAATACGGCATCTATGAGAAAGAATAGTTTAGTTTATTGGGGTTTAACGTCCCAAAGCGACTCAGGCTATGAGGGACGCCGTAGTGGAGGGCTCCGGAAATTTCTACCACCTGGGGTTCTTCAACGTGCACTGACGTCGCACAGTACACGGGCCTCTACAATTTCGCCTCCATCGAAATTCGACCGCCGCGGCCGGGAAGTGTACAAAAGAAAATGAAGACATTCGATAGCGGCGTCGCAAGCCTCGGGGATGTCCGTCACGGTTAGCTGCGAGAAGGTCTCCAGAGAGAGAACGTCGCACTGCAAGCGTCAACCTGCCAAAACCTTCCACATTCTCAAGACCGATCACCAGCGGGTCATTCTTTCACTCTAACGATGAGGCTGCAGGCTGAGGTGGCTCAGATTTTTTTCTTTCGATGCCTCACCGCTCGGTTTCCTGTGGCGCAGTTGCATTACGCTACTTAGGCGGAAATTTCGTCGAATTCTCATCATGAACTTTCCTCATACGTGCAATGAACCGTGACGCTGCGTCACTGCCGGGTTAATTTTTGACTGACACTGGTGGGGGCATCAAATAAAGCGGAAAAGACAATCCCGAAAGCGCACCTGCACACTAGGCCAGGAGGAAAACGGGAGATGCCTGTATCGGCTAAAACACGGTACGACGCGACCGCGTTCCCAGCGAAGGCGCGGGATGGACCGAGAATCCGCCAACCAATGCGGACTGCACTCGCTGTCCACGTTACGCGAGCGCCCCCTCCCCGCAACAATCATCGCGTCGGCGCACAAGGGCTGCAGAGGTCGTATAGTATCGCCAGAATCGGGCCGCGTGCAGTGCGGTCATCGTGGCGTGGTCGAGGCGGGTCTGCAAACAAGACCCGACGTCGTCGACAGCTCCGCTTGTGCAACGCGTCGACGCCGCTGTGTCGTTCGGGCCGTGTTGGACGAAGGGGCGTCGGCCCGTCGCGACAGCCTGCGCCACCTCGGGCAGAGCCCAGTTCGCGGAACCACGCTCATTAAGAAACTATCGGGGTCATCACTCGACGTCGCGCATTAGGATCCACTCGGGCCGTAATGAGGCCTCGTATCGTAAATGATTACGCGGGTAATCGTTGTTTCCGTGCGACCGACGCCGGCCTCTTGCTGCGCCGCATTTCGTAACCCAGAAAAAGGCTATTTTCGCGGGGCATTCACAGAACCGCTGAATCGGAATCTCCACCCTTAGGATACACTGAAGAATGAAAACCGCCACTGGAATTGTGACGTTCACGGGAACACCGTCAAAGCATGGCCCCTCGGCATACCACGGACCAAGCTTCGCGTGATCGGTGGAGGCCTGGATCGGTTCGGCCTGCGGCTTTGGGGCGTAAAAATCCATCGGATATAATTGATAACCGAAGGGTCAGATGAAACGCTGGAATGGTGGAAACAACGCATCCTCAAAGTAAACGGATGTGGGCACACCCGTTACCCGCAACAAGCGCTTTTGCACGCCCCGAAAGAGACGTCGAAGAGGGCGAGAAAAGCACCTTTGCCCTCAAAAGTGGCGGTGCGTGAGAGGAAAGGGCCATCGGACTGAAACAAAACAGTGGTCCCCGAAAAAATTATTACACGCCTTACTTTCTGAAACGCGCGAGTTGATCGCCACAAGCCATTGCAAGTTTCAACGAACCATGGATGGTGATTCATTTAAGAGGCGCTACTTCGGACGTACTGACAGTAGCTCGAACGACGACGGTTTCTCCGCTTTTCATCGCCCCTGCTGTCTCCGCTCGAGACTCGCACCGAAATTCCGTTCCAAAGCTACACGCGGGCCACTCCGTACACTGGAGACCCGACTTGCATCGTTTCGCACCCATCGAAATGCGGTCGCCGCAATTCGATCACGCGCGCGCCGAGTGTGAGCACAGCCGCGCTATTGTGGTAAATTGCAACAGCCGCCGCAAGTGGTTTGGTTCCACTTTTGCGCTTCTTTGGCCAGCCGTGGCGTGGCGCGCCTTCCCGCAGGCAGCACGCGGCGAAAAGCGGCAGCAGGAAAGAAGGCGGCCTCGCTCTCCCTCCCGCCGACGGCTCATCGGATTTTAAACCGACCGTGAGCGACGCATAGAACACCCGGGGTCCTTCATTTTCGGCGCATGACCCCATTTTACATACAGTCGCCACGCGAACACGGGAAGAAATAAAAGAGCAGATATCCCAGCTTACGGCGTTCTATAAATAGGCGCACGCTTGTACTCCCCGTCAACGCTGCAGCCCAGAAGAGATCCGCACCATTCCGCTTTGTACGAAATCATCACGGCGCCACTCGAGAAAGGTTGCAGGTTCGACCCCCGATGAAGCGACCTCGACACGTACTGCGTGCCTGGGCGAGCCATCGGGCCACGGCAGCGAAGACCAGAACGCAGCTGTGACGGTCGCAACGTTCACGGGGACAGCCGGCGATCGACACAAAGGTGCGGTCGGTAAAACATGCGGCGTTGATC
The DNA here is from genome assembly GCF_055824585.1 of Amblyomma mixtum. Taxonomy (NCBI): domain Eukaryota; kingdom Metazoa; phylum Arthropoda; class Arachnida; order Ixodida; family Ixodidae; genus Amblyomma; species Amblyomma mixtum. The sequence continues at coordinate 29,573,592 of NC_143014.1, forward strand.
AATGCCGCGCGAACTGCGAGCAGCGAAGTTCTTCGGAATCCCGTCGACGCCGAGACGGTTGAATGCCATGCATCTCTTTACACGGTTACCTCTCACCGTCGCATGACCTTGGGCGGTTCTGCGCTCTCGTTATCGATGCTGAGCTGCTAAGAATCATGCTTTCCCTTCCGCCTGTAGGACGGAATTGCTTCCCTCATGAGCATATAAACGAAACATGACGTCACCAGTAGATATAGCACCCAGCAGATACAACGACCGGGGGAATACAGCGCGAAGAAATGCACCACCGGTCGATATTTCACTTCACGAAACAGCATCGCCAACAGGCCAACAGACAGCAAAACATGACAGCGCTCCCTTTATCACATTTTCGCCGCTCGAACTTACCGCCAACACAGCTTCCAGCAAAAGTGCCAGCGCTGCCCTCAGTATTATTTTCTTTCTCAGCTACAGACAAGCAAAGCCCCGCAAAAGGCGCAGCAGCTTAAAACGGATTACGCAAGCGCTGGGAACTACCCGTACAGAGGTGCAAGGACACCTGCGGGTAATCCAGTTTGGTCCATCGACCGTATTCCACGAAAAGCCACAGCCAGTAACCGTCTAGAATGAGCGAAAAAAAAAGTAAAGGCACGGGCCCACACAGAAGAATCGAGCAACGAACGCAGAGATGGGCGAAGAAGCGCTCCGCGTCACGGAAGAACGAAAAGGAGGTGGCTGGGAAAAAGAAAAAAGGAGACCAAAATCGCCCAAATGACCTTCGCGACCCGCGCCACGCAATCGCCGCCGCCTTTCTGGGTGCGAAGCCGAGTCGAGCGGGGTTGTCGACGGGGGTGACGCGTCGCGAAGTCGTGGGCTGCTGCTGCTGCAGTGCACGTACACCTGACGTCCCCCGCCCTCCGGGGTCAGCCGCGTGGAGACCGAAACCGGGAACGCTGCCCTCTTTCTCGCAACGGGCGCCGATATTTCTCGACGTCAGGGAAGCCCTGGGAGTCGCCCCATACTGCTCGCTGGATAGTTACGCGCGCCTGGCGCTAGAACGGTGGAAGCAGTTTGCAGCAGTCCAGAGAGGAGCGTGGAAGGGTCTGCACAGGGTGTTTCATTAAGGACTTCACACTACTTTGTTTTAAAAAATAGGCTTTTTAAGTTGGAAAAAACGCTTCATCAGGCATAGCATTTTCAGCGGTGTGTAGTACAACAGAATACTACTAAGACGTGCTAACTAGCAGGCTGGTTGACTAATACTGAATAGTTACCTTTTTAACTATAAGAGCGGTGTGTAGCCCACGGTAAGTAATATCCATATCAGTTTTTAGAATTGTGAAAACGCGGGTACGCTCAGCGCTGTGGCCCAACAACTTACGATGTAGCCAACAAATTGTGGCCACATCGCGCCAAAATACATGCGCTTTTGAGAAGCTTGCAGGCAAAGCAACCTCTCTAGTGCATGTAACTCGTCGAAATAGCCAAAATTTGTTAGGCCACAGCGCCGAGAGTAACCACGTTTTCACAATTCTAAAAACTGATGTGGATATTACTTACCGTGGGCTACACGCCTCTCAGTAATTAAGCGGCCTGACAGTAATAGTTAAAAAAATAGCTACTCAGTATTAGTTAAACAGGCTGCTAGTTGACAAGTCTAAGCTGTATTGTGATGTACTACATTGCTGACAATGCTATGCCGAAAAAAAGCGCTATTTTAACTCAAAAAGCCTATTTTTAAAGATCACGTAACGTATTAGGTGAAACACCCTGCACATCGACTAGTGAGGAGAGAATCGAAGACGAAAAGACTAACAAATTAGAAAAGCGGAAAACTAAAAGAAATGTACCAAGTGGCAAAAATACTGTCTGATATAGAAGAAACGAACAGCTTTGAGGGTCCTAATTACTGAGCAAAAATAACAGCTCCTGGGCAAAACGAAAGAGACGACGTGTCACTGATAGCGGTGCCCGCTCTCTCCTGTACCGCCCGAGGCGCACCGTGTTCGTTGCCGCTAATCACGCTCCTTGCAACGTCAGATCAACTGCCGACCACTGCCGGCAGCCGTGGTTTCATGCAGTGCACGTTTGCAGCCAAGTGGAAACTGAAAAGTCGATATTCGTTTACCGCCCCCAGGAGTTTTCCCAAAGAAAGGCCGAAGGGGGATCAAGTTCGCTACCATGAGCAACAACGTCTGGTTTAATGGGTTCAATGAAGCACAGCAGATCCGTGCAATTATTTTTATAAGAGCCATATGCGCCAGTAGCACGGCGATCTTCTCTCCCTGAGGCGTGAATACGTACGGAAAGCACAAAGCTGAACGGAACTTCTTCTGTCTAATAGCTTTTTTTGCTCTCTTCCTGCGCTCAATGTCCGGCCCCCCAAAACGAAGGAGGAAATCGAAATTTGTGAAACAAAATAAAAAAAAGGATGCCTTCAAAAAGCAGCTCATTTTCAATAAGATTTCCTCAGTCATGCGAGGGGAGCATAGAACCTCTGAATGGTCCAACACAACTGGGGCAGACACAACAGCCGGACGCTGCTGACCTTGGAATCCGTAACGCAGCCGCCGCCTGCACGGGCCTGCCCCTAACGAGTTCCGAACTGTTCATTGTTCCGCCACCGTAGATTACATGCTGGTACTCCCTTAATTTTGCGATAGCCATCACGATCGATAGCTTCTGCGCGACCAGACAGGTCTTATTCTAACGCGAAGAGGGAAGGGGGCGCATATTGCAAAGGCAGGACTGGCAACGAGGAAAGCTGCAGCAGCGCGTGTTCTGCCTCGCCGGACACAATGGGCTGCGTCCACGCGGTGCTCCGCTTTGGAGGGGTTGCCACCCCCGCTTAACAAGGAACGCTCGGAATAAATTCGCATGGAGGGTTCTGCGCGCTGCTAGCCACAATTGAATTGGCCGAGATGTTTAAGGCCTTCACTGTTTGCGAATAAGATCGCGTGGTCAAGAGCTCTAGGAAGCGCATGGCAGGTTTTTGTGGTCGCCGGCACTGTGAGCACTCTTCACTGTTCACTGCGCGCGTGAGCACAACTGTAAAGAAGTTTCTAAGCCAAGCCTCACTTTAAACGCCCTATCATGGCGCCACCTTCGTTCAATGGACCCTCGCACGCAATCGCGCGTGCCGCGTTCACACTGCGGGCGCAGCAGGAGGAACACACCGAGAGACAGCGGGCGCTGACCACTTCCGGCGGCTGTAAGACCTCAAAAACGTGACGTATACGGTCGTGACAGGGATCGAGACGAGAATGCCGCGGCATTGAACAACGGTTTTCCTGCTCAGAATGACGACAGTTGCAACAGCGTAAAGACTACAGTGTGATCCAAAAACGCGCGCCAGCTATGCATGCATTGAACCAGAATGGGATGAGTGCGCAAGCGTTGTCCGAAGCATTGCGGCTGCATAATGCGAATGCTTCATTAACATCCTCACTCAGTCTTGGTTTCAGCAGAGCTGCCGAAGGCGGAGAGATTGCGGACCCAGGTCACGACACGCGTGCGCACGAGGGAAGAAGGACCGTCAGTCACGACAGTGACACGGGCACCGCGACGTCGGGCCTCGCAGCCGAGCGGCTGTTGACGTTCCTGACACGTCGTTTTGCTGCAAAGCTGAACGGCGCAGGAAAGCGAAACTTCTGACAGCGCGGCGAACAGATATCACAGGCTAAATTGGCGAGAGCCACACATGTGCCGTCCTCAGCACTATCTTGCCCCAGACAGTCGAGCCGGATTTGGCTTTACTCACCTACCCCCCCAACCTCCCCCTCACTGGCATACATCGAAAGGTGACGCCGTACACTGAAGGGTTTGTATCGACCATCGCTGTTCGTCAGCGTGCACTGACATCGCACTCCTTCGAAGCGGCGCTGTGGTTCGAAACAGTGGTGTCTTGGGGCCAGCAGCTAAACGTCATATAACCACAAAGCCAGCGAGGTGGGCAAAATCGAAGGCGGTCCCTAGTCAGCCGAATGCTAGCTGTAGCCAACTGTGGGCTCTGAAAGAAAGAAAAAAGGGCATTCGCGAACGGAGGCGCGTATCCGTGGCAGCTCACATCTAGTTTTATTCCGAGAGAACACGGCTCGTCCTTCGCTGCAAAATGGCTCGCGATGTGAGCCTGCGAGAAGCTGCGAGGCGGAGACGACGAGGAAGGCCAAGTATAATGCACCGTCTCGAACGGGAGCACGCGCTGCACAGCTTTTGTCCGCCGTTGAATGCGGCCTCCGACAGCAGGGGGTTCGAAGCGAAATGCACGCCGAAGCGCATCGGCGTCGCCATTCAACCTGCGAGGCTTTTGTCGCCTGTGCGGTTTTGCCTGCCTCCAGAGCAGAAAAGAAAAAAAAAAACCGCTGCAGTAGAAGACTAGAAGCCGCACACAGCGACGGACAGCGGGAAGCGACATGCCAGCCAGCCCACAAATCCGTCTCGCGTAGCGCCGTGAAGGTCACAGGGCTTGGGCAGCACATCGCTCACGTTTAATACAATGCAGTCGAGTCTGACGCTTCGTGACATCCTTCAGAGCCGCCAGCAATGATTGCGCGTGCGCACACATTCGCCTGGCCCGTTGGCTGACCACTTGACTCCGCCGCCAGCACCTTGCAGCGACGTATGAAGATCGCCGACCCGTTAACGGGATGGCCCAACGCGCCGCTTTTTCTTGGGGGCCGCTGCATGCGTGCACCACTTCTGGGACAAAAAAGAAGCCGGCCGACCGAAGGATTCAGAGCAGAACTCGTTCGTTTCCTCTTCGGACGCACTGCGGCGCATCTCCACTCCCGTTTTTACACGACGCCACTCGCAGCCAGTGGGCGCAGTAACAATCGGTTTCGGCCGAATCTGACATCTCGGCAGCTGCCCGGCCGCGAGCATACGCGTCTCGGGTAGGCGGTAACCGTCAAAACAGCGCCTGCAATTTTTAATCGCGGAGGCATTCTTCCCCCTTGAGAATAAAAGATTGCCTGCGATGTTCTGTGCCAGAGAGAAATACCTAGAGTGCAGCATCTCTCGTTTTTGCATTCAGTTCTCGCCACTGTAGCAGTAAGAAATGGGACACGTCGGTAAGCTTACATCTACGTTCACGACCAGTGGCGGGTTTAAGTATTCCATCGCATTTTTCCAGAATTACAATCTTCAGAAAATTCTGAAAGGGACAATAAATCCCTTTATCAACAGTCATGATTAAGGAGGCATCTAAACGTTGCATCTTTACAAATATGCCAGATATATCAAGCAAGGACAGAGGTATTACGGGAAGACCCAACTTGCGTTCGAGGAATTCCACGCAAAAAAAAAAAACGCAACTGCTGCATACGATTAATTACTGCAGTAACATCAAGCGCGTTCCTTTCTTTTTTGTTTTCTTTTCAAAACGTAGTGCTACACATTTCACTTTTGCACGGTTTGATTGTCCCCCGAATATCCACTGCGCAGCAGAATTTAAGTACCGCTCGTGACACCTAGAGAGCAGGCATATGGGCACCAGTGTTAGCGACCAACTCGGTGCTTCGATCCGCTCAAAGCCGCCAAGGCACCGCTATCGTTAGGCGCAAGAGTTCTGCTACTGCAATGACACGGCAGCACAAGGAAAGAGCTTTGATAACGGCCCAAGCGCAGATTGTGCACACACCAAACGAATGATCGAGCTGAAATGGCGGCGCCAAATCATTTGCTACGCTACCCGCGTCTGATAGCGCCCAGAGGCATTGTGGTATAGTTCCTATAGGGAGCATGCACCGACGTCACAATGGCGGCCATTTCGTGGTGCATGTAGCACGGCGAAAGGCTGAAAGCGTATCTAATCGGCTTATCGCCGCCTGCTCATGTTCGCACTGCTGAACCTGTGCGCTGTACCCAAATGGAGCCCGTGGCGTCACACGAATACCTCGGACAGTTCAGTGAACGCTCAATGTTACGTCAATCAACGTTGGCAAAAGATGGGCCAGCTTTCTACGCGAAGCCGTCACTGCGCGGCGCTGTCTGCTGCTCCGACGTGAGGGCGGAATAATCGGGGTCCTCAAAGAAATGATGACGGGCTGCCAGCTCGAAATCGAAGCAATATATTTTTTATATACGTATACATAGGATTCATTCTCGACACTGGAAACTTGCTGTGACGAAACAAGCGGCGCCACTTAACGACAAGAACGCAGTGCCGCTGTAGTGACGACGTAATTACTGCGCTCGCAGCGAACCTCTCATGACGTTTTCTCCACTGAAAAAAAAAAATGCGCGAGAATGGCGGGGAAATGTGCGCTGTGTAACGAAGCGACGTGCGCTTTGGGCAAGATATATAGGCGAGAAGTATCCAGCGCAGTGTCTGTGCAGACTGCGCCCCATGGGGTTCGCTGAGAGCGCACGAGCGAGAGGGCCCAACCAAGTTACACGCAAAAACGGTAAGCAACGCTGCCGGCTGCGGCTGCCCGTCAGAGTGCCGATCTTCACACGGAGTCCGCACTCGCTCGCGGCACACCACAGTCTACGACATGCAAGCAAAGCGCGATATAACGTGACTTGCAAAACGCCCGGAACAGAGGGCGCATGCTGAGGCAGCCTGCCAGGGAAAGACGAATCAAACCAGAATGGGCTGAGCGGCAAGAAGCACCGCGGTCTCAACGAAAACGAAGGAAGATGCTGTTTCACGGCCACCGGCGCCAGCTAAAGCGCCAGCCACCCGGTGTCGTAGTGGGTGGCGCCGAGCCCGGCGTCGGCTCACCTCGGTGGGTATGTAGCAGAAGAGCACTCCGCGGTCGACCAAGGCGTAGATGTAGCGCTGCATGGCTGCGCCCGCCGGTCGCCGGCGAACTCGCACGCGCGCGCGCGGAGGAGAGAAAACGGCGGACCGGCGCGCTCGGCGCACCAACAAACAACGCTCTCGCTGCTCCTCCACCGCCGTCGCTTCGCCCGTTCGCGCTCTTTTTTTTTGCGCGCGCCTTTTTTCCTTGCCACGGGATAATCAGGTCGGCCGCATGCCGATCGCCGTCATCCGGCAGCTCTCTCCACGTCCCTTTCACCTGCCCTCCTCGGGTATACTCGCGTAGACGCCCGCCGAGCAGAACGCACTGAGAGGATTCGGATACGGGGGCACCCATTTTTGGAACGCTTCGTGGAAAACACTTTCTTTGAAACGGACAAGAGAGAAACAGGGGAGACGAAATTAAACTTGCATGCGTCTCAACTTGGGCACGATTTTGCCTGTTCGGTGACCTTTTCGCTCGACCGATGTCGCGCGATTACAGCCTCATTCCGTTCCTGCTGAGGCAAAAAGCTCCAGCATGCTAGGACTCGCCTTCCTAGACGCGGTGAATGCAGCCACGAGACGCTGGGAAATATAGCAAGACAATGAAGTGACCTTCACCCCTTATACGTCCTCTCGCGTTACTCGACTGCGGGACGGCCGACGGGACAGTTCCTATCGCGCTCAGTCAAGACCGCGGCGAGCGAGTTCCACGTCTCCGCCGCGGATGTGTATACGTTCAAGAGATGCTTCACTTTCCAGCTCGATGCATGACGTCCCACTTCTAGCAGCGTATGACTGCGAAAGGCTCGAGGCAGTGTCTCGGAGAGTGATGCTGTAATGTTTCAAACTGCTCTTGAACACATTAAGGATTGCGCGTATGTCGTAACGAGCCTCTCATTTATTTACCCTTGTTTCCTCAATCCCATCCATAGAGCGGATACTTTGTGTCGTCGCGGAGCTTGTTCTGAGACGTGATCCAACTCCACCACACTGCCTAATGTATAGCACGTGCTGACATTGCGCTTTTCAAGACCGGTACGCTTGTCGCAGGAAAAATACAAGAGGATAACGGAGCTCTAAACCAAGAGTGCGAGCGGGCCGCATGCTACACGGACGGTCGGCGATACCCGGGTGACATGTTATCAATGGCGTTCAGCAACAAGCGCTGAAGAGGCAACACATACCCGCGTACTGATGTAGAGCCACAGCGCGAGGAATTACTGTTTTATTCACCTGGAATTGAAAGGGACAAGGGAACGCCACGCGGAGGATTTTGATTTTCTAGTCAGGATAGCATGGCACCCGCGCTGCAGAACGTAAAACAGCGCTCAAGAAGAGCGAAGCAGCACGTGGCAGATGCTTGGTTGGTTGGAGGCTATGAGAGACGCCGTAGTGGAGGGCTCCGGAAATTTCGACCACCTGGGGTTCTTTAACGTGCACTGACATCGCACAGTACACGGGCCTCTAGAATTTCGCCTCCATCGAAATTCAGCCGCCGCGGCCGGGATCGAACCCGCGTCTTTTGGGTCAGCAGCCAAGCGCCGTAACCACTGAGCCACCGCGGCGGGGCACGTGGCAGATGCGTTCCGTCTGTGCCTATTTCACGGGCACAAAAATTACCAATACATTAGCGGCAGGCACCTGACCTGCCCCAATCGGGTATATTTCGCCACTGATGATGAGACAGCACTTGCGTTCGGGCGCCCGCCTCAAAGCAACGAGCGTGATCAGCCAAGCAGCATTGCGAAAGCTATACTACCTCGGCTTAATTTCATAATATTATAACCATAATGATATCATCATATTCATAATAAAGCCGCCGCGGTGGCTGAGTGGTTATGGCGCTCGCATTTCGGCAGTCGCATTTCGATAGAGGCGAAATGCTAGAGGTCCGTGTAGGCGATGACAGTGCACATAAAAGAACACCAGGTGGTCGAAATTTTCGGCGCCCTTCATTACGGCGCCCCTCTTAGCCTGAGTCGCTCTGGGATGTTAAACCCCCATAAACCAAACCATGATTTCATTCCGAGTTGATTTCGTTGTGCTTTTTTTTTGCACTTCAATTTTGCCCCATATAAACACTGTAATCAGACAGACACACGAGCCTACGGTAAGAATCGAAATCGGACAAATACTAATGCATTACAGCGAACTTCCGTTCATTTCGTGCCTACCATCCACTACTTACCAATAAACTTAGCACAAGGAGCGGTCGATTGCTCCACGCAAGAAGCGTGCCGCAACCTCGATTTCCACTTTTACAAACAAATTTATCTTCTTATTTTGAAGTATAGTGCGTGGTTAATAAAACTGATGGGCGCATGCGACAGTGATCGACAAATTTGTCTTGATTTGTGCGCGAGCAGAGCGTCAATCGCTGGATCTTGCTTGTCTGTGGGGCTTAATGCGAAAAAACTGCGCTTCTAGTTTCGTAATTTTCCCGTTGCACAAGAGTATTCAATGCTAATGTCATATATTTGAAATTATATCCAAAGCGCGTCGTCTGTCTAGCGTTCCGATGTCACATGGGATTTTAAAACGGCAAACAGTGATTATTTCTTTCCTCTTCTTTAATTCGCTGACACGGTTCATACGGGGTTGCAGCCAGTATCGACGGAGAAGCGCGAGTTTATCGTAAAAATTTAAGACCCGCGCGTCTAACCACAGGCTGAGTCCAGAAGCAGTACAGCGTCGCCCTAGTCGAGCAACCTGTTCGCATGCAATCGAAAACGCTCCCGGTTTCTGCTGCCGCGGCGGCTCGAGCGGCTGCAGAGCGACGAGGCTCCAACATGTAGGAAATTTTTCAGCCCGACGCGCCGCTCAGTCACTCAATTTGCTTGCACGTGAAGCGGCCTTAAAAGGGGCTCCCTCCAGGGCATTAAAATTGCCAATAGCTTTCACAGTGCTGCAGGGGCTCCGAGAGTGAGCGGTAGTACATGCTTCAGAAGTGCCGCGAGCAGCCAGTGCTTATCTCGGGCGCCCTACGTCGCACGCTTCGCAATAAGCAAAACAGGGAAACCGCACGACGCATTCCTGGCATGGTCGCTGTCCCCGGAGCCCTTTGGTCGCTTTGCACTTGACAGCCTGTCTTTCAAGGCACGCCTCCTCCAACACGATAGGCAAAGACGCTGGCCACAAAAAAAAAAAAAAATGGAAAGTTCAAAGCGGCCGGCAATTTCATGACGGCAGCGACTTTCGCGCCTCTAAGCTGAGGGGCAAACGCGTTCGCTGCCGAGGCGCCGGCATTCCTGCCCGGGCGCGCGATTGTTGGGCCGCTGAAACCCGCTCTCGGGCGTCCTTGCGGCCGACGTGACACAGAAAGCAGCGTGTCAATCGCCCTCCGCAGACACCGGGCAAGCAGCGTGTATTTATTATGCCCGAAAGCAGACACTGGAACGCATTGTTTGTCCACGCGGCACGTTATACGAATACGCGAGGCCCGTTCACCGTTAGACCACGGGCCGGCATCGCGCCCCCACAGAACAACGAGAGGCGCACGTGCGGAAGCGAATTGGAACCATAGCTGCGTCAACCGCACCACCACAAAGCAGGTAGTCGCTATGAGCAGCACCACCGAAACTATTCAACGACGAACTGGTCTGGGCTGCGAGGAGGAATTCGGCTACGTTCATTCCACTGAGGAAGGGCGTCGGGCCGCGCAGCGCACTGAGTCTTCTAAGGCGCAACCTCAAGCACGCAACTTCATACTAAAAAAAAAAACTTGTCACGCTGACCCGCCCGAAAATTGAATACGCGTCCGCCATATGGGACCATTAACAAGCATACGCCATAAACAACAGCGAATCCCTGCAAAACCGTGCTTTTCGTTTAATCTTTTCAGCTTATTCACGCTTCACCAGCGTCGCAGCGTTAGAACAACGTGCCTAGTTGGAATCACCATCGCGTCGACGCCACTTGGCTCGCCTTTGTTTCATGAACTGTATCATTCCATCCTCCGCGATGACTTCTTTTTGCCACACCCTGCAGACTTCCCGCGCCGTGACAATGATAACAAAGACAAACGCATAACGAGCCGCTCATCTCTTTATGCAAGACCATTCATTCCTCGCCCAATAATAGACTGGAATAACCTATACCATCACACACTGCTAGCGTTAACGTGTGCCATCTTTTCAAAATTTGTTGCAACAAAACGATGTGTGCTGGCAGGTTTTGTATTGCATATCGTAATGTTATGTGCATTATACTATTTGGTGTATCAAGCATGCTGTGAATTTATACATATACCCCCGGTACATAATTATTTTGAAATCCTCGCGGTTTTGTTTATTTGCAATTCTAGTCGAATTTCACGGTTCTACGGTATTAGATATTGGTTTCATTTTCAGTGCTTGTGCTGTATTCATCAAGTATGTGTTGGTGTCCCCCTCCCCACACACACACACTTATGTGGTACTATCGCAGGAGGGCCCTTAGGGGTATCGTAAATAAATAAATAAATAGAAGGCGGCGCCAAATGCACATGAGCCCAACACGTAGTCTTTGTCAAAAGTTTAGAGCCCAGGGGGTTTACTTCTTAGCCTTGCAGTGGGACTCCTGAAGCATTCTGGGAAGTCCTACCCATTGAAGGAGGCAGAACCAGAAATCTCCTTACCCAGAGGAAATTTGGAGCGCTGGAGATGCATCACGAACCACACAGTGAGCCTCAGAAGCAAACCTCCTGGGCTCCAAACTTTTGACAAAGGCTGTACGTCTCTTGCACCCAAGCAGAGCCGCTGCAGTGGCTCAGTGGTTATGGCTTTCAGCTTCTGACCTGAAACACGCGGGTTCGATCCCGGCCGCGGCAGTCGCATTTCGATGAAGGCGAAATGCTAGAGGCCCGTGTACTGTGCGATATCAGTTGCGCGTTAAAGAACCCCAGGTGGTCGAAATTTCCGGAGCCCTCCACTACGGCGTCCCTCATAGCCTGAGTCGCTTTGGGACGTTAGACCTCCATAAACCATCTTCCATCCAAGCGGCCAGGAAAGGGGGCACAACAAGAGGGGGTGACTCGTGCCGGAGCGATGTGCGCGGCACGGCTGCGCGTGCCACCATTCTATGCTAATCACATCCGCGCGCGCGGCACACGTCCCGCGGTGCGCAGTGGCCGGAAGTGTTCCCGCGACGGGCGCGCTATACGCCAAGGCTCCCGCAGCTGCCCCCGACGCATCCGGACGCCACTTCGAGCGCTGCCTGGCTACTGCTAGCAGAGCGGATATCCAGGCACCCTAGCTGGCAGTCTGCGCTGCGCTGGGGTTTGACATCCCGCACTAGCACTGAATCCGGAGTCACTCCTCGGGCGCGCAGCGAAGAACGAAAAGGCAGCCCTCTGCGTTGCAATGGCACTTTTGAAGTGAGACACCTGCGGCTCACTCCGCTGTGCAAGCTCCAATTTGCACATCGGCAGCCACTTTGGGGGAAAAAGAATGAGACGAATAGGGTCACACCAGTGTACAGTTTCCCTATGCATATTTTGAACATAAAACGAATTCGAGGATTGGAATAGGTCCAAATTTTCGTTATTCTGAATAGGAAAGCAAATCCGGCTTAGGCGTTCCAAATAAGGACCGGTTCGGCCGTACCGCCCTGGACTTTCACCGGAATTAGTGTGCACACGGAAATACCACTCTGCCCTCTGGATCGATCTGCCCGTGGCACTGCTGTGACCCGGGCCAGCTTTCGCTCTCTGTCTCTGGAGGAAGGGACAAGGTCATTCATTCTATTAAAGGTGCCATAGGCTGCGCGTGCGCAAAGAGAGCCCTGCCAGGAGGGTTGATGAAGGGAAATAAAACTAAAAGTGTCCTGCCCCTACCACCATTAGCCCAGCGTGCTGCTTAGTGCCGGGTCGGAGCCTGCAGTCTAGCGGCTGGACAAATGCTAAGGCAATAGCCTCGCTCATTTGCCTGAGCCTGGCTGTCGAACGAGTCTCTCGGAAAGAACAAAGAGGCACGCGATAAAAGGCAGCACCCTTTTTTTTTCTCGCCTCGGAAGAAAAATTTAGGTAATCCAGGGGTAAATTTTAGTCAGGAAAGATGCTGCACCTTATTCTAAAATTCTGCAAAACTATGCCTGGTTATCTGCCCTGCAGTATAGGCTCGCGCAGACCCCTGGCGCCCCAGACTTCTGAGGGGCGATGAACTTTTCCCTCGGCCTTCCATAGCTAAGATTGCTACTGTATACACCCCACACATTACATAACAGTCTCTCCCGATCGTAGAAGGCAGCGATGGCATGGAGGAATTAGAGCATCCGCCTCGCGTGCAAGAGGATCACGGTTCGAATCCCGGTGCCACGAAATTTTCCACCAGAATAAAAAATAAAAAAATCTGCGTGTTGATGAAACTGCATACGCAGGCTTGGAGGCGTGGCCTGATCTCGGTGATCAGGGCCGACAACGTACTCACCAGAACAGTATGTGGTCACCCTAGTGCAGTACTTGGCCACAACCTGCGCCCCTGCTCTTCAGAAATCGCGAGTTACACTACACGACTGTTTACCAATTAAATTTGTTTTTCTAATCTATTACAAATTTACAATATTCCGTCGCGTACGTTTCCTACGGATTACTCTCGCGTCTGAGCAAGACCGGGAGTGCCTTTATTTGCACAGTGCAAAAACATACAACACGATTTTAAATGCGCAAGGCCCGTGGATCGGGATGTCGTTGGGTAGTGCTCCACGCAATGACTGCGATAAGACGTTTTGTTGGTTGCCATGTTTTGGCCTCTCGCTTCTAAATCGCCCTTCTCGAACTCATCCTCAAACTCATCCGCCTCTAGAAAACAAGCCTTAAAAGAGAGTTAAGATCCCTAGTTGACCAAAGAAACCCATCTGGAATAAGCACATAGATATCCACAAATTTCCTTGCGGTGCCTTCATATATGTGAAATGGAAAATGAACATTGTCTGGAAGGCTCATTTTCGGGAAGAAATCAGGTTTTACACGGTTTTTAACAAATGTGCTCGCAGTTAAATAATCCGGTGAAAACTGGGCCGGCTTGCACGAAACAAATAAGACCGCCTTATTTCCAGTCTAATCTTATTCGCGGTCTAAAAGCTCTCTCGGTTTTGAAGAAAGGAAAGGCGCATAGCTGGTTCACTTTGTCGGTGAGTGCCTCAAGTGCGCACGAACGCCGACTATAAAACATTGAGTTACCGAACTTTCAGTCGGAGTTCGTGGTGCATTTGAGGTGTCCACTGACAAAATGAACCAGCTATGCGCCTTTCCTTTCTTCAAAACCGAGAGAGCTTTTAGACCGCGAATAAGATTAGACTGGAAATAAGCCGGTCTTATTTGTTTCGTGCAAGCCGGCCCTGGTTTTACCTGAAAACGAAGGGCCCTACATATACAGTGCTAAAGGGCGGGCACGTACTATGCTATTGTAGACTAGCCGACAGACGTTAACTAGGTGTGGGATTCCTCATCATTAAGGATACAGCTGACAACATAGAGGAATTACAGTTATTAGCACAGTTCGCAAAGAGATATAATTTACGGATAGTGAATACACCTTCTCCCACAAAATAGAGAGCAAGAAGTGGACGTGGAAGAGCCCCTAGTCGTGAGACTAAAAATGAAAGACTTCATACTGCGGGCTCACCCCCACATCGTGCAGGATGTGGAGGTCCTCGGAAAAGTGCGTTGTAGCGACAACAGAATGGTAAGGTCTGGAATCAGCCCAGATTTGAAGAGAGGACGAAGAAACTATAGGAGGTATTCAGGGACGTGGATTGGGAACAGCTGGGTGTAAGAGGTTGGGTTTTATGGCACATAAGCAGCTAAGGCAATCATGCGCCAAACACAAGGCTAGAAAAGTCTGACGCATTAAATGAACAGTAATTTCTGAAATCTATACTTTCTTCTAAGACATTTGTTTCCTTTAAGAAACTAAAAGCATGAGACAGATCAACAAGTGCATTTTCAGCTCAGAGTAGCATTGGGTGAAAAGGGATGTGGTCGCAGTAGGATAGAGTAAAATATTTTTTCCTGAGTTTTTCGAGTTCTGATCATGATGAATAAAATATGGTTTAGCGACAGCTCGCCTCTACACCTTTCAAGAAGAGGTTTGTATTGTGTCCTATGCGAAGACGACATAAGATTACTTCAACGAAACGTTCCTGGTATCTGCATGACTTCCAATCACCCAAGATGAGCTTTACGGAGCGTAATTAGTTCGGTTCACTATCCCGCTCCTTGTGCCATTTGTTCTTCAAATTAATATGTATTAACTCTTTCCTTACCGCGCCTATCCAAATCATTCAATTTGAGCGATGGCGCAAAATCACCCATTCTGAGCAATCCAGGCAGTTTCTCGACAAGTAACGCCACTGTATGCTGCACAAGAATTGTACTTCAGTTTCGGAATCGGTTTTTTTCGACAGCAGCATGAGTGAATACACGAAACCTGTCAACAAGGAGCAATCGCTCAAGCATGGTGCCCAAAGCGGCGTCCTCTTCTCGCACTGACCTTGTTCAGCAGCGACGGTGTTCTCGCGATTTCGGAGCATCGACACTTTACTTCGTAGGTACAAGCGACAGCTTTGCGCGAGAAGATGCCGTCCATTCGTCTTATTTTAGTTTGGACAGAGACTACTGTTCCACCCACCGCGGGCTATCGACAAAAAAGGAACGTAGGAACGTAAGGAGTATACGATAAACAGGAACCGGGAACTATATAGACATCAAGCAAGCCTTTCCTGAGTTGTTTTCGGGTCACAGAGCCTACATATTCAAGTGAAAACCAAACCTTTAATATACGGGGTATTTCTCCAAGGACTTTACACTATTTTTAAAAATAGGCTTTATGAGAAGAGCGCTTTTTTCGGCCAGCGGTGTAGCACGTCAGAATACAGCTAAGTCGCGCTAACTAGCAGGCTGGTTATAACTAACAGTCAATAGTTAACTTCTTAAACATCACTGTTAGGCGTCTTTATTATTGAGATGCGTGTAGCTCACAGTAAGCAATATCCATACCAGTTTTCAGAATTTCGAAAATGCGGTTACCGTCGGCGTTGTGGCCCAACAAATTTTGGCTATTTTGACTATGCGTGCACTGAACCGGTTGCTTTGCCTGCATGCTTTTTGAAAGCTTATGTATTTTGGCGCGATGTAGCCAAAATTTGTTGGGCCACAGCGCCGAGGGTAACCACGTTTTCGAAATTCTAAAAACTGATACGGATATTACTTACGGTGGGCTAGACGCCTCTCAATAATTAAGGAGCCTGAAAGTAACAGTTAAAAAGTTAACTATTCAATATTAGTTAACAAGCATGCTAGTTAGCACGGCTTACACCGGCTTACACTTAACAACACAATAATATCTGAGGTTGAAAAATACAAGTATTTGGGTGTCACATTCAATAGTAAACTCTCTTGGTCAAACCATAGTTCCATTACATGTTCAGCAGCATTGCGCAAGTTGTGGTTCTTGAAAAGGAAACTTAGAAACGCACCTGCAAATACCAAAATGTTAGCATACAACACATTTGTCCGTTCCAAACTGGAGTATACAGCAGTTGTATGGGATCCTCATACTAAAAAGAATATAATGATTTTAGAGCGTGTTCAAAGGAAGGCTATCAGATTCATCTTTAGTAAATATAAAAGAGAGGATTCTCCGTCTTTAATAATGCTTGCAAATAAAATCAGTACACTGGAAAACAGGCGGAAGGTAAGTCGTCTCAAATTTTTACATAACATTATAAATGGAAAAAGCGCACTTCAGCGGCCTCATTGCGTAAAACCTTTAAGTTCACGCCAGACAAGACACAGACATAACCTTTCACTTACGCCAATATTTTCTAAAACAAAATCCCATACAAATAGTTTCTTTCCGCGTACTATACATGAATGGAATTCTATACCTGTCGAGGTATTGCAGTCACAAAACTTTGCAGAAGAGCTGGAAAAACATCTTTCTTCCATAAACTAACTGAAACAAAACCAGTGTTCACAATCTGCTATGTTTTCCTAACTCCTTCACTCTGTGATGCCTTTTTTTTTCCCCAGAAACAGTTCTGTTGTTTTGAGTAAAAATTGCCCGCCTGTTTGTTATTTCACATGTGCCACTCTTCATGTTTTGTTAGTTATTGTGCTGGTGCCAGAATGTATTCATTCAGTAACACTGCTACACCCAGCATTATTTTTCGTTAGTGTTTATTGTTGTTTTGCATTGTCACACTTTTTACTGTATTGCCCCTCCTGCTAGGGCCAGTTTATTGGCCTGCAGTATCAATAAATAAACAAAAATAAATAAAATAAATAAAAAGCGTTCATCTAACTCAAAAAGCCTATTTTTAAAACCCGCTCAGCCTTCTACGATGGACGCTTCTAACGACACCAAAATCAGGTAAGTCCTGACACAGTCGAACTTGGAGAACCGTACGAGTAAAAGAATCACTCTGATCTCGTAAGATTATGAAACTGGACACTATTTGTCGAAGAAATAAATGTGCCATACGAGCCCTCCACTTTCCGCTGCGCGAAACAGAAAAAAGAAAAGCCTTCTGTGGGTAGCGTGCCCGTCTCGCAATCCGAGGTTTCTGGGTTCGGGTCCCATAGAAACCAAACTCACCAAATTTTATTTTCAGATTAATTACTTTCCTTTGGTTGCAGGAACCTCCCTAGGGAATTTGGCGTCAATCCGGACATTCTTTAACCTCTTTCTGAATTTCATTACTTATTTGCTACCATCGGGATTTTTCGCTCCCGGCCAACGACGCCGACGTCGACGACGATACCGGATTTTCTGCGACGCGGACCCTTAACGTTACTGCGTTAATAAGTGCAACCACAAAAATACAGGATTGAATAAGAAGCACTTTTCGCTATACAAACATGAGCGATTTCAAAGAGCACGAAAAGCAATACATAACGCAACAAGGGCAAACGGACAGATAATGCAAATAAAGATAAAGAAAATAACGTAACACGATGCCACTTCAGATAATGCTTTAAGGTTGGAGATTTTCGCCCCCTGTTTATCGCTGTTTCCATGTTCCAGGTAAACACCGCGCATACGCAACACGCGTCTTGACAGAAGCTCGGTCCGCTGCTGTACGCATGCGCGGAGATGCGCCGCAGTTTCATATCGAAAAGCCAGAGGATGCATGGCCTTTTATTTTTTTAGCCGTCTTAAAGTCAGCGGGAGATTTTCAGCCGGATTAGTTTGGACCTGCATGCAAGGGCACCGCCGTCCCGCCGAAGTGGGACGAGAAAACGCGTCGAGAGATTACACACGCGGTTTCCTGGCCCGTGCACGATTTTCGAATCCTTCGAGAACCGCGAGCGCCCCAGAATAGCACGCCGAGCACCTCCCCGAGTTTTCTTACCCACGTTTCCTCCAGCTACGCAGGCACGGGGAGGGGAGAAAAAAAAAAAGTGTCCTTGAGACGAGCATTCAAGAAAACGGACAATGTAATTCTGGCCCACTTGCGGTAGCTTCCGCTCTGCTATTTGTATCAGTTTCAACGGTTTTTAAAAGGAAGAAATGAGCGAAATCTCCAGGCCGAGAGAAGGTGTCGCGCTCACCGACACCCGCCTGCGACCGTGAGCCGCCTTCGCGGTTTCGCTCCGTCTGTGGAACCTCGGGAACGTTGGGGAGGAACGGAAGCAGTGCTTTTCCCCACTCCGCTATGCTCGACACAAAACGGACAAAGTATACAAATAAATGCGAAATAGACAAAAGCGAGTAAACGCCCGAAACAGGAAGGTGGGCGCAAGTACTCGACAGCCAAAGAGGCACAGCGGAAAGGCCACGTAACCGGAATAAAGTTACGAGCAGTTCGATTTCGTCGAACCTTCCAGTGTTTTTTTTTGTTTGTTTGTTTTCACAGACTGCTTTCCTTGGGCTGATATCGACAGGTTTCTATCGATTGATTGATTGATAACTTTATTTATCCCAAAAGGGAAGGTGGCAGCGGGGAAGGGAGAAAGGTCCTAGGCTGGGCAGGCCTCCGCTACCCTCTGAGCCCAGTCTATGATCTTGTCCTGGAGATCAGGCGCTGGGCTGCGTAGGGCAGCCTCCCACTGCTCCTTTGGATTAGTATTCAGGGATTTTGGTGGGGGGTGGTGAACACAGCACCACATGATGTGGTCGAGGTTGGCTCTGGCCGGGCAGAAATTACAAGCTGAGGAGGGATATACAACTATAGGGATAGTTGGGACAGAAGGGATAGAAGGTAAGAGTGGGAAAAGTTCGAGTCTGAAGCTGACGCCACAGAACCTCGCGATACCGAGAGGTTTTACGGTGGGCAGGGGGGGGGGGGGGGGGGGTAAGAAGGCGACCGAGGCGGTAGTAGTGACATATATGTTTTGAAAGGACAGTATTCCCACCCGAGACTAACAAAAGAAGAAGCAAACACCTTCAAAGAAATCCAAACCAACAGCCATGTCCACGGCACCTTATACAACACAGGGTCTCGCCCAGCGCCTACAGCTATGAATGCACATTTTGCAAAGCGCCAAACACCCTGCCACATATGGTGTGGGGACGCAAGGGACCGTGTGAAACCATCGGCAGTAAAGACCTAACTGAAGAGCAGTGTGAGGTACGGCTTTCAGTCCCCAGCCTGGATGACCAGCGTAGTCTGGTCGACCGGACTCGGAGGATGGCTCGGGTCCATGGCTTCTTGGACTGAGGAGGCTGCCCACCCAGCAAGAATGCTTCTCGCGTGCACTAAGTAAAAATTTATTTCTCTCTCTCTCTCTCTCTCTCTGCTACCGGCTCGGCCTTGCTGCCGCACGCCAAGCAGTTTTATGGAAAACGCACACAGAAGAGCTGCGCCCATAAGAACGAGGGACATGTTCGCTGTCGCTCTCAACCGCATTGTTTCTTAGAGAGACAGCATGAGAGAACGGGAGAAAACAAAAAAAAAAAAAAAGCTTAACTCAGTCGAAACCAACGTGAGCATTTTTCCCACTTTTTTTTTTATTAGTCGTTTACGCGGACGAACGCGATAGCGTATCTTATCCCCCCGCTGCCTCACACTGCACCGAGAACTTGAGCTGCGTGTTTGACAAAAAGGAAGGAAAAAGTAAATGGGAGACAAAAAAAAGGCAAAATAAGAAGAAAATCCACTGCGTGCACGAGAGCGTACGAGCGCGACGCCACTAGCGTTGCTTTGCAGTACGCAGCAGAGAAGGCCAGTGAGATTTAAAAAGTATGATCACCTCGAACAAAAAAGAACGGTCCACAAACCTAACAACCCCGGCGCTGTGAAGAACAAAGCCACGGGAAGAAGCGTTTAGTTTTCTTTTATTTTCTCGTTCATTTAACGTTTGTATATACATATGGTGCACTTCCCGCGCGGCAAAAGATCCTGGAATAAACACTTGGTGACAGTCCACTCTCGTGCTCTTGAACTGTCCTAACCGGCACAGTATAGTCGACTCATGCGAGTTCATTAAAAAAAAAAAAAAGATGTGTGCACCCACAACCCTGCTGAAATATTATAAAAAAGATCAATTATGAATCAGCTGTGATTACGCAGCACACGCAGGTGACCCATGTTAGATGCTGCAGTCGTAGCCATGCAGTTGCAGTCGCGCAGCCGATACGAAAGCGTATTCGCGGCGAATACGTGAAGCGTATGCATTTTTATTGAGCATGAGGTGGCGGGTTCGACCCGGCCGCGGAAGCGATTTAAGACCAAATGTAAAAATGCTCGCGATTTTCGTGCGGTTGAAATTAATCCCGAACCCTCCTCGACTACATTTTTCATTGCCAATCTGCTGACAAGAGGAAGGCTCAGCTATGTCTTAGCGAAAGAAAAGAACAAACGCAGTCGTTGCTGAAAACTTCATATCCAGGCGACCCCCGACTAAACGGATGGGAGCGCTTCTATTTACAGAAACCGCACTCACGGTGCACTGAGAAACACCAACACCCTTCGTGTGGCCGAGGGACTCGAGCGGGTTCCGAAAGGTCCCGCTGACCGCGTTTTCACCTCTTGTAGCCACGATGCCAAACGAAACTTCGCCAAAAAGGGACTCCCGCAAAAGTCTGCCTGCGCACAAAATATCGCCTCCGCGCCTATACCTTTTCTCGAACCTCATGTTATCGCTTGCACTGCGTCGTGTTCGTAAACAAAAGAGCGGCCGCCTACACCTACACGCGAAGTTTTCCTGCTTTTGGCACTTTTACTAGCGTTATTCCGGTTCAAGGGCGACTTTGTGCGCGATCACACCAAGTTTACAACGTAACAGATAAACTGCAAATTGCGAGGTTTAGCGTCTCAAAGCGACACGTGGGCCATATGATGGACGCCGTACTGGCTTAATTCTGAACCACCAACGTTGATTAACCTGCGCACAGTTTGGATTTCTGACGTATACATGCGATATGAAAAGGAGCGTGCATGGCGTCAGCTTGTCTTTTGTGGCAAAGTGTGTTTCTATTTCTTTCCCTATTCATCTTAAAGCTAGTAAAGCATGGTATTGACTTAGAGAAACAAAGGGCAGTACGCAGTTGCAGTGTGCAATGCACAGACGTTGCAGAACTCGCCATATCGCTCGCTACAGGTGTGTGCGCCCCGCGCTAGCGCGGTGGAAGCGGCGGCGGCGGGACCGGTTTGCAACAGCCCAGAGAGTAGACGTTATGACATCTCCCTCGCTACACTGTACCCTCGCCGATGAAAACTGTGCATACGATGTCCGATCAAAAAGTAGAGGCTCTGCTTCCTAGTTGGGCATTAACGATAAGTTTACTATAAGTTTTAATAACGTGTATAAATAAAAGTTCTAGGTGCAGGTTGAGAAAAGGCACGGAATTTATTGACCAGTATCTCAAGACCTGCCGCACTTAGGCAGCATAACCCGCATAATCAATTAACAGATAATTAACAAATCACTGTTAATTAGTCGCATAAGCGTGACTGCTACCCCGTTACCTTGTGTCCGTCGAGCTTAACACACACACTCAGTGAAAGAAGCGTCCACCGTGTACGACGCGGGCTAAATTATACTGCAGCCATTTGGTGACCGCGCACACGTAATTTTATATTCTTAATGACCCCACTAAGAGTACTGTTACATAAGGGGTTGGGTTACAAATTTTATGACGATTTTTAGATGTATTCACAACGTACGATGCATAGTTACGTTACCCGCAAAGTTCCATGCACTAGACCAAACTGCTCTGAACAGAACACTCCAATGTGCCCAAAACCGCGCAGCAGCAGTTTCACCTCAAACGATTATTCTTGTCAAAAACGCGTCACCTAACTGAAATACCAGGATAGTCGCACTAGCCCTGAATCGCGGCGCCGTATAGTCAGGCTAGCTCTTTATCGCAGATACTGCTATCGCCCCTACACAGCTCCGTCATCATACTCGCTCGTGGTCACTCGCACTAGTTTTGAATCGCGGCGCCATATAGTCGGGCTAGCTTTTTATCGCAGATACTACTATCGCCCCTTAACAGCTCCGTCATCATACTCGCTCGTGGTCACTCCCACCGCCCCAGACACGAGAAAAGTGTCTCCCTATGACCATGGTTCTATGGCTTCTAGGTCCATGCAGTTGCGCTTACACTCGGCAGAAGCGGCAGCGCGCCATTTCCGATCGCCAAACACCAACACGTCAGTTAGGCCAGGCTAGGCGCAGGGGACCCTACAGGTTGCTACGCCGCGCCCTAGCAACTCACGTGGCGCCATCCTTCGCGCTTTGGAGGAGACAGCATGTTACCGCGACACTCGAGTGTGGCCGTGTCGCCGTGTTGCCTCGGGACCGCGTCACAGGTATCGACCCCACTTGAATTTCGCAGCGCGGCCTAACGCCCCGGAATACCGCAGTCGTCATCAATGCAGCCACCGTCATAGTTTGCACTAAGTTCTCGAGGCAAGAAGGTATCTGCCAATCTTCTGTTGCATACCATATTTTCCGAACTGCAGTACGCGGCTTATGCATGTTTCATGGCAGCAATTTTACGCTGCGCGGACGACATATAGCGTTGCATTAAAACAGTTTAGTATCACTTGACAGGTCCAGAGCGATTCTCATCACGACGTTTTCATCACACTAGCTGGACCTGTGCTTCCGCTGCCATAGCGCGGATTACTGATTGTATGCGTGCCGACCGGCAAATTGACTTCCCGAGAAAGAGAACTATAAAGAAAACAAATCAAGAGGATGATCATCAATGCCTGATTTCTGCAGCGCATTGCAGGTATCCTTGATCTGCTAGGTGCAGTCGTAGCACGCGCTGGGTATGCCGCCCTGTAGGCAAAGCAGTATTTTTATTTTTTGTGCGAGCAGCTTGCACAGCTGGCCTCTAAGGAGTCGTGTACCAGGCGCTAGCAATATACATGTATTCTGATGATACTGACCGCCGTGGACATTGGGTCCGAAACTTACGGTAACTCGCAGCAGACCGAACGCCTTTTGAGTACCATGTATTAATTACATAGAACCAACCCACTGTTTCAACAAGGTTAATGACATGATGTCGCTACCGAGGTCTCAATCTCTCTTTTTTTTTTTATCATAGCGCAGTGGGAGAATGACTTAAGAAGACATCAGCATCATTCCGCTCTATACTCCATTAGAGCTATAAAAATTATGAGCGCCTGACTTCATGCACGAGCGCAAATGCAGCACAACATATATTCTAACGGTCTGGGCGGACGCGCGAACCGTGGCTTAGAAAATACTTAAGCACTTTACCTTTCGTCCAGAGAAAGTGTGTTTTCTTCGCAACCTTTCCTTCCGAGGCTCGCTCAGAAACCTGAGATAATCGAAGTTGTTTTCGAAGTCTGCTGAACGCTTGTCACCACGTCGGCTCGCTTTCAAAGTTGGCGCCATCTTGGAAGTTTTGAAAAGCCGAAACAGCCAGGATAGAGCCAAGAACCGACTAACCGACTGTAGTCTGGCGACTGCAGCGCACTAACGGCCTGCTGCGACCACATTCATAGCTTCGTTACAAATCGTTACTGAACAGACTATGAGCGCAAGTAGTATTAGTAGTATTAGTTTATAATAAATTAAAAATGTATTTCATAATTTCTTATTTAGTCTGTAATGGTTTCTTTCACAAAAAGAGCCGTTGAGTCAGTCGTTGAGTGGCAGGTTCGTGCACATATCGTCATAGTTGCTGGTTGCCGGTAACGTTGAAAGTTGGGTCATTGGTTGGGGCGTCAGTTTAGAAAATTGGTGGAGGAAGTCAAGGAAGGGTTGAATTCACCGTTCCATAGTGGCGGCAAAGTGATCTGTTTGTCATTCGTTGTGTCTATTTGATTACATGTTGCAGTGGCGTCGAGCGCGTGCTTTACGGACGCCTCGATAGTTCTGTGCTTACGTTGGAAGTGCGGCATTTGATTGTAATGGCGCAGTATTATGATGAATGCGCTACCGGATCTGATGTGCTGCCTTGGCATTGAGGGAACGAACGCTGTTGCGACTGACCATTGTTATGGTCACTGAATCATTCTTGAGGTGTTAAGGTTGCACGAAACGGCGACAACACGAAAAAAAAAAAAAAAGAGTGGCTCTGTGCACAGCAACAGAAATTTAAAAAAAGAATGTCTAGCGATTTAGGGCTCATTTTGAGAAGTATATCCGTGTGCAGGCTTGTATTAAGCGCTCGAGCGATGTGCAGCGGCGCGAGTAAAGTGAAATCGATCCCGGTCGCATTTCGGTGGAGGTGAAATGATAGATGACCTGTGTACTGCGATGTCTGTGCACGTTAAAGAACCCCAGGTGGTCGAAATTTTACGAGCCCTTCACCTCCACTATGGCGTCCCTATAGCCCGAGTTTTTTTGGGATGTTAAACCCCATAAACCAAACCAAATCCTTTATGCCCGAGTCATTTGTACGCCCGAGCGCAAGTTTGTACCTTAGAGCATTACTCGAGCGCTCTCATCATTTTGGGCACTGTCATCAATCAAGGACGCTACTGGCTCACCCAAGCATTCATGCCTTTTGCTATGTTCTAAGCTAGAAGCCTCATGTTAGCTGTTGTAGTTGTACTGTATGTATGCAGGAAACTGAAGTAACCTCCCTTTTTGCCCTGAAGCCCAAACCTGACCAAAAGTAGGGACAGTGCAGTGATTGAGACTGTGAATTTTATCTTCAGGATTCACTCGATGGTACTGTTTCTTCTCCTGAATTTGATCCAGACTCAGATTAGTCCCTATTGGTGTCCACATGAAATAACAAAGTTCATGTTTATAATACCAACAGGAACACTGTGCGTTTATAGTACAGCTGGAGTGGACCATTGATGGTCTACTCATTTCATGCAAGTAGCTTCGTAGCTTCATACAACACTGTGCAAAATAGTTTGTGCAAATTATTTGCACAGACTTTGCTTTCGCATTCACATTATTCAAAGGATAGCTCTCTCTGCATAGGCAGCGCATGCATTTTGAGCTATAGCAACAGGCTGATATATCTGTTTTTGAAAAGCTTGTAACTTTTTTTCCTTTTATTCTCACGTGAAAAGCACTTTAATAACGAGCCGCCGTGGTGGCTCAGTGGTTATAGCGCTCGGCTGCTGACCCGAAAGACCCGGGTTCGATCCCAGCCACAGCAGTTGAATTTCGATGGAGGCGAAATTCTAGAGGCCCGTGTACTGTGCGATGTCAGTGCACGTTAAAGAACCCCAGGCGGTCGAAATTTCCGAAACCCTTCCCTACGGCTTCCCTCAAAGCCTGAGTCGCTTTGGGACGTTAAACCCCAATAAACCAAACCAAACCAAACTTTAAAAACGTAAATGTTTCAGTTTGCGCTCTCAATGCTTTCATGCCCTTTTCGCTGAAGAACTGTGCTTCTTCCTGTCATCTGTGTTTTGTCCTGTTGTGCACTGTCCTGTTGTGCACTGTCCTGTTGTGCACTGTAGACTTGTATTTACCTGAAAATAGTGAAATTTTTCTCTTCATGATGCCATGCATCTCATGAGTGGAGGCACTGACTGTGAGTAGAAATGCTTTGATTTCAACTACAGCAAGAGATTTGTAAGAGATCTGTTATTTGTAAGCACTCTGTCCGGATATCAGCATGATTATTTTAAGGAGATGCCACTACATGAAGCTCTGGCATCCAAGAGCACCTACTTGTCTTTTCACGTCCACAAGTAGGCGCTCTCGAAAATGCATTAGCGCTGGTGGGGGCTATATAGAAAAGTGATGTGTTCCTGACAAAGGTGTGTTTCAAACTTGCATTTGAATGTGACATCTTTTAATTTCACCACCTAATGAAAAAATGCACAGTTGGTCATACGATGTGACCTGACAAATTTGCATTAGCAGTATTGATTGTACATTTCGTTTTCACATTGATCGCCTTGCAGTTTTGTTTTCGATTTTGATTTTGCCATTGCTTTTTCATTCTGCTGCTGCGTCGGCATCTCTGATGGGTGTAGGTGGTTGGGTGGTGCATACAAATACACCTATACAAATGTATAGGCGTAAAGTGAAATTCCACAAGCTAGAAGTTAAAGCTATTCCAAACTGCTGGAGAACTGCTGTGAAGCTTTTATGTGTAAGAATCCATATTCATTATCAGTGGCATATCCGTGATGCATTGCTTCTTCTCAGAAAGTTGAAGGAAAGTGTTGAAATGCTTTGGCGGCCTTCACATTTGTCTTTGCATGCGGGAGGTCAACGCTTTTATGGCAGATGCATTGTGTAATGCCAGAGAATCTTTACACTCTTCACTCTGTCACTGTTTGTCTCGGTAAATACTACTGCTTCAAAAGTTCAAAAATGGAATGTAATGGACAACTGGTATACCTGCGCTGAATTTTTCCTTGATACTAGCCGAGAGCAAAATCACTCAATGAAACACTTTAGTCCATAATCGTAACTCTTTTTTCATTCAAGTTCTGCACTGGCGTGTGGGTCTGTACCTTGTCTGTGTGCAGTAACAAGCCGGTGGTGGCCGCTGCAAATCAAAAGGTTCTCGTCTGTGTCTTGTGTAACAGGGGCTTTGCTCAGCAGTGATGCGAATAGTGAGTGCATCTTTATTGCCGTAGGATATAGTCCATAACCTAAATAGGAAAAGAGGACCTCATGTACCAGACAAGCTACATTTGTTGCTTCCACAACCAATGTGCAGCCAATACACATACATACATGTGGTTTGGCTGCTTTAAAATACTGTAAAGTAGATGTTCAGTTTTCGTTATGCATTGCAGACTAGACATATGGTGCACAGAATACTATTTTGTCTTTCAGCAATACACCACAGCTTTTATTCATTTGCAGAATGCAGATATAAAAGGAAACACTATCTATCACTGCATGAACTACTGCAACATTCGCAACATTTGCTACTCCTATAAAATGACTGCTTCCAACTCTGCAGTTTGAGAAAATTCCATAAATGTTAATGAATTTCAGTTAGCCATATATGCATAATCATGAAAACCTTCACACTGGATACCCTTACGACATGCACGTACACCGATACTGGCAGACGTACTTTAGGCTTTGAGCAAGACATCAGTTAAAGTTATGTTATCACACATATGCTTTGCTGCATGGCATCCAGAGCAAATCTAGGCCTTTACCTTAAAAAAGTGGCAGGGGGGAGGGGTAAATGTGGATGCCGAGGAGAGGTGTGTACCGCTTAAACTTATAATGCCTATGTTTTCTTTCCATTTGCTTCCTTCACTAGTTCCTTCGTAGCAGAGCAGTGCGGACATCAGCCTGCGAGGTTACATACAAGCTTGCGATCCGCATTCAGAAACTGAAATTTTTTGCATGTTAGTTTCTTGGGCAGTGGTAGGGAGCTCAAACGCACTGCAACATATTTGAGAGTGCCAAAAAAATATCTTGCATGTGTTTGGTACACGAGTGTGCTCTGCAGCCAAGCGCACCCATGTGCTTACCATGCCCCAGCACAGAGGGTGGAGAAGGGACTGTCCAAGTGGAGCCCCACACTCCGTTATCTGTCATCGGCTAGCGCACACAGACTCCAAAGCTGCTGCTGGCACACCTGTCTCTGATGTTGCTCAGCCATTTGCGCCCCTCACATAAGCACCAGGTTGACACTTTTGTGATCATTGTCATAACTGTTGTCGGAATGTGAATGAAGGTGTGTCAGTACTTGAAAAGTAAAAACCCATTATCTTTGATTAGAAGGCCAGTCCAGGTCTCTTTAGCTGCAGCTGCCAGTCTGTTCACTGTAAAGACATGAAAGTGCATGTCTAGAGCCCTCGAGTAATGTGCTGCAAAGCTAAGAATTGAAGTCTCAACAAAGCTGCTTTGTTAGGGGCAAGGTGCTTGGGCCTGCATGGTTTGTATGTCTGTTAAGCAGTGCTTGAGTGCCAGTATTACATATCTGCAAATCTCAGTACCTGCTTTAAAATCTCACCTCCTTTCTGCACGGCACTGCTCAAATGCTCCAGACAGCTGTGCTTATAATTGCATGGCTGCCCACAAATTTGACACAAATGCTTGAGCACGTCTTGGAGTGACATTAGCACTGTGGTGCACTGACCGCTGGGTCCGAGACCATGCTGCATAGTGTGTTTGGGACGGGTGGTGATAGTGCATGCCCTGCAGCCACCTTAGCATGATGTCGCATCCAGTGGCCAGCACTAAAAACATTGGCCAGCACTGAGTGGCAGTGATGTCCGCCCAGGTTATGCACTTGAGCGTTCGTATTAAAGTTTGCGGGCGGCGGTACATTTTGTGACATGCTGGACAAGCAGTAGCCTTTCAGATGTGCTAGCAAAGCGGTGGTGATAACATAAGACAGGACTGGAGAAGTGGAGTCTGCTAGGAACGGTGAATGTCATTGGTATTTGCACCTAGCTTGGTTGGGAAGATTGAGAAAGTAGCATTATTATGTTGTTGCCTCGTGTGCGTGTATGCATGCATGCACGTACCCCTTGTTATCAGTGCAACTTTCCAAGCCTGTTACTGGTAAACAGAATCGCCTGTGCAGCTGTTTATGGAAAGTAATTAGTTGCCTGCTCGATCCAACTTTTTCCCTATGCACACATATCCTGTGGTCAGAATGTAGGAGGCCTGTGGACATGGTTATGGTTGGGGGATAGGGAAGAAAAGGACCCATTAGATGAAGTAATAGTCCAGTTCATCCCCTAATTAAACCATTTCATGTGCCCTGCACCACATTGTTATTCTCCTCCATTAGATGCTTGAAGCACCTTTTGCCTGTCAGTTATGTAATGAATTTTTACATGCCAAAGCTTCACCTTGGTCACAAAGATTGCCGTAGTAGTAGTTTCTGGATTAATTTCTACCACTTGGGGTTCTTTACCGTACAGTGAATCTTAAATACGAGCAATAATGTGGCCGCCACAGCAAAGATTCAGATCTTTGGCCTACTCAGCAGCAGAGCGCTACAGCCACCCTGCCACCTTTTGCTGGTGCACCAATATAAAAAACATTCCATGTTCATTCGGGTGGTGCCACTTGTCAGTAGCTGACAATTCCCAGCATGTCTTTGAATGTGCTCTGCCAGTTTCCTGGCATCCCTAGATAGACTACTCTTGCTGTACGATTGTATTAAAAGTATTTGCAAATGCCTATTTTTTCTCAGTTCAGAATGACTGAGTTCCAAAATATATCTGGACGAAATACTTCTGCACTGAGTGCATGCCTGTTTGGCAGCTCCGACCACTTGAGTGATGTGGTGCCTCGTGTGCACACAGAGTATAAAGAGCGTTTTCATTATTACGTTCCTTTGCTTTTGAGTACCTTGCCTGCAGAAATATTCTTGCTGAATAGCTTAAAGTAAAAAAAAAAAGCTTGTATTATCTCCTTTGATCATGTTGCACATTGCTTTTAACTGCGCTTTCAGTCACTATGGTTTCGAACTGCTGGGCATTGCCCATTAAGCCCTTGTTTGGCTTCAGCATGCCGAGTATGTTTTTTTACTTAATATAATAAACAATAATTATTGATCTCCTCCGCTCATCCCCTCCTTTCATGTTTCCACCTTCTTAAAACTGACCACACCTTGGCCATCTTAAAGCATCTCCTGGGGCCACCGTGACCGCACTCCACTCCCCAACCAAAGACAGGGTCCTCATGTTCTGCATTCTCTTTAAACACCAGGTGAACATGGCAGTTTGCAGTTACAACACACTACGATGTTGATGCTGCATGTCAAAGAAAGTACTCCATACGGCCATGCCACGAAATATCCTATAACCGACAAATTTCAAATTTGTGCATTTTATTCTTGCATCCCAGCGCTTTAACTATTCTAAATTACTACAACAGAATCTCAACGATACGATCACAGTTGATGTAAATTAGTAACATTCTCGGCCCCAGGTGCATTGTGTGCTCAATTTCAGATGTTCCAAACACTACACCTTCACCACTATGGATGACACAAACAGGCAAGCCATTACCGTATGCCTCGAGCACCAAGCTCTGCATGTACATTGCCAGCGTCGCAATCACCAGTAGTGCGGTATGCACTGCATGCAGAAAGTTTTGGCATGTGGCCCCCACACTGCTGATGGTGCAAGCCATTATTCACGCCAACTGAACAAAGACCTGCGTGAATGTATTTCCTGCATTGAGAGTACAGGTTTTGTTCGTTTTGGGCAATACGAATATTTTTGGCGACCCCATCAATGTTCAATTGTATTTTGGAATTTCATCGCAAGCTTAAAATCATTAATAACTAACTACAAGATGGCTGCAGCTTCTGCAAAAGCTTGACACTAGAGATTTTATTTGTCCCACCCAGCCACACTGCTGGTGCCCAACTATATGAATGCCAAAAGCATTTTTAAGACAACCATAATGAAAAGTTTCATTTATTAGCAAGCTGCACGCATGCAAAACAGCATGAAGGGACAGAATGCAGCCCGTGTCGATGTACACTTGCGAGCCTTTGCAATGAACCACATGCATGCAGCATGGCTCAATTACAAACGTGCGCAAAGACTCTCGTAAGGATAAGATTATAAGCATGTGTTTTGGTGGGGGTGGGAACTGTATGATGGCATCAGAAACCCATATACTAGACATTTTAATGGCAGTTAGCACTGTCATAATATGGGAACCTCTGAACATTTCGTCACATATTTAGGCAGACGCCAAATGAAGCGCACAATGCGAATATCAAATTTTTATTTGTGCAACAGCATGAAATGTCCACGGGACTAATTTTTTGCAAATCACAAATGCTTCATGAAAACCACAAAGATTAGGTCCTTGCAAAACTTAGGCTAACACTACCTTTGAGTGGTTGCAATGAAGGTGTCAAAGGCCTTGAATGCATTATTGTCCTAGAATGCTGCAATTCCACTACTCAGTTTTTTGGCTTACTGAGCAAGGCAGGGCATGAGAAGTAATAATTTAGAGGCCGGCCAACACTCAATGATCTATGACCTTCTCGGCAGTTCTTCACAACGCCAATACAAGTTCACTCAAGTAGTTGCAAACAAATGTATCTTATTCACAGGTATGAATCGTCACAGAAAGGCACAACTATCCCAGTGGGGCATATACACATATCCTTCCATTCCCAAAAGGAAAAAAAAAAAAAAATTCACGAGGAAAGCAACCATATTTGCGAAGGCTATTTAATTACAAACTGAATTTGTCAATCGCACTATACACCCAAATAAACGACAGGATGGCAGTGAAAACTTCTGCCCAGCCTATGGAAATCTTTTCCACAGCTCCATCAAATGCACTGCACAACCAAAAAATGTTCATTCCCATTGCATCACACTTGAAAAGCACTGGCACAAAGCACTCGAAAAAAAAAAATTCAGATCAATAACATCAGCTGAATAACAGCATAAAGTGATGATGACTATGTCAGAGAACCTGTATTCCTAAGTTGGGTCTTTATAAAGTCCTTCCGCTTAACTACAACCTCAACCAATCCATGGCTTGCTATGTTCAAATTTGCTCACATGCTCGTCGGCAACGTGAGCAAAGGGAAACCATATCCACAAAGCACCCTGAAGACCGCAATTTTGGATTTCTGTAGACGTACTTTCTTGCCACACAAAAAAAAAAAAAGTTTTTGCGAAAATAGAAAACAGCAGGAGAACTCCATGACAGCAGAGAATTTACACAGCCCAACTTGAACCTTCAATGCACACTTCTGCAAATCATGTATGCCCTTGGCTGTACTTAACCAAGCAATATTTCCAGAGCTCACTACCAGGGACAAACTCCGAAAGGACAGAAGAAGGGAAGGAGAAAAAGAAAGACCCCATAGTGCAGTTAGTGACCACTTGAATTTGAATCTGCTGCAAAAGTGTCACACTAAATACTTTTGTTAGAAAAAACAAATAGGCATATTGTGCAATAACCTGACAATGAAAGAGAAGAAAACCTGTATCATGCGAGAGATATTCTATTTTTCTGCAAATTAAATGGGTGCATTGCTATTTAGAATACAGATGTTTCAGTTTTGTAGGGAAGTGAAATGATGCACCAGCATTTTGCAAAATTAAAGCTCTAGTAGCTGCAGTACCTTACAGATGGACAGAAACAAGTGGCACTGCTGAACTGAAAACTGCATGATATGCAGAAAACCTTTTCGCTCATTAATACAATGGTTTTCTGTCTATTTTAAGAGGGTTAACTGCTGAGCTAGTTGGTTTTCAGACATAATAAAGGACTTTTAGCGCAATGACGTCTTTCTTGTGTTGTGTCGTTGCGCTAAAAATCCTTTATTATGTTTTCTGTCTGCTTTCTCACCAACATGAAAGACTTCCTAGAGGACTTAAATTATTTTAAATAGGAAAACTAAACAAAAGGGGGCAAGAGGTACTGATTTTTATTCACACTATGCTGACACACGTTCAATTTGCCTGAACCGACAGCAAAAGAAAATTGCAAATATGCAAGCCTTCAGCGGACAAGTTTGCCCGGTTCAAAACAATGATATTTATTGCAAATGATGTCACCAAACTGTTTAACTGCTTTCCAGACCTTTCCTTTTCATTGCAAAAAAAAAAAAAGAAAGAATGCACGGGGCTGCCAATGATAAGACACCTCATTGTGAGCTGTGAAACACCCAATTTTCAAGGAAAGGCTTCCACACATGAAGAGACATCAGTCCAAAAGGCCCACAGCATGCGGTTTTACACAAGCTTCTTGGCTTCGAAGAAGCTCTTCAGGTGTCTCATCTGCCAGAATCCCATGAGCAGCAGAATGATCGTCTGGCCAGCTGACCACCACAGGACTCTAGAGTTTGTGCTTTCACTTGTCTGCCGGAAACGTTCTTCCCGAAACTGAAAATGACAAAACAGAATTCCATCATTTGAGTGCATTGAGGGGGCTAAATTTTTGTCAAAGAATGTGGTATGTTGACACAGACCACAAAACACACCAATGCAGTTCAATGGTGAAAAGTAAATGTTAAGCACAGACATATATACACGCGCACACACACCAAATCCTGTAGAACGGGCAGTAAGAAATATAAATAAGTAACAAAACAAAAGAAACAAAGCACCAGCTGAGTTATACTCCACTACCAAGGCATGGATCAGCAATCCCACACTGCTTGTTACAACTTAAATGAAAACCTGATCCCAGTTAATGCATAATCTGCAGTATCTTAAACACACAGATCTGATTAATGAAACCATAAACAGCTGATGAGAACAAGCACAGCATGGGCAAAAAATCCCCCTCGTAAGGAAAGGAAGTTCAAACACCACAGGAGTTTGGACCACCTCCTGGACCACAGGAGGTCCAGGTAAAGTGACGTTACAAGATAATTGGGTCATGAATAGGTGAAACACACACTTCAGTTCCCGAAAGAGTGAGTGAACAAGTGAACAGACAGTGCTGTTGAATGGGTGGTGGCCCAAATCTTGACAAAGGGCTTTCAGTTACCAAAACCTACACTCCTTACTCTTCACTAAGTCCCTTCACACAGATCCTTTCTTCCACAATGTAGCCAGCTTAACAGTCATTATCTTTAGTAGATAACGCCGTATTTTAGATTTTGTTCTGTTCCACAAAGTTCTTCTAACGACTTAGGGCCATTCCTCAAGGTGCATAACATTTGAAATAAGGAACTAATTACTTATTAGCACCCAATGGATGCAGCCACAAAGCAAAACACCTCATAAGTTGTTTCATAAAGCTCCAGTCTAAAAGCTTGATTGTCTTGACATGACACAGAACACACCCAATCATGTTTCATTTACTGAATGCGTTATTTAGCAGAAGGTAACTCAGATCGAAGAGAGATTTTAAGAAAGCATTTCTGGGTTTGACTGCAGGTTCTATCACTGTTTTACACCATGAACAAGAGCTGTCATTTCGTTTTCTGAAAGAACTAATGACAATCCCTCATAGCTACAATCTAAAACGCTACAAAGTTGAGAGTTATTGGAACAAAAAAGGTACCCAATTTTCTGGTGTATAGCTTTTTTTCCCCCATTTTCATCAGTGCAGCCTACATGAAAATAGTATCACTGTATAATCTATGACCTTGCATTTTGTGCTGTTCTTGATTCCACGGGTACTATAAAATCTTTGTTTTCACATTTTGCAGCCAGCCAATCACATTAGATAGAGAGAATACAGTGTATAGCTGATGCAATGTGAGTACTAATTTGGTTAGCTCATCTGGCAGGGTTGTTTTCCAAGCGGACAATGGGCTCAGTCGCAACCCATAACCACAGTCATAATCACATGCTTCAGGTGAGCAGGATCAACGGTGCATGTGCCTCCAAGCTTTGCACACAAAACAAAAGTTCGCAGAAATTCTTAGGAGGATAACAGTTGCAAAAAAATATAGCAGGTGTTTTCAGGCAAGCCCGCCACTAATAACCTTTTCCCACTGTCTCCGACATGCTGTACTGCCGTCATGCAAGGGGCCGCGACCCCGCCAAACTTTTTTTCACAGCTTTTAGTCCCTCACGGCTCCTTTTTGAATGGAAAGAAAATAAAGATGAAATGAGAAAGAGATAGTAATACCAGTGTTGGCGGACGTCAGAAAACAGGCCAATCATGTTAACTAGTAAAGTGCTTAACTGAATTCAACTATTACCAATAGGCACGTGATAGCAATAAGCGATTTACAGCCAGCCACTAGTAATAGCCAAATCAACCTTTAGAATTTCGAAAACGCAATTAATCCCAGTACTGTGGCTCAACAAATTTATGCCATTTTTTGCACCATTCGAAAACCACAAGCCTGCAGAGAGCGCAAAATGATGTCCACCAAATCGCGCCACTTCGTGGCACACGTGCCATGTGAAATTCTTTGCTCTGCCCGCGCTGGAGCAGTGAAGTGGCAAACAGCGGGAAGCAGCACAACAGAACGTTTGAACCAAGAGCACAGGCTGTGTATGACACACACACATGCTCCCAGTTACAGCATCAGCCCCATTAAACCTGTAGCAGAGGGAGTGACTAGATCAACACTTAAGTCAACCCATGCCGCCTTCTCTTGTGGTCTAGTCATCCGCCCAATGTACTGGATTCGAGCCTTGGATCATGCCACGCTTCAATTACTGATGTTCATTCTTGATAAAAGCGGCAAGGCTCTCATTTGTAGCCTACTGCATGACACATATCGGAACCAACAAAAAGATTATTATACAACAGCACCTCAATTCTACATAAAATTTTCCCCCGCAGCCAGATTTTAGTGTTGCGGGTAATGAAACCAGTCTGTCAAAATACATTTTTCTTTCATTTTACCCACTTCTCCAACCACAGAGAGCATTAACTGCCCAATTGTTCATCTTACCCTCTGGTAGTTCTGTTCTTTGGTGATCTGGTCGACCTGGTCCAACAGTTGCCGCACACGCAGCTGCAACTCTGTGAGCTTCTCCTTCCGTGCCACGCTGCCATAGTCGACAGCATGCTCACCAACTTGAATGTCAAGATGAACCCTCTGCACAAGCAGAACGTGATCAGAGATGGCAGAAAGCACCAGCACAAAAGCTGCGCACCATCAGCTACAGTACTCCACTGCTGCCAACTAAAGCGAACATGCCAACATGCAGACGCAAACCAAGGATAGTCAGTTCAACCCAACAAATATGATCTTTTTGAGCATTCCACTCGTGATAAAAACATGGAACCTCTGAGAATGATGCCTTAGGGGTGCCAAACTACCCTTCCACAAAAAGTATATATACCTACCACCAGCTAGTGCCAGAACTGCATAACGCACACGTTTATACTACACACCCGCAATTTATATACCACGAGGTCCTGTAGTTCACATACCATGCCCTGCTAATGCCAAACTGCCCTTCTGCACAGAAAAGCACGTGCTGCCACCAGCCTGTCGCAACCATGAACAAAGTAAATTTTTTGTTCCACTTGAACTGTTTACATGCAGAAGATATTACAGTTCACACAGTGGGCCCTGCTAAAAGCATGCCACTGCCCACCTAAAAGTACAATGGCACCTATGAACCACTCCTGTGCCTCTATCCATATTCCCCAGTGTCAGAACACTTAACATGTATTCATATACATTCCACTTAAACAATTTAAAGGGAAATTTAAAACCTTTCGCACATCAGGGTCAAGCTGAAATTCCACAGATTACCAACAGTACACATGGGCCATGCATGACCTGCCTTCAGCCTGCTTATATTACATCTGTGTGAAGTCCACTGCACTCAGTTCACTTGAGCTCAAAATATCAGTCACATAACACACTATAAGCAGTGCTTCAACATTTGAAGCAAACCCAGTTTGATGAAGTGGTTAAGAGAGCAATTGATTCATTCACCTTCAACACTAACCATACTTCAATAGATGCCATACATGCATCTGGAGGAATATGGTCTCAATCTCAACACTAACAAGACATATGTAGCTTCTGCACACAATATTATTGCCAGCATAAAGGTTTCAACACTACACTGTACAGTTTACAACAAGATCTAAAGAATGTGTCATAGCCACTCTGAATTATCAGTTCAAGTCTTGGCAATGTCAAAGCAGGTGTTTTGACAATGAATTTCATTTTAACTTTCATTTCAAACTGCATGAGCCCCATAAAAGCATTTTGAACTGCAAACAACAGTAACAACTTTGTTATTTGGGGCACAAACAAAGGTAGTTCAGTATAGCACAAGGGCATATGTCTTCTTTGGCCGGCTGTAGGATACATTGCCTCGTACGAGCAAGTTGCTTACAACAATGAGCGCTAGCATAACTCTTTAATGTGTGCGTGTTCCCTCTCGATTTTGTTACACTAACAGTACTACTCGAGGATGAAAGCGTCAGCTACACGTCATCGTTTAGGTGGCCAGGCGCTCGCTTTCATGTGCGCCTGGTTAAAAAGCCATCAGGGGACAATTTTTGTAACAGTCATAGAAGCAGAGCATCCCTTACCAGTTGGCTTCCACTGAACCAGCTGGAAGAGTTGGAGTACAGACAAATGACGTGTTCACCTGGCGAATGCGAGGTGAAACTGAAGCGACCCTCTGAGCTATACACCTTCGATAAAATTGTCTTATCCTCTGGGTCACGAATCTCCACGTGCATGCCAATCCCAGGACTGGACTGCATAAATCCACCGGTCTTCGGATCAAACAGCTGGCACTTATAGTTTCCTAGAAAGTGGGGAAGAGTAACAACGCGAGCACATTAACAACGCCGGCGACATGCCTCTGAAAGTCAGTGCATCCAAGGCAACAGCCCGCGGAAACGAAGAAATCATTACAACCGTGATTTGTATACTGTGAAAAAACAAGCTGAACGTGCAAACTGCAGCATGCAGCGGGCTGATACGTTAAGTGCTACCCATCCCAACCGGTAAGCTTCAGAGGCCAGGGCATATTGCGCATCAAGGGGCACATATGCACTGCGTTGTTGAACAGATCAACGCAATTCCTGGCGCCATTCAGCCACGAAGTTTACAGCAACGAGATAAGTAAACCATTGCAAAAAAATAAAACGCTACACAACGAACAAATAAGCGTTTCCACGGACAATAAATGCGCAACACTGACAGTCAAGACAGAGTGCGTGAGCTCACCAACAACAAGCGTTTCCTCCGGCACTTCTTCAATGAAGCATTTTCGCTCTGTTTCGGCTATATGAAAGTAAAGGCCCGCTGAATAATGTAAAAACGACAAAATTAAACAAACGATAGGATAATGCTTGGCGGCAAACATTGTGGAGGTGATACGACCGCCCTACGAAATGCGACGGACCGTGGTCCACGTTAGATAACCAACAAACCGGTCGCCACGTTTGACACACAGGGTGGCCATGCGACGCTAGCCGCACGGAATCCGCTAAAGACGTCGCGGATAGCAGCGCTGACGGCGATTCTCTCGTGGAACCGTTAGTTGAAAAACAAGTGCTTCAACCTAATAAACAAGAGGTTACATTGCATTGTTTAGCGTATTATGATCTACACCAGTTGGAACAAAAAAATGCTCGAGTTAAGACATAAGGTTCTGTGGCCAGAGAAGTAAAACAGTAAGCAACTTTATTTCAGGAGGTGCTCAGGAGATAAGTGGGGACAGTGGGGATGTGGGGTTTAGAGTAGAAGGAGGGGGTCAGCTCGGACGCTCGGAGATCGTCGGAGATATGGTGGCTATCGGAGATGGTAAAGGAAAAGGCGCGCCGCGGTAAGGAACGTAGGTAACGCTGAGCGTGGGGTGGGGCACCGCACCGGAAAGCAGGTAAAGGGGTAAATATTCTCTAGGCTGTGAGCAAGGCGGTTTCAGGGTGTGTGCGGGAGCGTATGCCTCGTCTCTCGTTCGTGGACTTCGTAGTCCGTAGTTCAGCTAAGCTCCGTAGTGGTCCGCACATCGACCGCAGGTGCCGCGCGCCTCCGCCTTCAGGGCGAGGCCGTTTCCGCCGTTCCCACTCGCAGCGACATGTTGAGTCCCACGCGCCGGTCGCGTGCAGTACGCTATGCGTGTGGCGTGGTTTGTATGCGGTTCCGTGGCGACTGAAATAAAGCGACTGAACTGGAAATATGCAGTACATAGTTGTTTCGCTCGTATATAGCAACAATATTCTGGCACTTATGAGCGTGTATTATGCATGGTGCAGTCGCTCAAACCACACGGTAAACGACAAGTAATGATGAACTGCTGTGTTCCCCAGTCACTGGCTGCACTAAAAATGGACGGCGGTTATTTGGTGTTCATTCGCAGTTGTAATTTAGAGTGTCATGGTCGCCGACTTCAGTAGAATTACATTTGTTGATCGAATGTAAGGAGTGTTCACAGGGCCCTAATTTTTTCGGGTATGCCAGCAGCGCTGATGATGACCTGCCAAATATAACTATTTCTGCGTAGTTAACACCAGCCTTTTCAGCATTCTTTGGGATCCCTTTGTCTTATTACTGCACCATATGTGGAGAATTCCACGCAGTAATGGCAAATTCCTCTTCCAAACGCTCCGTCACCACACTGCTCTCAGGAGTACAGCTGTGACACGTCTGAAACCTACTGGTCATACTTTCTCAACTGCTTGTTCCGCAAAAGAATAATGCAGACGGTTGAGTTTCCCTCTGAACGGTGTTTACATTACAATGAGACGACGTTTTGCTGATTCGTAGTTGCTAAGTAGCCTTATCCCTGGACAAATTGAACTGACACATTTTTTTTTTTCTTTTCAAACTTCAAGAAAAAAATCATCAAAAGCGACTGATTCACAAAGAGCCTCACAAAGTCAGCCTCTGATAACCACTTCGTTTGAATCCCATTATCCCTGCCAAGCTAAACTAAAAAAAGGGAAGTTGTAGCAAAGCGGGCCGCTTTCCTCGCTTCCGCGGGACCATCGGCTCCAGTTTCCAAAAGACACTGGCTTGTTGCCTCACTCTGTAGTAGTTGAGCTAGGCAATAGATCTCTCATTAAGGTATGGGTCTGGGCTAGTTTGAAAACTGTGTTTGACGTAAAGCGCGCAGAAAGACATGGACGGGTCAACAAGACAGACTCATCCCCGCAACTGTCGTCAAGAGAGGCAAAAAAAAACAACAACGTAAACTCTAGGAAATGCCTGCGCAGAAGCACACGTGATGAATTTTACTGCTGTGGCTACGTGACGCCAACAAAACGAGCCTTTTTGCTTTGTAGTGGAGAAAAAAGGCTGGGCTCCTTTCGTTGTGTCACGCAGTCGCGACTTCTTTGCTTACTGACGCATAGAATGTAGGTATGCCGCCAGAATATTCGTAGTGAGCTGGCATAAAGAAGTAGAAGGATTGGGAGGAGTTTGAATGCCTTCGTGACATAAATAAATTGAAAAAAAATGCTTGACGAGAGCTCACATACAGTGGGCCTAAATAATATGGGTGCCTTACTGGAAACGTCTTTGTCGTCAGGTTCTGTAGGAAGCGCTCGGCAAATTTGGATGTGGCCTGGCAAGTTTTAATCCTCGCCTCCCCTTGGCGCAATCAACTGCAGGATGATTACAGCTTTCCTGGCTTACGTCATCAGCGCATGTGCTAGTGGTCTGGACAAAACATGCGACTTTTGACAGCATGGTGCAGAAGGTTCGATGTGTACTGAGGCTGCTGCACAATGACGTGTCTCCTATCGGGAGAAGAAAAGTAGCGGGGAACGCTCGAAACACGGAAAACCGAGGCGAAAGTATACGTAGGTTCGTCCAGTGGGCCCCGCTTCATTGCTTGAAGTGAACTCACGTTGTGAGCTTGATGCAGCAGAGACTGTTGTGTTCCCTGGTGTTCTGCTCACTCTAGAAAAGGGCAGCGGCTATTTCGCTTTGCTTGGAAGTGCCGGATAAAAAAAGGGGGAAATCACAGGTCAGGTGAGATGGCTGTAAACCAACAGAACTCCAAAGTATGCGAGGCAAGGCATGCGAAATGCTTGCATTCCAGAACAATGTTTGCTTGGGGCGGAGTTATAATGCACAACTTTAACGTTTCACCCTCGTAAAATTCTGGCTAATGCTGGCCGCATGTTTTTCTTGCTTTGTAGATGCTCAACCTCGCAAACGCAAGGCCCCAGCATGGCCGATACCAGGAGAAGCACGGACTCAATACTTTGCAAAAGTAATTTCGCTAATAATTAATTACTTTTGCCATGAAATTACTTCCCCAAAATATTTCATTACATTACTAAATTACCAGCCCATAAAAGTAAATAATTACATTGCAAATTACTGAGAAAATTTAATTACTTTAATTCCATTATAGTAATTTAATTACTTCCATGTCTGCTCTGCGGTGAAGAGACACAAAAAAGAAGACACAACTTACGGCGCAAGAGCTCAATTTAAAAAATTTTTTTCTTGCTTTAAACAAAAATCACCTTGATTATACCTATAGAAATTAAAGGCAATAAACTGTTCTACTAAACTCGCCATCGTTTCTATTTTTACTTGGGCCACCTCAGGTTGAAAAATGGGTCTTTATGGTTCAAAACACACTATTCAGCAACTTCAGTTTTTATTTTACTTCAACGCATTCAGTTACATCAGCTGTAGCGTTTTTTATAGGTAACAGACATCTAGGGCAGCCAGGTGGCCGTTAATTTCTGAGAGGAAGTTGATGTTTCTTTTAAAAAATGTCAAAATAGTATAATTTTTACATTTTATTTAAACTAAAAAAATATTTATACCATACAAAAATACACAACCTTAATCATATTGAACCCCAGAATGTGTACAAATGTTTAAAAAAAATTTGCGGAGTGTTTTCTAAAAATTTGGATTTTTTACCGATTATTGAGCAGTGCCTGGTTTCACGCCTTTTCAGAATGTTAAAGCTATATTTAGTTCCCTATAGTTCAAACTGACCTCACCTCATGAATAAATTTTTTTCAGCAAAAATATTTCAGGCTTAGATTACGCAGGTTGCGGTAATTTCCATGAATTTTTTTAACAAATCAGAGATGGTCGAGCGCAATTTCTGGGACGTTTGATGTGGAATGACCCTTATTAGTTGTTGATGCGAAGACAATGACAACACTAACCACTGCGCTGGATGTGCAGCCTAGCTGTCTTTCCAATGGTCTCAAAACTCGCCTTGTCCCACCAAAGTGTATATCAGAAGCTCCAGTGGCAAACACTTGTCAACCAAACTTCCTTTCGAATTCATTTGTTTTTCTGTTGTTTAGAAAGTTTCTAAGCTGTTCACATGGAAAGCTAACTATTGATGTGGAGAAGAAAGACCGGGCATAAAGAAATTATTTGTGTCTATAAATTTACAGAGGGCAGATTGGTTTTTGGTTTTTGGGGTTTAACGTCCCAAAGCGACTCAGGCTATGAGGGATGCCGTCATGTAGGGCTCCGGCAATTTCGACCTCCTGGGGTTTAACGTGCACTGACGTCATGCAGTACACGGGCCTCTAGAATTTCGCCTCCATAAAAATGCGACCGCCCAACCAGGATTGACCCCGTGTCTTTTGGGTCAGCAGCTGAGCGCCATAACCACTACGCCACTGTGGCGGCCTTTCAGAAGGCAGAAAATGGGGAGAAACCAGTGAGGTTCACCTGGAGCAATTGCTGAAATCCATACACCAGCAGGCCGCATGACAAAGCCTGCAGGTCACGCGTTTCAGACCCCTGCTCTAGGCATTAACCCTGCAGCAAAGAAGTCTATTATGGTACTCTGTTAATTCAATATATATATATTTTTTTTCAAGTTAAGAAAGCTGCATATCAAAATGTTCCCC
This sequence comes from Amblyomma mixtum, assembly GCF_055824585.1. Lineage (NCBI taxonomy): Eukaryota > Metazoa > Arthropoda > Arachnida > Ixodida > Ixodidae > Amblyomma > Amblyomma mixtum. The sequence continues at coordinate 29,615,855 of NC_143014.1, forward strand.
ACCATTTTATGTAAACCAATGAAGCCAAAGCTCGGCCTGCTATTTCCAGCACCTGCAATGACGCTGGCACATTAGATGTAAACTTTCATTGCTCATTTAAAGTAGGCACATTACAATGAATACTTTTTGACAAGGCTGCCTGCTATATTAACTCAAATCATGTTGAGCTCAATTAAACTGCATCATCTTCATCATGTGGCACTTCCAAGTAGCATTGGTAGCATGCGTAGCACACTATGACCAGCGTGGTTAAGCTGGCCTGTTATTTTTTGTTAGGAACGAAATGAAATTCACTTTGCCTACTGGTGGAAAAATTTTACAACATTAAAACAAGGTGTTAACAGGTGTCAATCCATGGGCACTTCATTATATCAAATACATTGTTACCGACTCAAGGCCACCAGTTTCCCGAGAAATCGCGGGTATCAGCATTTTTCGCAGAACTGCATGGTAGCACATTTTTTTTTTATGCTATTGTCGTTACGGACAACAGCAAGAATGACAGTATGATGGGAAAATGACTATTTTTCTTATTTGCACGAATATAACATGACGGCGCCGCTTGAGAACTTGAGAGAGTATTAAAAGAAATATTATAACAATAACAATGCAATCTCAAACAGTCCAGAGCAACCACAGGTGAGGGCCCACCAAGAAACGCAGACAGCACATTAAAATGAGGAAGGATCGAGCGGATATGTCAACATTATTTAAGAGGCACTGCTTCAGACATGCGTGCCATGACATAGTGAAACAACGCCTCAGATGCTTTAATGCATACAGTTTCCCACGCAGCAGCCGCTATTGCCACTGCCGTGCCAGCCCTACTCGGTGCTTCGAGCTTCCCAGACCTGTGCATGTCCGTCCTTGTTTGCTTACTTTACGCCACTCGACTCTTTCAGTGCCTTCTCTTTCTCAGCAACTTGAACTGCTTCCTCTCCATATCCACAGCCACCTCCTTCTTTGAACTTATACGCCGCACGCTTTGCTTCAAGGTCACTGAAAAGTGGCTTTTCGGCTTCCTGGCAATGGTTGCTTTATCTACCTGGAAAACCTCAGAAAAAAAAAAACACCACATTTCTACTTTGCTTCCGAATCTAGCGCGAGTTGCATATTGAAGCATTACTTGATGTTTCCCGTAGAATTTCATGGATTATTTGTTCTCCATTTGCAGAATTTTACATTTCCTTACAAAGTTAGGGGCCTTATATAACCTACATTGCTATACCAGGGTTTAAATCTATAACTAATCAGTCTTGCCTGTGGATTACGTAAATTACAGCATGGTGCACGGCATGTTATGAGTGCCGCTAACATAGCTTGGGATGTACATCACTGCAGTATTACAGTTGGCAGCATTATTGGCTACCCAGCTATTTATTAGGTCTGTGAAAATAAAGTTACAGAAATAAAGATGGCAGTATAAATAGAGAAAGTTATCAGATAATGCATCTGTCCAGCTGCATGTGTTGAAAAGACATGTTGCTCTATAGCTGACAGGCTTGCTGACAAAGCATTATTTTGTAAGGTCTGGTGCATGCTGGAGTAGGGCTTGTTTTGGTGGAAGCTCTGAAAAAAAAAAGCAAGATACAAACCTTTCATGAGAAAAGGAAAGGCTAAGTAACTGTCCCACTTTTGGTTGACACCTGGACCATGCTGCGAGGGAAGGGATGAAGGAGGGAGGGAAAGAATATAGAGACAGAAAGGCACCGTAGTAAAGGGCTCCAGATTAACTTAAACCAAATGGTATTCTTTAGCGTGCACTGACATTGCACAGCGCACAAGCATTTTTGCATTTCACCTCCATCAGAATGCAATTGCCACTGCCAGGATTGGATCCACAGACTCTGTGGTGAACAGCCAAACACCACGGCTACCGAGCCATTTCGGCAGTTGGAAGTTCTTCAGCCTGCACTGAAGAGAGACTGCCCTTTGGACAAACACAAATTTCAGCATTTTTTGTTTCATAATGAGGATAATATCGGATCTGCACAGTTAGGGAGGCCAGGTAGCTAAATTGCATGCAGAGGTGTTGTGCAATCTGCACACTAATACTCTGCAAGTCAATGCATGCACTTGCTAAAGCCAGTTAGCAGTGTTCTCTGAGTGGAAAAACTTACAGCGCAAAATACGAGGTCAGAAACACGACCAGAGTACTGCGATTTCATTTCCATCACTGAAAAAAAAAAACATAAAAAAGTGGTGTGGTTATTTCTACACTTGTCCTTATGTTTTTCTGTTGCAAGTTTCCCCTGTATAAGCTACCAGGCCCAAGCTTTCACACTTGTAAGTGTTCTCAACTGGACATTTTGAGTTCAAGCAATTCTGAAAGTCAAGATTTTAACCTGATGATGATAACTTGGGTCAGGTTGATCGTTTTATCACCATGCACAAGTTTGGTCTATGTTGCTGTGCATGCTTACAAGGCAAGTTTTGCAAAAAAAAAAATTTCAGCCACTTACCCTCAGGGTACGATGAGTGATCAGTGCCAGCTGGTTCCCAGAATAATTAACACAATGAAGACGCCATGCATGCTTGCCACTGCCACTAAACAAACACAAGTAGCTGCAGTAACCTATGAATGATTGGGCAGATTCATGGCTGAGGGGAAGTACACTGTGCATCATAATCTGGGTTAGGTCAGAAGTACTTGTATTTGGGCGTGTTGGTTCATAACTTTTCAGGAGGACACAGGGGCGCAATAAAAGACACGGACATGGAAGTAGACAGGGACGAGCGCTTACTATCAACAGGCTTTATTTGACGTGGACCGTTAATATACCTTCGCTTTACCCAAGCGCCACCATGCGAATCACAAGCACGTGGGTACCAGATAACACCAAATTAAATCCAAAGGCAGGCGATTACAGAAATCTATCTAAGAAAACCATTTCAGATCAGCGAAGTATCACAGATGAATCACTGATGCAGTTATCTCCTTTTTTTTCCAGTTCCCGTTCCCGTTCAATCTGATCGCAGCTTCTCAACAATACTTTACAGTCCGATAAGCGGGGACAACAGGCGACCTTATTCTTCTTAGTGCATGTTTGGCAATGGTCCGGGAGATGGGTGCCTGTTTTCTTTAAAGAGTTCTTGTGCTCCAGAAGGCGCTGGTTGAGGCAACGTCCAGTTTGCCCAACGTAAACCTTCCCGCAAGTGAGCGGGACCTCATATACAACTCCTTTTTTGCAGGTTACGTGGGGCTTACGGTGTTTTACGCCACACTCTTGCAGTTTTTCTTTTCTTCTTATGCGTGCACACAGGCCGGACAGCTTTCGCGGAGCAGAAAAGCTACTTCTACTCCGTACTTCTTGGCCACTTTCTTGATGTTGTGGGAAGTTCTGTGCACGTATGGTACCACCTCCGGCCTTGAACACTTCGTTGGGTTTTTCACATTGCTCCGCTTGCTGCCCTTCAATTTTTTGACTAAGGACTGCGTCACAGCAAGAATGAGGGAATCGGGGAAGCCTGCCTTTTCCAGCCTTGAGACCTGCGACAAGAAGCCAGCGAGCATAGCGTAGTGACAGGACTTCGTTAGTGCAGACGAAAGACATTGTAAAGCGATAGCCCTTTTGACCGTCTTAGAATGATTGGAATGAAATGGTAGCAAATCTTTCTTTGCGCGCGGACAATACCGCCAGCAAACATGCGAAGGGTGAAATGTTAAGGTGATATCTAAAAACTGCAGTTGGTTAGCACTGCTTGGCTTTTCATGGGTAAAGGTGAGTCCCATGCCTTTCCTTCCAAACGTATCTAAAACATCAGCTAAGGCCTCGTCAAAACTAAAATCACCTTCCTTTAACAGAACCAGGTAGTCATCTACATATCTGAAGACGTGAGCTATACGGTCTGTGTCAAAAGTTTCACTCAAACAGCGGTCAACTTGCGATAAAAAAATAGTAGATAGAACCGGGGCTATGCAGGAGCCTATGCAAATGCCTTGTTTTTGAAGATAGGTACGATCATTAAAATCAATAAAATTGGCATTCAGGTAAAGCTCTAGTAATAACATGAAGTTGTCCATGTTCAAACCAGTGGCATTTTGAAACATGGTGATGCCATTTCTATCTATACAATCACGCACTGTGGTGAACAGGGGCTGGTGTGGAATAGAATAGAAAAGGTCCTTAACATAGATTGAGAAACCGGACTTAATATTCCTCGCAGACTGAACAAAGGCTATCACTTCATCAGAGTTCTTAGTGGCGTAAGGGCCTGCATATTGCAGTGTCCTGAGGTGCTTGAGTAGGAACTGACTGGCTTCCTTTTGCCAAGTGCCCTTTTCGCTTACGATGGTTCGAAAAGGAATGCTGCTAGTCTGTGCAGTTGAAGTTCCTCGCAGACTGACATGGCACTTTTCTTCACTAAAGATCTTTTCACTTCCACTGTCTTTTTAAAAGACTTAGTGACAGCGTCAACTGCCTTTTCGTTAAAAAGGCCTGATGGAATAATGAAACCGCTTTCTTTGTCTGCCTGCATAAGCTCGAGAGAATTTGCTTTGAAAAAAGCAACAACCCTTGCAGTGGGATCAGATTGGTGGTTTGGAGTACCTGTGTTACCGACTGACCTCGTGATGGTGTCGATGCCGTCCAGGAGGCAGCTTTCCTGGTTTTCTTGCGCTGTTCTGTTGGCAAGTCGTCGGTTCAGGGACAGCCATTCATAAGGCTTGAGAATGGCTGGGACGCTGAATTTCGGCCCCTCCTTTAGGACGGACGTAATCTTTTCCGGTACTTCGGCTCCTCCCAAGACTAGCACATCTTGGCGTTCCGGTGTCTTCATCTTAACTTTCTTCAATTCTTCCAGGCGTCTTATCGCTTGGTTGATGGAGCACTTCCACCAAACCTCTGTTGTCTGGGCTGCGAGCTTCATGAATTGGCGGTGTCTGATGGCCGCGAGCCACTCCTGGTTTTGGGTATAGCACGCCGCACGTAGAAGATCTTGAAGTAACCTCACTTGGTTTCATAGTTCGGACCGGAGGATCTTGCATACTCTTTTGGCGAGGCCAAAGGACGGTTTGAAAAGACCAAACAGGCCAGTGACCTCACTCGGTATGAGGTCACTGGCCTGGGTTAGGTCCTTTGGTTAGAACTCGGTTGCTCAAGTTGGCCTTTGCCAGAGGTAGAATGGCCGGGTTAGGATGGTAGAATGGTAGACCAGGATAGAATGGCCGTGCCCCCAAGCCAGCAACTTTGTACACATTTATATTATATAGTTGTCTATTTTTTCTGCTGAGGAATGAGGTATGTGGACAGAATGATGATGATGATACAAACAACACTTAGCCAGGGGAACGTAGAATAATACAGATAAATACAGATAGCACTGTAAGAAGTTTGGAGCCCACTAGCGTCTATGACCAGACATGTAGATGCCACAACCGCCCTCTTCCAACCATTGAAGTCAGTGCGGTTGTGCCAGCGCTTTCCAGATGGAAGCTACTAATCATTTGCAACTGAAAAATTAAGCTTATAAATTTTTTACCCACCGCGGTGGCCCAGTGATTAAGGCGCTCGTCTACTGAGCCGGAATACCTAGGTTCGAACCCGAATGCGGCGGCCGCGTTTCATTGGAGGCGAGACACAAAAGGTGCTCGTGTGCTGTGATGTCAGCGCATGTTAAAGATCCCCAGGTGGTCAAAATTATTCCGCAGCCCTCCACAATGGCACCTCTTTCTTCCTTTCTCTCACTCCCTCCTTCATCCCTTCCTTTACGGCGCGGTTCAGGTGTCCACCGAGATGTGAGACAGATACTGCACCATTTCCATTCCTCAAAAATCAATTTACCAATATAAATTTTTTTATGCCAGGTTCTAATACCACCACAGCAGCATGTTTCACACTGCAGAAACATAGGAAAGCTCAGCATCGAAATACCGATTGCAAAAAGATCTGCATGCATTTTATCAAACTTGCTCATAATGCAGTAAGAAGGAAAGCTGGGCTAGTTAGATTGGATTCATGGTGGAAGTAGTGCAGAGTATGAGGACACAATAAGGACAACACAACACGAGCGCTTGTGTCGCTCTTAACACCTAACAGTCCTAACAGATCTGAAAGTTGTGCATGGATTGCAATTTATTAACACAATTCCATCGCAGTTCTATTCTGATATGATTACAATTGCAATCACATTCTGTACGTCACTACAGGTAACCAGCAGGCATAAATGCTGTGAAGAAATGCATAGTTGGAATAACACATACCACTTTTTAATAAGTATGATATGTATTTTGCAGGATCCAGTCGCAGCACACATATGTACATACTTTCACTGGTGCGTAGTTCACATGTTAAAAACTCTAAACAAAGCACTGACTGACAGGCCAAGGAACTAAAGAACTATGCAGATACATGCCTGTACTTTATCCTTGTTACTTTCATGTGAATAGACTTGCACCCACAAATACAGCTCCTTGTTAACCTTGTAAACGCCCATGCCACTAAGCTCTAGGAGGTAAAATGTACCTCTCAGCAACCAAAGGTAAGTTACCAAGGACAAATATTAGTGTAAACAAACATACACAAATCTTGAGTGACACAGCAGAAACTCTGCACATACGATATGACAAAAAAAAAAATGCTGTGGCCATACACTTCCTGTAAAAGATGTGCATCACACAGTGTAAAAATAGTGAAACATTAAAAAAGCCATATATGACTAGGGCCCGAAATCTTAGGTTATGAATTGGACAGATGAAGGTACATACGTGTTCACTGTCTGCACCAAGAATAAATGCCAAAAAAAAAAAATATATAGGAGCAGCTAAATTAGAAGCTTTGCTTCACTCAAAAATATACACTGCACAGCAATGTAAAAGAAGCAGTGCCTTGATTGACATCTCACAACACAAATACAAGAAAAAAGGTCAAACATTCACTGTCTCAGCCACCAGTAGACATAAAGCACTAACTGGAAACTGTGCCACTATGATGCTTACTCTGTGAGGAAGAGACATATCGACAGTTCAAAACTAGCTTTCAGTAGATCGAATTACGTTTCTAACCATGCTTTCAGAGGATGTCAAGACAGCACAAAAACATTCCTCAGTACACCAAAGTAGAATGGACAAAAGCAACATTTTTGTGACAAATCAGACACAGAATGGGTGGACAAAAATAACAGGGGGAAAAAAACAGCACATCAGCATGCTGTAAGATGAAGGCTATTCTTACCAACCTTAGCAAATTTACAAGTCAAGAATGAGCATATTCAGAACTTCAAACTTTTAGCCCCTTGAAGTAGAAGTACATAAAACAAGCAGACATAAAATTGATTTTTGCCTCTACAATAAGGCATAACATAACTAAAGTGCACAATGCAATGCAGCACCATAAGTGGCATGCACACCGCACGACACGAAGCATAAAGACTGCATAGCACAACACTTGCCCATAACAGCCACAAGTGCCATCACATGATCACTGTTCACACAAGTTTGCCTACAAGAAATAAGGCTTTTAAATGTGCCAAGTTTGGCATTGGAAATTGCATTGAAATCTTGTAGACTCCCGGGCCCTACACACAGCAGTACTACATGGTATGGTGCCTATTTGTAAAATCTAGCCTAGCTTATACAATTAAAAAAATCAACATGACCAATGAAAGCTGGGCAGGCTCGAAGACACAAACGAGACAGGCTCCTCTTCCACCTAGTGAGATGATCCTACTTATTTTTCAGTAAATTCAATATCCCAGACACCTAATTCAGGAGTGAACAATCATGGCTCAGCTTGTTCCGCCCAAAAATGGGCACTAAGGTGTATCCACATCGGTGACTTTGTTCACAACCAGGCATGTACTCCCTATCACAGTTTAAAAAAAAACAGCCTTGTTTGATCCTGCGAACCAGCCCTGGCTTTCTGGATACACACACAAGTCTTGCATTTCTGGCTGCCCCTAAGCCTGCTACCACCACACCACACTTTGATCCACACACAAACACGTGTGTCTTCAGTACTGCATTAGGCCCACTCCCGGCTTAGAGTATCTAAGGTATTAGAATAGAACTAGATGCTTAAAGGCTTATATAAATTGCATAATATGGTAAAACTGCATAATAAGCAACACCCAACTGCATCTGGGCAGTTGCTCTAGGAGGGCAGCACTGGTAAAGCAGGCCAGCCTCTTTGACTGCGCGCCAAAAGGTAACACCGCTGCCAACAACGAGCCAGTGGCCACCAGGGCCCCTAGGACGTGGTGGAAGATTTCAGCGCCATTAAAATCTGGGTGAAGCCTTTGTTAAGTCTATCGATGAGTGCCAGCTTGAAGTTGTTGTGCTCCTGCTTCAGCCGGTTCTCCATCTCAAGCACGATGCGCACTCTCTCTTCGTGACGGATTTCTTCTTCGTTGAGAATCTGCAGTGCCATAAGGCGCTGCTGTTCGACAACAGTTTTGAGAATGTCACACGGACATTCTGAAGGGAAGCTCAGGTGTGCATGGGGATAGCTGTCGCTGCCTTCATCTTCCTCCGAGTGGTCCCCGTTCACTATAGCTACAAAAACAGCACAGAACAGACGTTCTTTCAGAAACAAAACAAACAAACTGTAAACGAGCAAGCCTAATCACAAGGTTAAAATTGACCAGCTGACACGGCTACTCCTGAAACAGCCCATTCACTTACAGTAAGTAAAACGGCTGAATTCATGGGCATGTCAATGCCTCAAGACAGCAATGCCAATGAGGTAAGGGCACCAAGGAACAATTACTGTGCACAATATTATTATTTTTTTGCAGAAGTGCGCCACATACTATTACTAGATGTAGAGATTAAAAGGGTTAAAACACAGAGCAAACTATAACCAACAGATGATACAACCACAGGAAGTCTAAATTTTGGGATGATATGAATTTTTAAGAAGCCAGAGCTGAAATGCATCATGTCCAATTTACCACATTTCTAATGAAGCAAATTATTTCTTCAAAAGTGGTGGATGGTATAAAGTGGCGAGCTGCCATGTGAGCTTGTGGCCAACCACAGCAGAAAAAGCCTTGTGTGCTGCTGTGCCCATCAAGCCAAGACTTCAGCAGTTATTCTTACAACCTGCTTCCACATGGGTATATGAGAAGCAACAGTGCCAAGTCTGCCTTTGCCCACTGAAGCAGGTCATGTGGGGAGTAAATATTTAAGACCCCACTGGCACAGCGTTCAGACAACACACTATGAGAAAAGAGGACTTTCAATTAGAGGCATCAGCACAACACATCATCACTACACATGATGATCCAGCAATTTGTGCAGCTAAGACAATCAATGATATTGCTGATGAAGTGAAAGCACAGGAGAGGTCAGACAATGACCAGTAAAATGACAGAACGCTACATGCCCCTGGCATCCTCTCACATGCTGTAAGCTCCTAATGTGAGTGGTGTCGTGACAGCATGTTATTGCACATCCTATATATAGAGCTTATTGTCTAAGGTGCTCAATTCCACAACAGTTTTGTTAAAAATGCTGTATAACATTTTTAACGAAAATTTTTCGATCAGTAGATGTCCCCATTTTATGTCTCCCAATGTGAAAGCCATGACGAGCAAGCGTGATGCCAAGTGCAAGCCAGCAGAAGTGACATAATAAAAACTAATATAAATATTACCCGCCAGACAATACTTAGGCAGTTTTAATATATAGTAGCATCCATTTCAGTTTCCACATCCAAAACTTTTACGGCACAGTGACGTACACCTCCTCGTCGAAAGTTTTAGTGGACCGTGGTCACCACTTCAACCACAAAGTGCAAATCAATGCGGCACTCTCTATACTCCGTTTCGTACATAGCAGTAAATGCTGCCAAAAGCTAGCATGTCTTTTTGTGCAGGCTAAGTCCATGCTCAAAAAGTAGTTCGCCATACACTCAAAGTGAAGACAGGCATAACATAAGAGTAGCGCAAAACCAGGACGACGGACTCCGTCCTTAGTACTCCATCCATTTCTTTGTCTAAAGGAGAGCTGGCCTTCTTGGGTTCAAAACATCCGTGATCTCCCATTTTTATTGCATTTTTTTCTCGCACCTTTTTTGTTATTTATTTTTTCTCTTAGGTCAGTGCATGCGCTACTTTTGCTCAGGTTCCGTTCACTTGGTTGGTTTTGGCTTTCTTCGTCAGTCGGAAGTTAGCGCCTGTGTTGTTGGTGTGTGTTCTCTTCCCTTTTGTCCGTCGTCCTGGTTTTGCGCTGCTCTTATGTTATGGATCAATACCGACTTGCCCAAATTTCCACCCTGAAGACAGGCATATTTAGTTGCGACAAATCTCAAGTACCATGGCTGGCAACCCCCTGCTCTCAGGGCTGGATTATCCAGAGTTCAAAGGGTTTAAATGAACTGTGCCCTCAGGGCTTCGCTGATCGCCAAGTTTGATCCTTTCCATGCTGCCCATATAAAGAACTCTGGGAAAGTTGTATGCGGCAGAACATCCTACCTCTCCTCTACCATGGTGGAAGAGGTTGTAGAAGCTCTTGGAACTGAAGGCCGAAAGAAAATCACCTACGAGGTTGTCAGTGCGAAGTACTTCTCTCTTTAGATTGATACTACACCTGACGTCAGTCATAAGGACCAGATTACAGTGGTCATTTGCTACAAGGCCAACGATGATCCGGAAGAACATTTCCTTGGGTTTTTACTCATACCAGTTACACAGGACAGCATCTCAAGAAAACGTTCGACTTCCTAAAAAATCTTGGAGTTAACTTCCAAGACTGTCGCAGCCAGTCGTACAACAATGCAAGCAACATGGCTGGAAAGTACTCCGGCATGCAGGAGCAACTGAAAAAGATCAGCCCACAAGCTAATTTTGTACCTTGCGCTTCTCACTCACTGAACCTGGTCAGGGCACATGCTGTAGATTCTTGTGGGCATTCCATTAGTTTTTTTCTGGTTTGTGCAGCATCTATACATTTTCTTTGCTGCGTTTACTCATCACTGGGCTCACTCGAAACAAAACAAGGCAGTGGTCAGCTTGAGCGGATGCAACGAGGGCACTTGCGGCCGGTTCTAAAGCAATCAAAATCGCCTTGGTGGAACAATCCGATGATCAAGATGAGCGAGCAGAAATGAAGCACGAGGCAAAGCTTTTGCTGAAGACAATACAATGACCACTTTGGAAACCGTGCTTATGGCCGAGTTTTGAGATAGTGTTTTGCAATGCTTCAACGCCAACAGCAAGGCACTTCGGAGTCCAATTCTCACATTGAATTCGGCTATAAACCTAACAGAATCGTTGCGTGATTATGTATCCGGCTTTACAGAGGGCTTCAACGAAATTGAAAACTTTGCGAAGGAAGCATCGGACAATGCTTCATACAAACCAAGCACCCAAAGAAAGTGAAAACCACCAACAAGATCCGACAGCGTTGAATGGACAAGTACGACAGAGCCACAAGATCCTTCAGCTAAACTGGTCTGCGAAAACTTCTTCGTCATGACTGACAACCTCCTGCACATCCTCACAGCTCGTTTGAGCGCTTACACTGAAGTCTTCTAGCAGATTGCTGCTATTTCTGATTGGAACAGGTTTACTCCAGCACAGTAGCGGCTTCAGGCAATGGAGCTTGTGAAAAGGTACCCTTCTGATCTGGCTTTATTTCTTTTGTGATTGTGACAGACATGCTGAAACTTCTAATTAGAGAAAAGCTTGAAGTGTAATTCCCAGATGTTCTTGTTGCTATTCGCATTTTCTTGTGCTTGATGGCCATAAATTGCATGGATGAACGATCATTCAGCAAGCTAAAACTCAACATACTTCAATCAACAATGACTGCCAGCTGCCTCAGCAATCTGTCGGTGCTGAGTGTGGAGACGGAGATCCTCAGGCGGGTCAACACTGAAGATCCAATCAACAAACCCTCCCAGCAAAAGGCTCGAAAAAAGGCTGCAGGAATGTAAATACCGTTCTTCATTTGCTTAAAAGAAGAATGAAAAGAGTAGACTTGTTTTTCATATACATGCTACATTTAAAGTTGAATTTCTGTGAAATGTTTAAACATATATTTTCTTTGAAGTCAAGAGTTTGACGGAAGCCCGTCTGGTCGGGATGGAACATGATGAAAAAATAAAAGGCGACGACCAAATGAAAGATGAAATTTCATCTTTCTTTTGGTCAGTGCCTTTTATGTTTTTTATATATTTTCTTTGTGTAAAGGTGAGGGGTTTCTCTAAAAATGTAAATTTATTCGGTAAGTTCAGAGCAGCAAAGGTGTGTGAAATTTGCAAGTGCTCCCTTCATTTTTAAAAGAGGAAGTTATGTGTAATTATGAAATTATGTGTGAAAATGTATATTGTAATAAGGGAGTAATTACTCATTGGCATCCACCCGAGCGCAGCCATACGGCTACAAAGGAAAGCTATACAGCTTTCTCAGAATCTTCGTAGTTAAAGAAAAATTCTCTGGTGTAGCGGTGGTCCTGGGTTCGAACCCCGGACCAGGACGAATTTTTCTTTAACTACGAAGTTTCTGAGAAAGCTGTATAGCTTTCCTTTGTAGCCGTATGGCTGCGCTCGGGTGGATGCCAATGAGTAATTACTCCCTTATTACAAATCTACTCCACCTTGGGGGATTCCCCTAAAACATTTGACCAAAATGTATATTGCCTATTTAAAATGGGACAATCTCAGAAAAAATGCAAATACATATTACTGATTATTTGAGCATGTTAATAAAAGCTTATTTCTGTGCGAGTTCAGTACTGATCTCATTTTCTATAGGCACCACCATTTCGAAAATATTTAGCTCTTCACATGATGAAAATGTTCGGGGTAATAAACATTATTTGTTGTGCTTAAGTCAGTATATAGAATACAATATCGCAGTTTATATAAGAACACAGCCTTAGGAAAGCTTAAATTCGTCTTGCTGGACGAATTCACAAAACTGTTAGATGGTTGGCAGCATGTACTTACAGTTAGAATTTGCGAACAGCTTATGAAAAAGACCCATCTGTCTGCTTCGGCTGTGCTCACATGTGGCCAACCATTCTGCACTACCGCAAATTACTCCCCGAGAAATTTACTTTTCACGAATGTGTGTTCTGATTTTTGAGAAAGGATGTTGTGTATGTCCTGTCATTTCTCGAAGCCAGTCTGTCCACGTGCTTTACAGGAAAGTATAATCACAGGCGATGTTCATAAACAGTCTGCAGATTCTTCAAGTAAATATACCATGCGTTCTCTGTGGCAAATTCTAAAATGTGTCAAGTCTCAAGATTGACAAGAGAGCTGGAAGGTGGGGGGGGGGGGGGGGGGGGGGTGACAAGGGGGGGGGGGCTTATTTTTTTTAAAACTGGGCCTACATCAATGTTAATCCGGCCCTGCCTGCTCTTCGTTTTACGTCTTACCACGTTTTCGTTTTGCGACTCATCGAGACTTTGAGAAGTATGCATGACATGTGGTAGTATGATACGCAGCTGGTAGGGCGAATCGCTCTCACTACGTCAATGCTTAAAAAGTAGCTCACACTCAGTGAAAATTATAGTCTGAGGGCTCAAACACTGAGTGCCTCACAGCTACAACTGCAATCCCCGTGGTTTTAAACCACTCTTTGTTTTTGTCCAAAACTCACGCAGGCTTCCAGAAAAACGAATGACACATGGGGGAGTAATATGGCTTTGTGGGTGCACTATTTCCGCAGCCTCCATAGTGTTGCCTGCTATGTATTAAATGGAGTACAGTAACAAATAAAACATGAAGAACACTACTGAAAGAAAAAAAGTGCTGTGCATATAGCAACAGATGAGTAATGATGATGATTATTAATTTTTATAGCACAAGGGCAGCTTCAGCCAAAGAGTGCCGTGGCACAAGGTGTTTTCTTTTAAACAAAGTGGGAACAAATAACCACTTTCAAGCATTTCACCCCAGGGAAGCTGAGCACCAAGCCAGGGGAGAAGCTTGTACCCATTGTATCACCGGTGGATACCCGGTGGCATTGGCAATTGAACCCCAACAAATGAGCAACACTTTGCCGAGGATGGCCATGTGGAGGATACACCGATGATGATAACGTTGGACCAAAAGACGGCATTTCAGCTTGTTCTATGCTAATTTAAATTCCAAATTAAATTATAAATCCTCGTTCCTTTTATACTGCAGTTCCGTTTATGTGAGGCAAGATCTTTTCATTTCCATCATAATCTCATGACACATATTGAGCACTGGTCGGCTATATTAAAATTTAACACTGTTTGTGGCTGAAAGGTCCACTGTAACGAAGCACAAACCAGCTTAATGGCCTCTTAACTCCCTACCAGACACATTTTTTCCTTGTAAATGGTACCAAAATGGTCATTGTCTACCTATACTGTCATTTATCTACAAACCAAAAAAATGCTTTGGACGAGCCTTAATTGTCTTAAACTGGGCATAGAGCGCCAGAATACACAGACAAGCTGGACTCGTCAGGTGCCAGATACAACAGCCGGCTTATGATGAGCCCAACTCATCCAAGTCCAGTACAGGGTTAATTTAGTTCATTCTATTTGTATGCACCCCATAAACAAACCTGCAGTAAACGAAGTTAAGTCGACGGCAGAGACAGGAAGACAAACCAAACATGGGAGCTTGGAATGTTATAGTATCCGAATACCCACTGTAACCTGACTGTACTGTACCTGCTGAAAAAATCTGAAAAAAATCACTAATCTGAGGTTTGCACCAATGAGAGTTCACCGTACCAGCAAGGCAGGAAAAAATAGACCAGTCTACAATGAGAAGACCTCAAGCAATCTGTCACATGCCACAAATGCGTGTATGACAATACAATCCTTATGACTGCAGCTATGTGGCAAAACACGTACGTGCATTAATTATCATCTAACTGAACGTGCCAATTCTACCATGTGCAGCTTTGGCAATCAGACTGCGACTCTCTATCATGTTTAGAGGCACAGCACCGCTTCTGAAGAATGCATAATCATGTAAAAAAGGGCACGGAAAATCCGTGATTTCCTTTGAATCCACAGGAATGGGAAGCACACATCAGTGTGTGAATAAAACGGCTACACGTGAACAAGATCACTTATCTGAATGGTTGACGATTTTTGGAAAAAAAAAAAAGTAAATGCTAACATTTTCATTAGTGCAATGTTTTTTCCATTGTTCCTTATTCAACAGTGCTCTGCACATAAAGACCTCATAACACACGAAACAGTGATTTTAGGGCAGCCCTACGCCTGCAGGAAACTTCATTGTCCTGTTACTCAATTCTTCATCCCATTCAGCATGCACAAAGCAGCCTCTTTTGTTCAATGTGCCATCAGAGCATTTCAAAACAATTTGAAACAACACCTCCTTCTTAATCCCCTCCCACAACTACAGCAGCTCAACCCAGAACTTTAGCTAACAACGTACATTTCATACACACTTTAAAGTTACCATTCCAACTGGCTACCACTATTTTGCTTCCATACACAGTGGTCATCCTTAAGATTTTTTTTTCACTGCATTATATTTTACTGACAACCTTAATGACTGACTGAAGAATGCTGACAAGGTTGAGTGTGCACTAGCAGTTGTGGTGAGTTTTCACAACAGCATGTCGCTACAATGTACAGCGCTTGGCCATACAAGACCTGAGTAAAGTATTGTACTTACTCAAAACTAAGCCGATGGTTTTTACAAAAACCCCAGACCCACAGCCATCTTGGATTCAAGCATGTGGCTCCACCAATGCCATCACTGCCCCATTTTTTCAGTGCAGTGCTGGAGCGATACGCAGTGTGCCTTGCTCCACGATGTGATGATTGCAACTAAGTGGTGTCACTACACTGTTGATTTTAAACCCAAAAGCATAATCAGCAGTGAACAGTCCATTTAAGCTTCTAGCGCAGAGAGAGCGTGGCGTGCGCAAAACAAATGTATGTCGTTGAAGACAATGAATGCTCCGTTCAGCTCAGCGGCAAGAATGGAACTTTCAGGACTGCAAAGAGGCCATCGTGATGCTGTAGAAGCTGAAGTAACAGAGCTGAATAACACCAAGAATCGGGTGTTGTGGGAAGCGAAAAGCAACTGCAAATTATCCAAAGATAACACTGAATGAATATTCAGTTGGGCTCATAGTAAGTATTGACACGACCTATTATTAAACACGTTGTTTCAGTTTTGGCTAGTCCTTTTTTTGTCGGCCTACATTCGAGGGTTTTTTTGTTGTTGCCTTAGATTTGAGTAAGTATGCCGCTTTGGTCAACTCTTTACGGGAATCCCCAAGGTGGAGTAAGTTTGTAATAAGGGAGCAAATTACTCATTGGCATCCACCCAAGCGCAGCCATATGGCTACAGAGGAAAACTATACAGCTTCCACAGAAACTTCGTAGTTAAAGAAAAATTCGTCCTCGTCCGGGGTTCGAACCCGGGGCCACCACTTCACCGGCGCAGTCGCTCTGCCAAATCGAACCCCTGACCAGGCAAACCCCAGACCAGGATGAATTTTTCTTTAACTATGAAGTCGTATAGCTACAAAGTTGTGTAAGCCGTATAGCTTTCCTTTGTAGCCGTATGGCTGCGCTTGGGTTAATGCCAGTGAGTAATCGCTCCTTTAATATGCTGCTCTACGTTTCACACCAAACAATGTTACCACACACATTGAGCTCAGCATTGTACAGCCATTCATTAAGGTTTTCAAACTGTTGATCTTGTGCAAGGTTGCTCAACTTCAGTAAAAGCAGAGATTTCCAGTTATAGTACCTACCGACCTCACTTCACACATATTACACGTAACATGCAGAATACAAGAAGAGATGGAAAGAGAAAAATGGTGACATTCTCTTACAAGCTGCAGACTGGTCTGTCCATGCTTCATTGGCAGCCGCTGATTCATCAAGAGGGCTTTTCCGGCCATCGCCAGCAGATGTGCTCTCAGGCACACTGGGGTTGTCTACTTTGACGACAGAAATGTCAGGGAGGGGAACATTGACGACCGTCAATGTGGTGTCAGGTGGAATCATCCGTGCTTCTGCATTCGGCAACGACATTGGCTCTGGCGGAAAAAAAAGAGGAGGAAAAGGCAAAACCTATAGCACACCCTACCTTCTTTACACAAGCAACACATTCCTCATTTCAAACTGCCTAGCACACATCAGAGATACTCCTGGAAGATTCCACTTTAAAATCCTCTCAATAAAATTATTTCAGCACTGGGCAGCACATGTAATAAGCAAGTGAAGGTGCCGTGCACAGGTTGCTGCAATACCTTCTGAATTCGTAAAGAAAGTAAATTTTTGTTGCACAAAAATATAATTTTTCATTGACTGAAATATAGAGGTGTTACGAGGCTTATGGATGCACAGCTCAAAACTGAACTTACCAGTTCGTGATTATATGCAACGGTTGTAAAGAAATCTAGTTGCTTCAATTTTTCCATGCTCTGAAAACTTCCTTCACTCGTACACAACTGCTTGGGTGAAAATCTTGAACTGGGAATGCAAGTAGTTGCAGATGGTAACAATTAGGACCACTTGTTCCAACTAGAAATCTGTTGGCCTCAGGTAAGGTCTAACATTGAAAGCAAAGTGGACAGCAGCTGGCCTCATTTACAGGCCAATGGGAAAGCAGATGGTCCTAGCCCAGAAGCTAATTGCAACTTAAATCCAGCTGTGGTCGAAACAACTGAGCAGGTACTTTCATTTAGAAGCAAAGGAGGAGTTGAAGGGTTCTCCCTGGTACCAGTAAAGAGCAGCCGAGGATTGCACATTTCTCGCTGGTACCAGCAAGGAACCTACTGGACACTGTGACTCCACGTGGAACCACATGGAGCCAGGCTTCACTATTTGCTCTGCTGGTTACGACACCAGTCAAGGTACTATCAGCAACGAATGAAACGCGAACAAGAAAACTGAAATGGCAGCACAAAAACAACAAGGTGTTAGCTCCTGAAGAGGAAGTACAAACGAGGTTGAAAAAGAAGAGTCTTCGTGCCTTCAAAGTTAAAATAACCGAAGCAAGTACTGAGTTTCGCCTGGCTAAAAGCCTTGTATTTTGCTGTTTGTGGTTGAGTTGTCTTGTTCGCGTTTCATTTCTTGCTGATGGTACAATTGTGCGCTGTGCAATTTCAGCAAGAAATATTTGGTTTCAGAGTCTACACTTGGCGTAGGGACCAGTTTTGCTCCTACCAATATGAGCTGGGCTTCTTTGGGGCCCATCCTGACTGACGCCAGCTGAAGAGAGACCATTCTGAGGCCCACTCTGAGTAAGCCTGCTCGGGTAAAACCATTCAACTCGGGTATAGTGCAGTGAACCATTTTAACTGACACCATTTGAATTCCAGTTTTATATTTTCACCTCATTAAGTAAATATATCAATAGAAGAAAAGCATAGGCTCCTGAAAAAATGCTCGTTGCATTAATGTGATGAGTTACCAGTGCCATTTACTGATCCAAAAAGCACTGACATTGACTAACAAAACATCACTCACTTTATTTGAAACGCTGGCACCAATTTGTGGTCCCGCTTTTACACTAAAGAAGAGTGAGCAAATGGGTTTTTTCTTCCTTGCAAATTCACAAAATTCACAAATGCCCACATCTATAACAAAATGTATCACACCAGCCAAAAAGAAAATATGAATGTAGGACAGTGCATGTTTTGTGTTTTATGCCTAGCATTTTTCAACACCGTTTGTGCAGATTTCCACTGCTATGCATATCTTCAAAGATTTTAAATCCAAACTGTCAGTTCTGCCCCAATGAGAACAGCTGCCTTTTCATTCCTAAGTGCCACAGCACTTATGGCCAATCAAAAGAGCACTCTTCTCACTTGGCATTCTTGGTCACTCATCAAGCATTAACAGAAACAGGAGAATCCTGTTGTGAGAATCCTCACAACTGTTAGCATCAATGATGCTATCTTTTTAGAATGTGTTCAGAACCATGTGACTACGTGCACTACAAATTTAGGGCAATGTGCCTAGCCCCATTCAATATCTCCATTTGAAGAGTGCATCACAAGAAGTGGCTAAGCGTCACAGTTAAAAAGTGTGAAGTTAACACATATGCAAGCTTGCCACCTGTACAAAGAAAAAAGAAAACTGCTCAAACCACAATTAAACCGGAGAAACAGGCGCAAGAGCTGAAACCTTTCAATTTGTGCACTTTCAATCCCCTCCGTTCTAGTGTCTTTGCAGCACTTCAGCCCTTTAGCCAGAACCTTTTCTCCAAAGCTTTAACACAACATTGGCTATGTAAAGTTCGAAAAGGCACAAGTAAAACTGAAGAACTTAATTTACAATAACCTAACTAACAATTTATATAAATGCAGCCACCAGTGCTGTACTGCACAGATCGATCCACCAAATGGAAAACAGTAAACAAGCATACTCTCTATTTTGCGATGCAAGTTTACTAATTCCAAAATTGCTTTACAATGGTACAAAAAGCATAAACTTGCTATTATCGGTTGTAAAAAGTTCCGAAAGGTTTACAATGTGCTGCATAACATGCTAAGTTAGGGGTGTGTGAAAAGTACTTTTCCAAAACTGAATCAAATACGAACAGTGCAGCATTGCATCCAAACTGAATACGAATAATGCAGCCCGAAGTCGAATCGAATATGAATCAAATTTTCTTGCGAATATTTGCCCACTGTGAAAATATTCATATATAATAAATAATCGTGTGACACAGCTGAGAGCTACCAGAACCGCTGCTGTATGGCACTATAAATTAAAGAGATAAAGCTACAACTGTCAAAAGACGCAATACTTATCTCGACTAGTGGTACGCAGCATGATATCACATAATGACTCTATGTGGTTCATCTCATACGTATTACAAAAGCAAATTTTCATAACTAAGTGGACAGCAAACAAGCTAGTGCTACATCTCATTAGATAACAGAGGCGAGAGGTACGTATGAGCCACAGACTCCAGAGTTCGGGCATCAAGGCAGGATTTGCTAGTTTGCTCAACCTGCGTGAGCTCTGCCTCATCACCCAATCTTGGAAGCCATATGAGTAATGTCACGCTGTGGTGCTGAACTCTCCATTCAGCGCAGACCAATCGCAGCAGCATGCTGTGCAGTATTGGAGTGGGCCCCGTTTTTGGAATAGTTGTTGAATAAAATTGCAACTTGCCTTATTTAAACTTCGTGCCAATTATAAATATTCAAAAATAACTCTTTGAAAACTTAACAACAAATTCGATTAATTTTGAATAACCATGAATATGCAGCATAAGATTCGTTCAGAGGACTGAATATGAGGATATTTGATTTGCTATTAGAAAATTTCAAATATTCGCACACCTCTATACTAAAGTCAGTGAAAGCTGCTGCTGTGCTGCTGCCTGTCTTTTGCTAATGGCTAAGACCTAGAGACTGTACAGCAATCTGGGCTACCACAATGATAGCAACAAGCACACGGTCACGTGCCTGGCGCTGGTCACGTGACCAGATGTTGATGGTCTACACTGTGAATCCACCACGGACAGCTTCGTATAACAGTTTTAGCTCTGTAAAATTTTACCATTATTAACCAACAACTCCTATCTTTTGGACAGATCAGTTCTTAGAGGCATTTCAGTCAGCCATCTTCTATCATGCACCCCCAGAAGCTTGTCCATGCACAGCATTATTAATCTGAAGCATAAAAATATATTATGCACAAAAATAAACACATAGTGTTTGAAAGAGCAGTGTACTTGGTAAAATTTGGCGAGCTTGAATAGGTGTTCGACGTGGTGGTTCACCCCGAAGTACTTTGTGTACATTGTCCCAGAATTTCCAAGGTGATCGCAATGGGTTCTCGAGGCGTAGCTTGCCTTCGCGCCTGCAATGGAAAGGAGGACGTAATGTCTAAAAAAGCAATATACACTCAACATCTCACTTGCAAACACTAAAAAAAATAAAAAATTAAACCAATAGAATTAAAAAAAAGAAATCTTAAAAGAACAGAACCAAAAAATATGCACAGACATGCACAGAAACGGTGCAGATATGCACACAAAAAGTATGCACTGGAAACAAAAGGTGCCTGTGTTGTCCGTTTCCTTCTTTCTTCCGCTCTCTTCTTTGGCCTTCGGCTTTGCACTGTTTCAATCATACCTGCATAACCAACTCGCCCATCAGTTCGTGCTTTCAAAAGGTGCCTTTCACTGGCTCAGCAGTGGCTTAAGTTTTCCTTCGATACAGTCACTTTTTTTATTCTAAATTTTGCAACATTGAAAAGACTGATGTGAGATCCATAAACACACTAGCAGTCACAAGAAATGACTTCATCCATATAATTTCTTTCCAAAGAATCTGCACTTATAGTATCATAGCAAGACTTCATCCCCTGTATTGAGGTAAAAAAACAGGCACTGACATAACAGACACTTCGCAGCAAACCGATTCATACCAGACTGCTTGAAAGAAGAGACGCATACAGTTTCCACAAAGGTGAAAGTATCGGTAATTCAGGCTGTCTCATGGCACAACACTCAGCTGACAGCAGTCAGTTTCCGTCTGTCTCTGTCTGCTCTCACTTGAGGCACTCCACCATAATCCA
The DNA here is from genome assembly GCF_055824585.1 of Amblyomma mixtum. Classification (NCBI taxonomy): domain Eukaryota; kingdom Metazoa; phylum Arthropoda; class Arachnida; order Ixodida; family Ixodidae; genus Amblyomma; species Amblyomma mixtum. The sequence continues at coordinate 29,637,318 of NC_143014.1, forward strand.
GCTTGAAAAGCTGATCCGAGATAAATATTTTCTCCTCTAAAAAGTTCATGTAATTGCATAAAGATACAATTGACACCAAGGTGTACACTCAATGCCTGCTTGAATATAAATAAAACTACCTTCAAACGGTCTGAATGGACCATTGGCATTTTACAACTGTAGCCTTTCAGAATCAAAACAAATTGGTCGAACCAGTTGCTACCAGCTTGAAATGGGCATAAATCAGTTTAACTCTCAGCTATCCCCACTTGGTAAGGCTGCCGTACACAGGCAAGTGCCCAGGAAACGTGACAGAAATAAACACGATTTTTTCTCGAACTGGCAAAGCGCAAAACACCTTCAACATGAAAACCACCTAGACCGCCAACGAATAACTGCAGAAGACGCATCGCACGCATGACATCGAGAGGGTTTTTAATCTGAACTTATAATGCAGCACTCCTAGCTTTCAAAACAGCGCGTGACAGCAGCAGATCCGTGTGCCCCGCAAATGTTCTTCGCCAAACGAAACATTTCTCGACGACGCTATTTCTGCAAAGAGCTCGCGCCGCGATGCGCAAATGACAGCAGACAAGCGGAGAAGCAAAACAATTTCACAATGCGGCCAACTCCTACAAGAAGAGTGACTCAATCAACAGCGCTGCGAAGCGCGCAAATTCCACTCCAATCGATCGAACGCGTCAAATTCCACTTCAGGGATCGAACGCGTCGAAAATGGAACGACTTAAATTGGTGCAAACCGCCAGAAAGAAAAGAGCACGATGATACACACCGACGGAAACTGCGACCAGTCGGTTGTTTCGTTTCGAAGAAACCGGCCAAAAATGAGCAACCTCACATAGACACATATACGTCAATATCGAAGGTCAAAACAACACCATGAATTGAGAAGAATCACGTCGCACTAAACATGAGACGAGTTACGCGAAACAGAGCCAAGAATATGACAGGTGACATTCAGGGGAAAGAGGGACGCATACGGGTCAGGTCGAGGAATGTTCGGCTCGCGCGGCCGGTCCGCGCTATGACGCTGCGATTGGAGGTTCGATGTGCGCGGGCAGTGCAGCGGCAATTGCAGCGGACTGACCTGTACAAATAGGCGAGGTTTGTGATCCTTCCTTGGATCTCGTTAGCGTCCCTCTTGAAGCCCAGACCGTGCATTAGTCGGCTCATCTGCTCGAAGATGGGCCGGCGCTTTTTCGTCTGCTGGAGGTCGTAGCGGAACGACTGCCACAGCTCAATCAGCTGGTAGGTCTCCACATCACCCCAGTTTGTGGTGCGAGTGCGCGACCGGTGCTTGAAGTAGGCATTCGAAGACGTCGCCATCGCTGCCATCTTGATGCTGCGCTCCGCGCCGAGTGCGGTCGTTCCCGCATAAAGCAAAACCGGCAAAACGCACCAGCATCACAACCAGCGGGAGAGACATGGAGGAGAGACAACTACCGCCGCGACTCCAGACGGTGGTCGGGCGAAATCATAGAAACTCGGCGGCCGGCTCGGCTGACGGCTGCCGCCGTCCGTCGACGGCTCCCAACCGCTACCAGTGAGCGCCGTGATTCATGCGTTGGCGCGCGCGCGCGCAGCGCGTGACAGCAGCGCGCACAGGAGGGGCGGGCGGTGGTCGCGTCGTGCGGTATTTTTAATCGGCAAGAAATTATTGCTCAAAATTTCTTTTAGCTAGCATGAGTGCTGAATTTCATCTGCACGACGGAGGCAGCTGGAAGTGCGATAATGTCGCGGTCAGTTTAGGGCCACAATGCTACATGGAGTTATTTCTTTTAGTCGAACGTTAATTGAATGCTCTTAATATCATTTTTTCTAACGTTACTGATACGTTACTTATAAACGTTAGTCTAATGTTTTTCTGACTTTGTTGAAGCTTTTAATTGTAACAATTAGACAACCTTAAAATAACAATTTTGAAGGACCAGGCCGAGCAGCTGGGACCTTATTTGTGCACCAGCACGTTCAGTCAGCTCTACGCGAAGATTGCTACAAGGGTGACAACGCAACTATAAAGAATACCACACTCGTGCGCTTACCTGATCTATGTTTTACCCTAAATATGTTCATGCTTATACACTACCCATGCGCAGTGCCCCCAAAAGTGTTAGTGATGAATTGTTAATCAGTAGTTTTCTGAAAGCATTTTAAAAGAAGTTAAAAAGTTTTCTAAAATAATTTTGGCAGTATGTATACATAATATCTATGGCTGCCACAAGGTATACAGTTGTAAAGTTTTGTTAGTGGAAGTTTATCATTTCTACCTGAAATGTGGAAAAAAGCCATGAAACAGTGTTTAAATTAGATGCTTGAAATAAGCTTGTGCTGGTCTGTAACGTTACAATAAAGTTGTTTGAAAGCACGAATTGATGGGCGAGTTGCAAGGGCGTCCGCAGAACTTTTTCAAGGGAAGGGGGAGGGGGGGGGGGGGGGGGACTTGATGTCCAGGGATGGGAGAGGCGGTAGGTTTATAGTTGTTTTCTACTAGGGCATAAATAACATCCGTAATTCCTGGGGGGGCAACCGCCCCCCTTCCCTTCCGGACGCCCCTGGCGAGTTGGTTATGCATGGTCCTTGACGTGTCCATAAGAAAGGAGACTAGCTTACTGTCCGCTGCCTATAAGGTATTTACCAAGATAATCGATAATCGAGTCAGGACAACCTTAGACTTCAATCACCCGAAATGATCAGGCAGGCTTTCGTAAAGGTTTATGGTTCACGGGGGTTTAATTAATTAACGCTAATTAATTAATTAACCAGCGAAAGCTGGTCTTCCGAATGTGAGCTGGACTGCGCCGCCTCCCAGACCTCAGTTGGGTTATTGATTCTTTGTATAGCTGGGTCTTTCTGGCAGGCCCATACCATATGGTATATGTCGGCCGCTTCACCGCAGAAGGAGCAATGCGGATCGTCAAGATTTATATATGTATTCGATTGCAATTTCCTTACAAATGACCACTTGTTCCCTTTTTAGGTTTTTGTGCGGTTCGGTGTATACTTTCCTCGTTAATCTCAAATGTTGCAGTTAATCCCTATAGCTTAATAGTGGTTCAGAATAATTATGTTCCTGCGAATGTCGGGAGACCCAGGGTAATGGCGCGCGGGCAGCGGCGTGAGCGCCTTCGTTTCCAACATCTGCAGAGTGTCCTGGAGTCCATATGACTGTGGATTTAAAGTTTGTATCTTCTTTAGTTCTCAGTATTCTGTTTACGTGTTTACCAGTCCTTCCTCTGGCATAGTTACGACATGCAGTTTGGGAGTCCGTAATCACGAGGCCTTCCGGGAAACTATCGCCAAAGCAATCACCGCCTCCTTAGCCCGGGTGACTCCCTGGCACCGAATTGATGCCCCATTAACTAATTTCGCTTACGCATCCGTGCATGCTATGGTTGATATCCCGTTGAGCGGTCCGGCCGCGTCCACGTTAATTGCCTCTTCCATCCTCTTCCATGGCGTTCGCCCTAGCCTTTCTTCTTTTCCTTTGAAATTCGGGGTGCAAATTTCTCGGAATGGTCTGCACTTCGATCTTGCTTCTAAGCTGGTCTTCCGTTGCTCTCTGTTCTCCGTAGACCAAATGCATGGGAGCCCTATCCTAACGAGTGTGTCCCTTCCTGTCGTGCTTCCTGATAGCCGTATCCTCTGCGATATCGTGTAGCCTTCAATAACTTCGTTTACATGAATGCCCATGTTCAGTAGTCTTTCTGTTCCTGTGTTGACCGGGATACCAAGTGGTCTTTTATACACTTTGCGTATTGTGACGTCCAACTTGTTCCTCTCACTTTTCTTCCATTTCAGATATGGTGCTGTGTAAGGGATCCTGCTCACAATAAAAGCCTGTATTAACTTTATGGTTTCCTTTTATTGAAGTCCATGCTTGTGGTTTGATACCCTACTAATCATTCTTGTCCCTTGTTCAGTTGTTGCTTGCAATCACATAATCCCTTCCGCGTTGTTGCCCTTGCTGTCTATTAACAGACCTAAGATTTTCGCAAGTGGTACCTCTTGAATTTGCGCTACCCCCACATATAATATAACAGGGTCAGAGTCTCCTTTCTTCTTAAATATTAGTAACTGCGATCTGCTGAGTGCGCATTGGAGTCCACACGTATTGTTGCACGGTATTCGCCGCACGTTGTAGTATTTCCTGTATGCTCCCAGTTGACTCTCCGCAGGTCCAATTCATAATGTCGTCAGCAATAGGGCAATGTTGACGAGCAAAGGGGACAGCACTGCCCCCTGTGGTGTGCCCCTACTTCCCAGTCTTGTGTATTCTGACTTCAATTCTCCGACATTGAGCCCAACAGCTCGGTTCAATAGAAATTCTTTGCCACTGCAGTGGGTGTAGTCTGGCTGATGATGATGATGATTTGTGCAGTAATTACTGGTGCCTTAACTAGGCGTGATAATATATAGGCCAAGATAAGCTCTACGTAATTTTTCACCACACATATTTAACGAAAAAAAAGATGGTTGGTTTGGTTTATGGGGTTTAACGTCCCAAAGCGACTACGGCTATGAGAGACGCCGTAGTGGAGGGCTCCGGAAATTTCGACCACCTGGGGTTCTTTAACGTGCACTGACATCGCACAGTACACGGGCCTCTAGAATTTCTCCTCCAAAGAAATTCGACCGCCGCGGCCGGGATCGAACCCGCGTCTTTCGGGTCAGCAGCCGAGCACCATAACCGCTGAGCCACCGCGGCTGCTAACGGAAAAAAGAATAGAATTAGTAGCCAACGATATTCACCAAACAATGTAAAAAAAACGAGTATTGTATTCTGAAATAAAAAAAGGAAAAAATCCGTCAAATTTCAACAAATAAAAAACCGGAAAGTCCACTCACTATAGTTATCAGGAGAGACGCATTACTCTGTTTATTTTATTTTAGGAAGTATTTCTGGAGGGTTGCCTGTATAAAAGCTGCTAGGGCAGCTTGAATAGGCGTGCAAAGCAAGCGAGACAACAACTGAATACAACCATATACTAAACATAACTATAGTCGGATACGACTTAAGAAGGCAGCGGCTATTCCCCGCCAAAGAACCCCCCTCCAGCCAATGGCATCGGCCGATTCTCGTGACCCTGCTAGGGTGACAATGCAGGGAGCGGTGCCACAATGGAGAGAGGGGTCTATCCTCGACTACGGAGGGAGAGGACCATTCCCTTTCATCTGCCACTCCCTGCATTGTCACGCTAGCAGGACAATGAGAATCGGCCGACGCCATTGGCTGGAGGGGAGGTCCTTTGAGGGGGAAAAGCCGCTGCCTAAAAAAAAAGTATTAGAGGAATAAATAAAGAGCACACGGGTAACAAGGTTGCACAGAAGTAGCAATGCTGCAATAATGCGAATAAAAGGGAATAAAAAAAGTCGGCAGAGACAACGCTGCTTACGCGTGAGAAGGCGAAAGCCCGCCCGCTCACTTCGCGGACGCAGTCGTCGTGCGCTGTGGCGTGGTGTAACATGATGCCACGCAGACGACAATTCTACCTCTGCATTGCTCTACCTAGCCGCCGTGGTGAACCACGTGCGCGGCAGACGAATCGCAACACATCTCCCAACGCTATCGGTATATGCCTGATGGAAGCATGTCAGGCACTTATTCACGCGCGCGCTACGGCGTATCTTCCACATTTAAATACGGACTGCCCATTCCATTGTAAACAAGGAACCAATGTGGCATTCGTGGCGCCATTTCCATCATATATGACTCGGCCAGTGACTGCATTTCTCCGTTTCCAGCCCTGAAGCGAGCGTGATATGTGGCGAGGCGGAGCACAGCCGCTGCAGCGTCCAATGCGAAGGGAGGTGAGGAGGAGGGGTGCGCGTGACAGAAAAACAATTTGCTCGCTCCGCACCCGGCGGCCGCTCATGCTCGTCCTGCATACCTGAAGAAAGATGCGGCAGGTTTCGAGCAGTGTAAATATGGTATAACGGGCTTGAAAACACGACGGATCAGTTAGAATGGTGTGCACAGGAAACAGTGCTAAAAATGAACTGACGTTTACTCAATACAGAAGAGCGATGCATGAGAGCAGCCCAGAAGGGAATGCGCTTTTTTCCCTTTTCTTATTGAGGACAGCAGGCAATCATGACGCACGTGTTCTTCACAAAATATGATAACTCTTTCTTCGTGAGGGCTATTGACGTGGTGCTTGCGTTTTTTCAGAGCAATGTCGCCTCAAATACCTCTAGTCAGCCGGCTGAGACGCCTGAGCACTCGAGTGACATCAGAAAATGATGCGAAAGTGCACCTGCGGTAAGCCGAGATTCCACCTGACATCACTGCTTTGAGTGAGCTCATTCCTGTCTGGACGATGCACACTTGCAGTGAAATAAGGTGGACATTGTAGTAAACGCATGCTATTTTCCACGGGCTTCTTTTTTTCTTTGCACCATTCGCCATGCGGCACGTCTTTTGATAGTTCTTGTGGCGCCGAGAAAATCACGAACCACAAAGTGTTCGAGAACACAAAAGTGATCGATCGCATCGGACAATGGGTGAGCATTCACAGTGCAGAACTGCGACGGCGGGCAGGGGAGAATAATTACGAAAAGATTTTTACGTGCCAAAATGAAGAACGCTGTAGCGAAGGGAAGTTCCAATGCCATAGGGGTGCATATATAGGGATCGGCCCCGGGATCAGGAGTTCACGGGATCGGCCTCGCTCAGCAGCATGTGTCGGCAAAGCAGACAGGAATAGCCCCGAGGTCCTTCTCAGAATGCTGCCAACAATTCCCATTCACCATTCTTGACGGCAAGTATACCAGCTCCAGTCTTCGCGATTACAAGAAAAATAATTCCAAGTAACATCGGTCACAACCGATGGGCTACAGGCACTGCTGCAGAGCACGTCCTACAGAACTATTCTAAATTTGATACCGCACAACACACACCATCCCTCCCAAACAACAAACACTGTGTTTTACATAGGGACTTCGTTCTGCTCTTCGCGTCATCTCTGGCGCGTTCCATGCATTGCTGCAGCGTTATGCTATTTAGCTGCCTGCCTTTGTGCCTCAGTTCGGCTGACGCGTCGCAGTCTAATCCTCACGTCGACCGCAGCGGTGGCGCCTAGTGGTTTTAGCATCCGCCTGGGAAATGGGTCTCTGACCCCACCCTGAGTAGGCGAAAATACCTTGTGCCGTGGCGCTCTTTGGCCACAGATTCCCATTTAGTCAACCAATACACGCGCCTTGAACAGACCACGTCAGGTCGCCGCCTCTTGGACCGGCTACACATCGAACACGAATGTCACATTGAGGAAAAGGTGAGAGTGCCAAAACTCTGGAGACGCTCCCTCCGGGTCCGACCCCTTCACCGCATCATGTCCAGAGAAGACCTTAGCGGTCGTCGCCCGGCGCGCGCGGAAGCGTTGGAGCGATACCATGGTCACCAAGAACAGGTGTGCGTTGTAGGTGGACGCTGCCGGCCCACACCACGGGGGGTGGTACACGGCCACAGTCGTACACCACACAGCAGTTAACGGGCTCACTTTCAAAGACTACAGCGCAACACACGCGGAGGTGATTGCCATTGTTCTGGCTCTCCTAATCCCAAGTCGAAATACATCATCACCGACTCGCGAGGGTCCTTTCGGAACTACGAGCTGGGGTGGGATCTCCCGCTTGCCAGGCGCATACTGCATCTAGCTGCCGATACGTAGATCCAACTCCGCGTAACCTGATTTGGCCCCCGGTCACCAGGGACTCCGGGGAAACGAACATGCCAATTAGGCCAGCTATCTCACTGTCCTTGGCAGCCTACTACCAATCAGACAATCTGGCCTTTACATTCAAAGACATCACCGATTACTAGAAGGAGGAGCACCGACGCTACCCGGCCCTTTGTAAGGTACTGGATCGCGCTGACGAGCGCCTTTTCATCAAAATTCTCACCAACACTGTATTGTGTACGGCCGTGCTTAAAGGGCAACTGATGCGGTTTTAGAATTCAATGAGTTTAAGGCTGCCGAATTTGCGAAATGTGCTGGTAAAGCCTGCGAAATCGTTTTGCTCTAAAATTTGAAATGGTGGCGTAATCGCCGAATAAAGTCGTCGTCGGCGTTCAGGCTTCTCCGAAGTGCACAGCGACGGGAAGAGGAGACTCGACAATGACGTCACGTATGACGGCACTACGTTTCCAGCGAAGAAACGGTTATTCCATGGAAGAAAACTGACACCATCGAAGGTGAAGCTCACGACACATTGTTTGGCGCCATCTGGCGACGCACAGCAGCATGAGGCGTAAGCAGCGGACATCTGAAATTTCCGCAACAATGACGTCACTGCCGAGTTTCCTCGCACTCCTCCAGCGTAGTGAGGAGAAGGCTAAACATTGTCGCGGTTTTAATCGACGATTATGTCACCATTTTAAATGCTAGTGCAAAAATACTTTGCATGGTTTATCTAGAAGCTTGCTGGACTCGAAATCTTGAATTCAATTCACTTTTATTTTTGCAGAAAAATACATCCTGCAGAGGTTACAGGGCTAAAAGCTGTTAGTAAAACAGCTTGATTGGGCCCAGGAACCTCTATAATGGCAGTAGACGATGAGACGCATATAACTAGGATGATTGTGATTTGACAATAATATTTAAGCAACATGAAATTGTGCAGAGATATTAGTAACAAGTTTAACATGAGTACATAAGTCAATTTCTACAGCCACACCAGGTACAAACTTGAACACAAGCCACAAATTGAACACTCAGTATGCTTGGGTGATAATAACAGTTTACAGAGGTACGTACAACCCAGCAATAAACAAAGTACGTTTTAAGCTCATTTAGGTAACATTAGCTAAAGAAAGGTATTTGTTAAGAATAGACGGTAAGTTATGTTCTAGTGGTTGTAGTTTATAATTATTTCGAAAGTATGGTATAAACCAGCGGTCGGTGTTTCGAGTGGAGGTTTGGCTTGATGGGGATCTTAAATGTGCAGTATTTATTTAAAAATCCCTAAAGGCAGGAGAAGAATGGTAAAATGAGCGCAAAATTCGAAAGACATACATATGCTCAAAGCGAATTATTTTGTAATTCTGAAAAGCAGTTCGCGTCGGGGAGAGATAAGGAACATTAGCGATATAACGAATCATTTTCTTCTGCAGAATCTGTATTTTTGTTATATCTGTTTTTGTAGTGGTCGCCCAAACAGAGTTGCAGTAATTCAAGACAGAACCGAGGAGAGCATGACAAGCCTGAATTTTTATCTGAGTAGGGAGAAGCCATCGGCATCTTAATAGCACTCTGGCTATCGAATAAAGCTTTTTACATATATATATTATCTACATGCCAATCCCAACTGAGGTGGGTTGAAAATGTAACGCCAAGGATTTTGTGCTTATCTACAACTTGAACTTCCTGACCTGCGTATTTAAGAACGTGTAGTAGTTGAGCTGGCTTATTTTTTGCACGGAAAATTATTACCTTAGTCTTTGTAGGGTTTATTAGGAGGCAATTAGAATAAGACCAATTCTGCAGTGTCGTAAGTATTGCATTGCACTTTTGTATTAGATTGTTCACATCAGGGCCAGAGATAAGTATACTGCTATCGTCTGCGTATATAATAAATTTCGCAGTATCATCAATCTGGACAATGCCGTTAAAGAGCAGTGGGCCAAGAATGCTTCCTTGGGGGACACCACTTTCTAATGGTAAAAAAGAAGACTGATGGCTCCCTATATAAACAGATTGTTGCCGATTATTCAAGTATGACCATGAGGTTAAGAGGTATCCCACGAACTCCATTCTGAGAAAGTTTGTTAGTTAAAATTTTATGGTTAAGGGAATCGAAAGCCTTGCTGAAATCAATGAAAAGTCCTAGAGTAAAAATGCCTGTTTCGATGTTTCGCAGTATAGTTTCCTTGAGTGTTGACAAAGCTGTTTCGGTTGAATTGCCCTTTCGAAAACCAAATTGAGCATCATACAAGATTCCTTTTGTGTTGAAAAACTTCGATAGACGGGAAAAGATGACTTTTTCTAACCCCTTCGGAAAAACCGGAATCACAGATATTGGTCTATAGTTTGATACTACACCTTTATCGTCGCCCTTAAACACACCTATCATCCTTGCTTTCTTCATCTCTTCCGGGAAAACTCCCGTTTCAATCACCAAATTGAATATATGTGCAAGCACCGGCGCTATAAGAGGTAGTACATGTTTCACTGATTTTATCTGGATATTATCAACGTGTAATGCTTTGCTATTACTTAGATTCATAAAGGTTGTACTATATATCTCTGTTTCATCGGTGGGCTCAAGAAAAATGCTTTCGACGGGGGTACGAGATGAGGGAACTTCAGGCAGTTGTGCCATTGGTTCATGGACAGTTAAAAAATTACCGACGATTACGTTACTTCCTAATGCGAAATTTGAGCGCAGCAAATAAGCTGTTTCACCTTTTCGATAGATTGAGGCAAAGAAATCGAGCAACACATGTATGCGCTATCACAGAATTTTTTTTTTTATTTTTCACACGTATTCGCAATTTCGGCTCGGGCGGTGCACATATACAGATCCGCCGCCACCGATCTGGCTCTCTGATTGCCACCGCACAGGGGTTGCATTGGAGGAGGAGCGAAGAAAGGAATTAAGTTCGAGCCGGCGCTTTGACAACCGAAGACTCGCAGGCAGAGGGGGGAGGGGGGCGGCGTGTACACCCAGCGGCAAACGATGGGGGCAGAAGCGCGCGCAGCAAGCGGACAACACGATAAAGGGAGGAGGGAAGAGATAGCAGCGACTGACTGATGCCGCTGACGCCGATAGCGCTGGGGGGATGAAAGGGGGGCGGAGCTGGTTACGAGGCCGACGCCGACGACGACGCGAAACCCAGGAACGGACGCCAAAGAGCTGCGCTCTAAAAATTGTTAAAATGGTCAGCAAGTGCCTGGCAAGATAATTCCCGGCCTTAGTAAAGTATTCGTTCAGGTGGCGCACTTTTTGCATTGCGGCCCATCAAGTTGTTCACAATTTTCCAGACAGCGTTTGAACTTTTCATTCCAATGTCAGAGAATAGCTTTCGATGATACTCTATTCTAGCCCGTCTAATGTCGGTATTCAACTTATTTCTTGTTTTTTTAACAAGACTAGAGAATCAGGACAGCGATTCTTTAATAAAGTATGTTACAACTTGTTTTTGTGGGTTATCATCCTTTTGAGCTCCGGTGTGATCCATGGTTTCCTTATTCGTTTGGTTTGCTTGATGTTCTTAAAGGGGAAGTGCTTAGCATATATTTCAGAAAAGACTGTGATAAACTGTGAATAAGCATTATTAACATCTTTTATGTCGAATAAAAAGGACCAGTCATGGGCACTAATATCGCATTTGAAAAATTCAAGGGCCTCATCCGATATACTGTATTGTGTAGGACTGATCTTGACGGTTTCTGTATTTAGTTTCTCCTCTATAAGACATAAACACAGGGCAGTGGTCACTGAGGTCATATGCGATTGTTCCAGCGTACAAAACAATGCATTCAAAATTTGTAATCAAGAGATCAAGACAAGATGAAGTAGATGGTGTGACCCGAGTTGGGGATCCTATCAAGTTAATAAAACCTGTTGACCAAAGTATGGCGGCAAAGTCACGTGCAGTGACACTATTCTCTAACATGTCTATATTAATATCACCCCCCCCCCCCCCCATATGAGCTGTAATTTGTTGACGCGAACATAATCTAAAAAGTTTTCAAAGAAGTTCATAAATTGTGCGATATTTCCGTTGGGAGGTCGGTACACTACAGAAATGATTTCAGAATTATGTTTTAGTGTCAGTATTTCATAGTTTTCATTTGTTATGCAAAATTCAGGGATCATATAACATTTTCGGCATTTTTCAATATAAATGGCAACACCCCCTCCTCGTCTATTTGGTCGATTAAGCAGGTCTAGCATTTCACTGTGGTTATTATGCCAGGTTTCAGTCAGCATAAGAATATAAAGTCGAAGTGGAATTGCTTAAGAAAATCTAGAATGTCATCGTTTTTGTTTTCTGCAGAGCGAGTGTTTAAGTGCAAAACAGAAAGACGTGACTGGGGTTGAAGCCTGAGAAGAGAGGGAAGGGCAAGTTCGTGGTATTTCATTTTGATGGACTAGTTTGATTCCTGAATGTCGCTAGGAGCACCACAACTTCGCCAAATCACTTTCTTCAGAAATCTGTATGATTTCTGAGTTATCGGTCCTTCTAGCAAAGATTTTTCCATTGTTGGTCCAGATCGACTTCCACTTGCATTCATACTTTCTTTTAATGGCCATTCCAAGAAGTTTTTTTGCCCCCCCGCAAAGATGCTCATTAACATAGATAGGAGTCGTGTCATCTAGACCTAGGGTACTGTTGTTAAGCCTTACTTTCCTCGTTTTTCTCAGCGTTGCATTTCTCTTTGCGCGGGATCTGAATTGCACAACGATACTCTTCTAGCCTGAAGTGCGCGTGGGTACCCTGTGGCAGGCTTCAATGTCGGACTCATTGATAGGTTCATTGAGTGCGGTTCCAATCTGGGACAAAATGTCTATGATGCTTTCATCTTCTGTTTCAACGACACCTTTGATTTCAAGATTCGCATTACGCGAGTACTGTTCCAAATGAACCAGTCTTTTTTCTAAGTCCGTCGTATTGTTTTCAAGTGTCTGGCATTTCAAAGTTAGCCTGTTGTTCTCTTTCTCTTGTTATGTGTTTCTTAGTCGCTCAGCTTCCAGCCTCTTCTCAAGGCTCTCCGTCATGCTACGTTGTTCTGTACGCAGCTCCCGGATTTCGTTCCTCAAGTCTCTTTCCATTGCCTCTCTGAATGCTTTCATCCCTTGTTTATGTTCCTCCCTATATTTAGCAAACTCAGCTTTCAATTCCTCTTTTAGCTTTGCAAGATCCTTCGACATCTTTGACGTACAATACCGAACTGGGCCAAGCAAACAAGAAAGCAATCAGAAACTTGGCGGTCAAAAAAAAAAAACCAGAAATACACCAGAAACTTCGCAGCAGCGACGACTAAATGCAAAACTGAAAATTCACAATATACTGACACCAACCTGCAGCAAAGGAAGGCAGGCTCCTTAGGCGATGTTGCTGTACGTCGTCTACCAAGTGCGTCGAATTCTCAAAAACCGTTTCAGCTTCCCTTTAAGCATTTCGACCCATCCTTTGATGGCACGTGCCAGCTCTGTGGGGAGGTGGCTGACACCTTCCGCATGGTTTGGGCGTGCCAATCAAACCCATCTATCCCCTCAACCCTGCCAGAGAGGACTGGAAGGCGGTCCTACTCGGCTGTGAAGACCTAAAGACCCAAAAGCCTTGGTTCAATGGACGCGGGCGACGTAATTGCTTGCCAATGAGCCCCGGAATAGGGGCTCCACGTATTATTGTGAGGGAAGGGGGCCAGTAAGGACCCAACCCAATAACCTCTCAGTAACGATTTAATGGTTAACAAATGTTTTTCACCCCCACCACCACCCCAGTCAACGAAGAATACCCGGAACTTTTCTGGCATTTGTTCGCATTTCCGCCGTTCAGTTGAACAGTTCGCCGTCATAAGTAGCCCGTCCACAAAGAAACCTGAATAAAGATTTTCATTTTACTTGCACAAGGGCGATAGTCTTTCGTTGATCATCACATTGCTAATCTTGCCACCAATTTTAGTCCATTTCGATTCATCAACCAAAACTAATATTCTCATCCAAGCCTGCGGACACAGTGCGGTGTTGTTCTAGCCAAATAACAGCAGGACTACGAACTCGCCATTACTAATGCCAGCTGCCGAGCGAAATGTATTACTAAAACACCACTGAATATGATTCTTGGCGCTTGCTCGGGCTGTTGCCAATTTTCACTATTCCCTGTTCGGTCGGAATTTCAAGGCCATGACCAGCCACCGTGCTTTTGGCTGGCTTCCTTCGCTAAAGAAAAGAACGCCACGGGCCTGCTTCGTCGTCAGACTATGCACCTGCAAGAGTATTCGTTCACCGTCACGTACAAGTCCGGGCGTCGGCACCACATTGGCTGATTGTCTCCTCACCGTGTTGTGGCATCTGACTGAACTGAAACTGACGTTTTTTCCTGTCTCTTCTCCCTTTAAGAATTTCTCAACATTGTCCACGAACACCGCCGCGCGCCCTCATTACGATCGTTGCCTCGACTCAGAAAACCAGCGCATTTCTCCATAGGAGCATTTATTTTGCGCGAGAGTACTCTGTATCGCTGCAATATATCTTATCCACTCCGACATGCCTGAATTGCTGTTCATGGTGCCCTAGCGGCTCAGTTCGGACGCACGTCTTGATGGAAAGTCTGCCCACCGCCGGCTATCTAGGCTATGTTGCCTCCTGTGACCTGTGTGAAGGTAGGAAAAGGATATTTGCGTCACCTGCTGGAGTGCTGACATTCTAACGACCCCACATACTTCGCGGGTCCACACGAGACGGAGAGGCAAAGAGACACCGCTAGACTCAGTTGGAACAAAACAGATGTATTCAAGAATTACATGTTAACGAGTGCATGATGCCGAGGCTGAGGTGCCAAAGCTCCATGCCGCTGCGTCGGCGCCGGAGTCTTCGTCGGAAGGAACGGAGGGACTGCGGAGTTGGCCTTGTTCGTTCGCACAGCCTCAGCTTCTCCCCGATGGCTTGGGCGCTTCTGGCCCCGGAGGACCGGCCGCCAGAGGTGTCGTCTCGGGACTTGCTCGCCACCCCACTGACTGCCTGTTTCTCCGTTCTTTTCCCCGTCCATTTCGTCGATCCTTCCAGGCTGGAGAGTCTCCCTCCTGTCAGTGCGGGCGGCATTCCCCGTCTTCCTCCGCATTTTGCCACCGGCTCGGGCCTTTTATCCTCTGGCCGGCGCCGCTGTCACTCTGGCTGGGTGTGCTTGATCAGGTGAATGCTTGTCGGCGTGCGACTAAAGCTGACGGTCAGGCTGTCGGCATTCGGATCCCTAATGAGCCTTGGCACCCGACACCCGACGATTCCTGGCGCCATACAGTCCCTCGCTCAAACGCCTCCGGGGTCCTACAAATGGAAGATGTCGCCGGAGATAGCGGCCCTCCGGAGATAGCGGCCCTCCGGAGACACGCAACACACTGTCACAAGATTCACCCGAACTTTCATATCGCTTTGGTCTCGACCTGCTGGTACCTTTCCGGCGTCCCGCTCAGGTGATAACAGGATTCATCTTGAAAACAACTAGCCCACAACGCCATTCTTCTACGATAATAGGATTTCCGTTGTCACTGATTATATAACCATGTACGCTATAACGAATCCATTAGCCACAACTTGCGCTACCAATGCTTGCAGATTTTCTCCGGCAAGAGGGTATCCTTCATAACGGTGTTCCAATCACTTATCGATCGATGCCGCTAGTTATTACCGGCAAAAGCCGTCAATGATATCCTCCTGTTCCAACGGCCACACACTGATCACTGCCTATCATCGCTTGCTTCGATAGACTGGACGCCTCGACCGCCTCTCCAATGTATGGCCTTTCTCAAAAGTACAGCTTCTAAGCGAGGCTGTGTGGCTCCTGTAGGATCCATGGAGGTTCTAAATTTACTGGGGTGAGGACGACAGTAAATTCTTATCTTCAAGGCATTTAGAATGCTAGCGAGCTAACGATGCCTATTGATCCACAGAGCGTGGGCCCAAAGGCAAACCGCCTGGGCTCTTACTTTTCACAAAGGCCGTATGCCTGAGCGGACCATAGTGGTTGGGCAATTGCTCTACCTTATGTTACGCTCGCCTCCAGCTCTTCCCGCCGTGATACCGCTGTCTTTTTTCCGGTTCATCCTTTGTTCACCAGGCACCCTACATTGTCCTATAGGGCCTGGATACATCGATACTACCTGCTAGCGCCTTAACCATACGGTATGCAGAAGTTGTTACATGTAAGCGGAGCTCGTGCGCCAATGCGCCCGCATCTCCATGGACGTCACAAAACAATCAGAAGCAGGTTTAAGATTACCGGCATCTGGAAGCCGCATGTCACTCCGGGGTAGTCCGTTTTTCTGTGGTGTTCATCTCGCCGGGTCGGACTCAAAAACTCTCCATGTACATTGGCTATAGGGGGCATTCACCCGAAGTCATGAGCGTCATTTTGCTGTCCAGCGCGTAGCTTCAGCAGTGCAGGCCAGAGCCGAAGGCAATAATCCCTTTAGACACGCGGGCGTCCTTTCGCACTGCTCCACATACAACAAAATGGCGGCTGCCATGACGTCAATGAATACTGTCTATCCCTGCGAAATTGCCTCGCTAAATTTTCCGACATCGTTCACCGGCTGCCTCGCGACTGTCGCTGTTCATGATGTTCGGTTCAAGCCGTACCACGGAGCTGATGTGCTTCCAGCCTAGCACAGCGGGAAGGGGTGCTTTTGCAGCCGGAGGGTCGTGTCACGACGATGGAGCGCTGTTGTTGGCTCCTGCTGGGGGGGGGGGGGGGGGGGGGGGGGGATTGGCCAGGGTGCGTTGCAGATTCAAACAGAAGCACATAGGCGTTAAGTTTGGTAGTTACTGGTGAAATTTTTATTTCAGCGCAAATAATTCAGAAAATTATAACTAACAAAGAAATCTTCCTGACCCAATGCCATAATCCTGAAGAGAACCGCACACTAGTTTTAGGGCATATCCCCAAGCGCTTGCCCCAAAGGAGTGGATAAACGGAATAGAAAGAGGAAACCCTAAACGAGCGAGGGGGATCTCGGAGGCGAAATGCAAAGGCGCCCGTGTGCTGTGCGATGTCAGTGCACGTTAAAGATCCCCAGGAGGTCGAAATTATTCCGGAAACCTCCACTACGATACTTCTTTCTCTCTTTCTTCTTTCACTCCTTCCTTTATCCGTTCCCTTACGGCGCGGTCTGGGTGTCCACCGAGAGCGAGGCAATTACTGCGCCGTTTCCTTTCCTCAAAAACCATGCAATTTTCAATTTTCATTTGTCCACATAAGCTCTTCGCTGAGAACCAAACCTCCGGCAGGAGAGGAGAAAGTGATCAAGTGATTCAATTTCAACACATGACTCACAGACAAATCATTTGTGCCCGATCGGCACAAATAAAGATTTAATCGTGCGTGGTATTCTGCAACCCAAGAGGGTCATGCATGGACACCTCGCATTGCCGTGAATTGCATAAGCGGACACTCCAAGGGAATGCCAAATGGTGAAAATCCGCTGTAGCAAGGAGAGGCTCAGTGCAGATGTAAGAAAAGTTGAAAGCGGGCTATTGTCAAGTGCACAGTGTTTGGAATAAACTGGACCACGGGTGCAGAAAAAGAGGAGGACGAAGAACGGTTCTAATGCTGGGCGGCGCTAATATATTGTCGTAATCGCCTATGGAACTTTCCTTGTTTATGCCACTACACCTTGGCCACGTTTTAAGAAGAAGAAGAAGATGCTGGCCTCTTCCCGCAGCTGTTCGGCTAAGCCTGTTTTTTGTAAGTACAGCTCGCAATATTACTTTCACTGAATAGGCTTTTCACGTGGTGCTTCGGTGAAATATCCTTCATATATTATAGCACAGAGCGGCTTCCATAGCTAAGCATGGCGTCAAAAATTAGGGAAAGGGAGGGGGGTGCACTGTGCCGCCCCCACCCCTTATGTGGGGTGGAAATAGGGGAGCAGAGTTTGTAGATGCAATATGCGGCCCTTCCGATATCGCCGCTCGGGGACAGGGTGACAGAAAGGAGGGGCAGGGCAATGCAAGGAGTGACTTTCGGCGGCCCGCGTGAACAGCTAGGGACACATATATGTTACGTGGAGGCATGGAAGAAAAAAAAAATCAGCAGAGGCACTTCAGACTGCTTACGTGTGCGAAGCCGAAAGCCCGCCCGCTGACTTCGTGAACGCAGTCGGCGCGTGCTGCGTAGTGCAACCCGATGTCACGCAGCTGGTAACTCTACCTCTGCATGGCTCAGCCGCCGCCGCCGCCGCCGCCGAATCCCTTCCGATCTGCGCGCTAACTTCGTGAAGGCAGTCGCCAATTCCCATGTATGCAGAATTGGTCTTTCTCTACTTAACATTCATAAGCCCCTGGGAGTCATCATGCCAGCGGTGGAAGTGGTGCCATCCAGGTTGCTCTTCCCGAGTCATCTCGCGCGCCGCGACCAATCGTTAATTTAACCGCCCCACGCCATCATCTTTTACATATGGGCACCATCGAGTGTTATCACACACACACACACACACACACACACACACACACACACACACACACACACACACACACACACACACACACACACACACACACACGCGCGCGCGCGCGCACGCACGCACGCACGCACGGGTTTTCGCTAAACTGTGCAAGTATAAGCTCACAATCCCTCCCCCCCCTCTAGAAATTTAGGCACCCCCGTATTCAATTCCTGCAGATACCCGCGCTGCCCAGCTGACACAAACGACGCAATATGTGAGGCTGGAACTTGAATATTGAAAGAGGCGAAAGTTCGAGCAGCGGCGTCAATATTGTTTTCTGTCACTCGCAGGTTTCTGATCTGCTTGCTCGCATTTGACATTTAGCAAAGGTGCAACGGCATATCTGGGCATGCCTCCTCGCAGCGCTAGGTCTGCTCTGCAGCTGCATGCTTGCTTCTTCAGCTGCTGCGAAGAAAACAGACACGCTGTGAAGAAAGCGAACGAATGACATGAAAATAACTGCCGGCCTTTCGTTCCGAAGTGCTGGATGTCTTAATTAAATTTATTTACGTTATGTATTCCCAAGATATCATAGCAGCAGCAGAGCCTTGACACATGGTGCTGAGACATGCGCGAGGAAAGAAATGCGTGTGCGCGCGCATCATGTAGGCACAATGCGAGGTGCGCAGGAAAAGGAGAGGGCGCAAGAAAGAACGGGCAGTAGTAGTAGTAAAAACATCTTTATTGTCTGGAAATTGTAGAAGGACGAACACGTTTCACTACTGGTAGCGACAGGTGCAAAATAATGTTCCCATCCAGCTAGCACACACATTTGTTGAGCATACCGGGTGTTTCATGTAAAATGTTCTGCAGTATTTAAAAATAGGCTTTTAGTTAGAACAGCACTTTTTTCGGCATAGCACAGCAGCAATGAAGCTAAGACGTGCTAGGCTGGTAAACTAAATGAATCCTGAATACTGAATACTGAACTTTTTAACTATTACTGCTATTCTTACTTATTGAGATGCGTGTAGCCCACGTTGTAAGTAATATCCATATGTTTTTTAGAATTTTGAAAACGCAGTTACCCCCAGCGCTGAAGCACAACAAATTTTATTGCATCGCGCCAAAATACATGCGCTTTCGAGGGGCTTGCAGACAAATCAACCCCTCCAGTGCTCGTAATTCGTCGACATAGCCAAAATTTGTTGGTCCACACAAAGCCTGTTTTAAATATTACACATCATCTTCGGGGAAACACCTGGTATAACTGCTGTGCCATACACACCTCATCGCCATTCGATGGGCATTCGTGTTCCATCTGCTGAGGGCACCACCTCTGACAAATTTCGTGAAACCTCCTTCGAGTAGCATTCGGGAATAATTTTAAACTGTTTAAATGAAGTGCAGGGCATCGGATATTTTACGAGGCGAAAAGTGCACGACTATGCCGTCTAAAGAATTTCAGAAACCATGGTTAAGCGTGAAAGAGAAAAAAAAATGCTCTATTCAAGACGCTATATTTTATGTACTGATTAGTACATAATGAGAACGCGAAAAGACTGCACCAGGAAACTTCAAAGGCGTCATCAAAGAGATGAATTTTTCAGCTCCGAAACTGAAGTAAAAACTGCACAGCGCACTTGTCTTACGTCGAGCGCTAAAGATCGGGTCTACTCCATGAAGTCAGCAAGGTCATGCACATACACGCCGCTTACAATTATCAATCGCGCATCTCTAATGCTGCACTTCTATTGTTCTTTGGGGAAGGCCGTGCAGTCGATGCAAAAGCGCTGTAAACGCAGCGGCACAATCGCAGAATTTCGTTCTCTGTGGTCAAAAACTAAGGGATCAAAAGTTACAAACTGAAGTTAAGCATGTTCCACACACTGCCAAGTGCGCAACTCGCAAAATGCAGCGCTTCGGATATTCCAGCCGACTTGCAAACTTGATTTTTTACTAGAAACCCTAAGATGTGCTCAGCAATTTGTAGAATTACAGTTGCAGTTACAGGTCGTTCTGCAAAGCTCAGAGCGTACAAATAATGTCGACTCCAGCGAGAAAGCGGCAAGAAAATGAAACAACCAGAATGCACTGAAGCAGTGCACAAACTGTTATTGTGCGCAAGCTGACGCACATTTTTTTTTTCTTTATGAAAACGCAGCCAAATACAGGAAGACCATGCAATACTTATTATTACCTGCAAAAGCACATCTTTCTAAACATTATTCTAAAGTCTTGCGAAAGCGCATTCGCGCGCGCCTGTGATACTTGTGATAACATCGCAGCAAAGGGCGCCGCATCGTTTCCCAAACGCCGCGGGGAAGCCAACATGTCTTCCATCAGTTACACATGCCTTGCTGCTCCATACCCGACCGCCAAGAGCAGCCCCAAGTCACTATGACTCATTAATCCGCAAAGCTGCATCACTATACAAGGAGAAAAATCGGAAACAAACTACAGTGGTAGGAATGACAATCACGCACACCACAAAACGTCAACAGAGTACCCGCAGCCTCCTTCCCCACAGCCAGCGTATCAAATGCACACCGACGCAATGACATTCGATCGCCGCATACCAAGCGAAAACTAGGCGAACGAAGGCTGCGCTAGGCATCCACAACGCCGCCGAAACTCGCACGCTGCTCATATAGTTCATCTCGAGGATAACAACAGACGAGAAAAAGTGTCTTTTTCGTGAAAAACTTCGAATTTCTCGCAGGCAGGCAAACAGACGCGCGCGAGGCAGGCTATGCGCACGGTGCGCATGCGTGGTCGCCCGTGTCAAGTCCCATGGACCGAACTTCTCACTGATCGCGATGGCGGGCGCCGCGGAAGACGGAGGCAAACTATTAAAGGGATCTAAAATATCAGTTATGGTAGAAGAGGCTCTAATCGACGTTATTATAGTTTCCTTTAACTATAGCGGTAAGGTTTTCCAAGGCGCACTGCTTGATGTCACCAAAAAGTGAGTAAATCTACGTTTGCAAAAACTCTCCGGGGCTGCTTCCTCGTAAGTGACGAGGCCAGATAGGCCTAGTTGCTAGCTGTCTGTTGCCTCTGATTTCGCAGCACAGCGTGATTTTACAAGTAATCGACTGCCCGAAAGTACTTCTCTGTGTTATTGCGAACCTGTTGGTACCAATATCATTGTAGTGCGGTGACTATTTGAAAATTTGGTCATTTTGAGCTTGTGCATGCACAATGCATGGGCTCCATACCTTGTTCGCGTCTGCACTGCATTTATGCGTCGTGCATAGCTCATTCTTTTTTCTTTAGTGGGCAGCTTGCATTAAACGTACCGTGCATGTCGTTATGTTCACTGGCTAAGTAGCAGTTGGTTTCTTTGTGTGTGTTATTCAAATACGCCCAATCTCTAGCCAGTGGCGTTCGAAATATCCGCGCGTGGACAAAACACTGAACTTCACTCGTTTTTCTCTGTGAAATTGCTGTGCTGTTAGAGTGATGAATTAAACAGCGTTAACGCACAATGTCGTGGTGTGGGCTACTGATTTGTCGATATTTCGGTGCTCTGTAAAAACCCAAAATGTTCGAAATTATACGGAGCCCTTCGCTGCGGCGTCTCTTATTGTTAGGATGTTTTCAGACGCACAGCAAAAGTTATCAAATGGTTGACCATGGTGATTTGCTTTAAGTTGCTTATCAGTGATTTACTCTGCACTAAGCACCGTATGCGCACCTGGGATTTATGCAGTTGCATTTTCTGTATTTAGTTTTCATTGTTACCGTTAGTTTGTTAACAGGACACGTAGCGATGTGTGGCTATGTGTGTCATGCTATGCTGTCATAGCCTTGTCAGGCTGCAATAGGAGTGCCCATTAGTGTACCAGCGAGTATTGCACCCATGTTGTTTGTGTGTTGTGAGGGGTAACATTTCCCATTTGTTTCAGGAACATTCCGTTTGGCATCAGTCCATGGGGTGCACTAGGAGGCCAGGATCAAAGGGGCAGCAGCACACAGACCCTTGGCGATGCAGTGGTCGAAAAGGGTGACAAGTTCCATGCATTAAAACAGAGGCACACCTACTTCCAAGAAAAGTCCACTGAAGAGCTCCCTCTGCCTAGTCGATCCTGGGCGAAATCTCGCAAAGCAACAGGACGCAACAGCCGCGACCAAAGTGTGCGCATGCGTCGGCTGCGCCCACGCCAGGTGCTTTGCTCACATTGCCGGGCCATCTGCAATGAAAATTCAGAAAATGTGCAGCTTGCAAGCATTAAGAAGGAGTCGCCTCCTGTACTTAGCTCACTTGGCTGTGTGCCTGTATCCAAGTGTGAACCGGATGTTCCAGCACGTATTCCTTCAAAGACTGGCGTTGCGAATGATGACGACACTATGATCATACAGACGTCACCCTCTCCTCGCACGGAGGAATCGCCCAGACCGAAGCATGCTGTGTATGCAAGTGTAGCTGAAAGCCTAGACTTGAAGAATGCACAGCTGCCAACACAGGCAGGAGCAGAGGAATTTCAATCCAAAAGTGAGTACCAGGCTGTTGCACTCATGCCTCCTGCAATCAACCGAATGATCTTGCGCAAGCGTAAGTGGAATGACAGCGAAGATCTTCCACAAAGTGCAGGCCCTATGGAGCTTACGACACCACACAGCAAACTTGTTCCTGTACGAGCTGCCCTCACAAAAACCAGCCCTGTGATCAAGATCTCTTTTGCCAATCCTCAAGGCAAAGGCACAGTCGTTAAGATTCCAGCCAAGCTTCAGTCTACTGGTGCCAGTGACACTGATGGCGACAGCAGCATAGAGTGTTCACCCGTGAGGCCTAGAGACGCAAGTAGTGCCCGGGCTGCCAAGAAGGCTCTCAAAAAGGCACGCCGGGACCACCACAAAGGTCCTCTTATAGCCCCAGCTTCGCCTAGCTTAGCAAAGCACAAGGTCAAGCACCACAAGCACAAACTGAAGCGCAAGCGACGACATCGTGAGCCCCCAACAGATGAACCTCGGAATGATGTAGAGAACAGTCCCAATTATGGACTGGAAGGTAGTGAAGCAGCAGCACCAGCAGAAGCCTTCCTCGAAGAAGGGCACTCGCATAAGCTATCTATCAGCTTGCGGCGCCTGGGTGCCAAGGCGTACATGCGTTGCAGCCCGAAGTACGATGATCTTCTAGCAAGCAGTGGCTCAGGCAGCGAGTGTGGCGATGTGCCCGAGTTCCCCAAGCTGGACCCGATGCGCGACATGGACAAAGTAAAGCCACTCATGATGCGCATTAGCACACACACTGTGAAGCGCTGCACTCTCGATGGGGGCCGAGAAATGGCTGTGGGCGACATAGTTTGGGGCAAGATCCATGGCTTTCCATGGTGGCCAGGCAAAGTGCTTGCCCTGAGTGTGTCGCAGCGTGACAATGGAGCTGCTGTTAACCAGCAGGCCCATGTGGCTTGGTATGGCTCCTCGACTTCTTCCTACATGCCGTGCCACCAGCTGAGCCCCTTCCTGGATGATTTCAAGACTCGCTACAACAAGAAGAAGCGAGGTCCCTACAAAGAAGCTATACGGCAGGCCACTTTGGAGGCAGCTGCTTGTCAGGAACTGCCACCAGACCTAGCCTTGCTTTAAACCCGGTCCGAGTCCAGCCTCTCTTCGTTACGCTGTTCAAGAGAACTATTTGACCCCCACCCCCATCCTCCTCCCCTTCCCATGTATTTTCTACTTGGCTGCAATCATTGCTGATTTTTCTTCACAAGTCCGCTGCATAACAGGGTATGAACGTGATTCAGGGGTAATCTTGAATCATCACAGTATACATACATATATATATATATAAATATATGTTATATATATATATGTGTAAATAGGCTCTATTTTTGTTTGCCAGAGGAATAGCGTTTATTACAATGCGCCACTGGCTCTGGGCAGGTTCCGTGGTTTCTAGTCACGAGGGCATATGCCATTCACTGGCAGTACGTAGATGCTGCCCCTCTCCGGTGGGCCTGCTGGTCCGAGCAGTCTAAAGCCTGCTGCGGATCTCATGTCACTTGCAGCCGTTCCCCAAAGCTCTTGCGAGGATGTCGAGTGCCTTTTCATATCTTTATGTAGTTAAGATTTTTCTTGTGTAGGACCACATTCAACGTTTGCATTGTGTGCTGTACTCTGCTTTTCACCAGGTATCTTGACGTTCTTTTCTTGCTTTGTAACTCTTGACTGCCAAGTTTATGTCTGTGCAATCTTGCACATTATCACCCATTTCTCAAGTGTGTTAAGCTGTAAAAGCCTTTGATTGTGCCATTTGCATTTGTATGTTGATGGTAGTGTTTGATTCTGTAACATTACTGATTGCGTGTTTCATATTCTCCAAATGATCATACAGTAACTTACAACCCAGTGCTCAAACTAGTGTAATTGTCTCACCAGAACCACTTGTCGCCACTATGGTAAAAAGGTTGTGCATTAGATTTTATAGAAAACATGTTCAGCGTATCCCGAAGTATGCATTTTTTCTGCAATAGTACAACCAAAGCAGCCAATGCTGCAGCTGTCTAGGGCACCATTTCAGGGAGCTTAGACAGCTTGCAGAAAATGCTGGCAGTGCCCCCCAATATGCACTACTGCCATCAAATGAGGCTTGCATCAGTTAAGAAAATTGTGTGTAGTGCATTAGTGCCCTGTGTTTTTGTCATAGTATCTGTCTCGGGGCTGTCTGCTCAGGCACAGGGGCGCACTTGGGCGTGATGAGCTTACCAGAAGCCTGCAGCAAACTCCCGTTTTGACCCGGTAATACTTTGAACTTTGCGGAGACGATCCTGTGTGCAGCCTCTGCTAAGCTGATCATGGCCAGCCTTTTCTGTGCCGAAGCAAGCCATCCCTGAGCTGCGATAGCATATTGATCATGTGGCATCATTGGCTTCTGAAACTAATAAGAGAAATGAACATAATTACCTGTTGGTGGTAGCAGCTGCTGCTTGTAGCAAAACTGTTCACCTGCTAGTTCAAAAGGAATGCTTCAGTTATTTATGAAACGGATTTTTAGAGAGAACCTGGCCGGCAAGCATCCACTGAGAAGTGCCATCTCGTGTGTATGCTTGCTGTTGGTACTCGTGGCACTACTTCTTCGTGCATGAAAACACCAGGTTGGCTTTGGTCTCGTTGGCGTGTGTTGGTATGTTACTGGTTGTTCATTGGAAACACGTGTTACGGTGGACATTCGAAGCAGCAATGTTCTTGGAACTCAGTTGGACAGCAGTCCTCATGTGCAAAACAGCTGGACTGCAGCAGACTCGGTTGCATTGTGTGATGCCCCCTACTGTGATGACGATGTTGACCTTGGTGGATATAAATCACTCATGCTGCGCGACTCTTGCCTTGCACTGACCTGGAAAATTGCCACTGTGGATTGCACACTGTGAAAATTGCCATTATATGGATTTCACTGACAGTGTGCAGTGTCAACTCCCAAGCATTCAGTGCACTGAGGTACGACTTCTTTGTGCGCATTTGTGTGTGTGCATGTGTGTGTGTGTGGTTTACAAGAAATCTCAATGTAAAAATATTGTACAGGAGGTACAACTGCTTGAAAATAAAACCTGTATTCACTTGGAAGGTTTTTGTCTGGGTGGGTAGAGGAGTACTGCTGAGTTGTTGGTTCAAGCTAGTTGTGTAAGAGCAGTTCTGTGTGCACATTGCATTGGGCACAGATTGCGACACATTTGTAGTGCTCTGGTGCTTTCCTTGGGCCGCTTAAAACTTCAATTACGTTAGTCGTATCATAATTGTCTGTGTTTGGTATGTTTTTTTCTTTTTAAATTACTGTATGCAAGTGCTGTGCACAGCTTTGTGTGCTTTGTACCTAGTTTAGCAGACAGCAGTACACCTCTTTTTTTAAAAGAGTTCTTGTGCTAATATACAATCATGGGTTTGTCACGTTGAATCTCTAGCTGAGTGTTAATAAGCATTCTGCAAGCCAAACCTTGCTGCCTGCTGAAATCTGAGAAGCTTCACTGAAGGGTATTACGCAAAAATTTTAAAAAGTGCTGTAACTGTAAACATTTATTAACACACATGGCGCTTCAGATGGCAGCTTTTCCTTGCCTCGTCATCCAGTTCTCATTCTGCTGCCTGCCAGCAATATCGTCGAAGTATTGCATAAATGATCTGCCTATAAAGGCTGGTTTTTGTTCTGAAGATTCCATTTATATCGTTTATAGTTATAATGTTCTACTCGTGGGCAGCATTATTCTTTCATGATTACCCAAAGCTTGCAAGTACATGGTCTATGATCAGTAGCATATACCTAGCTTTCGAAAAATAAAGGGGGGGGGGGGGGGGAAGGAGGATGTCGAAGAGAAGTCTGTGTTGAGGCGAATTACACTTTCTTAAAACCAGCCTTCTGAATTCTAGAGAACTGTTTTCAACCAGTGGCTGTTGCCAGTACTGCCACCAGAACTGGCAGTATGTTTGACTAGTCGTCCAATGGAAGTCAAATGGACAAGGTGCTCACGTGCTGTACAATGTCGGCACACGTTAAAGAACCCCATTTGGTCTAAGTTTGTCATGCTTTCCGGCATGCATTTTTCATGCATTTTTTTCTTTCGCGCTGTTCCAGGTCACGTGAGGTATAGAGAAATTGCAGTGTATGCTGTTTCTTCATTCGTTGTCATTTTAGCTCTTGAGGCAGGCTGGCTTTGGAACTTTGACACCACAGCCATTGTACGGCTGTGACAAAGCATGAGAAATCTGATTGTAAATTATTTAGCGGTCGTACGTAAATACCACGTAGTAATCCGTGTATACTAATGCTTTGAGCATCATTACAAAGAAGGCATGCATTCCATAATTTGGTTTCTATACACCTTTAGGATAAACTCCGTGCAAAGACACTGTTAGGAAGAAGGCTTTTTCGTATCTGCAAGCACACCAAGTGTTTTATTTTTTCAGTTAAAAGAAAAACTAAGAAGCACTCCAGTAAAAAGCATAACTACGAATTAGAATGGTACTTGCATAAAAGTATACTGTTTTTTTTATTTAAGATGTACATTTCTAACTGGTGATTTATTTGCTGTGAATTACATTTTGGTGGATTCAAGTGACGAACAATGTGTGAAATGTTAGCCAGTGCTTGATGACTGAGGGTGAACTTTTGAAAGCAAATGAGGACACTTTGAGAGGGTCTCTGCGTGCTTGAATATTACAGAAAGCATCTGCTGGAAGGATCAAGGCAGAAATAGTTAATGGTGTAAGCATGTCGTGGCAGCTTGTCATTCTCCACTCAAAGCGACATTAATGGCAGCGTATTGCAGCCAAATTCTTGTTTTGTTGCCTGAAACTTGGAACTGCTTTTGGTGCTCTTCGTTTGTTGCTGCAGTATTTACTGGTTGCCTTAGCCCTGTGCTAAAAGGGGTCAGCTCCATGCACTTGTTTGGTAACTGAGGGTGAACTTTTGAAAGCAAATGAGGACACTTTGAGAGGGTCTCTGTGTGCTTGAATATTAAAGAAGGCATCTGCAGGAATGATCAAGGCAGCAGTAGTTAATGGTGTAAGCATGTCGTGGCAGCTTGTCATTCTCCACTCAAAGCGACATTAATGACAGCGTATTGCAGCCAAATTCTTGTTCTGTTGCCTGAAACTTGGAACTGCTTTTGGTGCTCTTCGTTTGTTGCTGCAGTATTTACTGGTTGCCTTAGCCCTGTGCTAAAAGGGGTCAGCTCCATGCACTTGTTTGGTGACTGAGGGTGAACTTTTGAAAGCAAATGAGGACACTTTGAGAGGGTCTCTGTATGCTTGAATATTAAAGAAGGCATCTGCAGGAAGGATCAAGGCAGAAATAGTTAATGGTGTAAGCATGTCGTGGCAGCTTGTCATTCTCCACTCAAAGCGACATTAATGACAGCGTATGGCAGCCAAATTCTTGTTTCGTTGCCTGAAACTTGGAACTGCTTTTGGTGCTCTTCGTTTGTTGCTGCAGTATTTACTGGTTGCCTTACCCCTGTGCTAAAAGGGGTAAGCTCCATGCACTTGTTTGGTGACTGAGGGTGAACTTTTGAAAGCAAATGAGGACACTTTGGGAGGGTCTCTGCATGCTTGAATATTAAAGAAAGCATCTGCTGGAAGGATCAAGGCAGAAATAGTTAATGGTGTAAGCATGTCGTGGCAGCTTGTCATTCTCCACTCAAAGCGACATTAATGACAGTGTATGGCAGCCAAATTCTTGTTTCGTTGCCTGAAACTTGGAACTGCTTTTGGTGCTCTTCGTTTGTTGCCGCAGTATTTACTGGTTGCCTTACCCCTGTGCTAAAAGGGGTAAGCTCCATGCACTTGTTTGGTGACTGAGGGTGAACTTTTGAAAGCAAATGAGGACACTTTGAGAGGGTCTCTGTATGCTTGAATATTAAAGGGGCTGCGAAACACTGCTTGGGGGGATACCGGCTATACTTCAGGTAGGTTCTTTATGTCACACAGATGCTGACTTAAAAAGAATTACAGGAATCGATGCAGAGGAACGGGAGTTATTCAGTGGAGAAATTTCAAAATACAAGCAAACAAAACGCTGCCCTCAACTCGATTTTGGCGGGGCTTCCCACTCCTATTTCGCTCTCCCAATGACGGCACCTGGCGCAACCAATCGAAACAGCCAGCCAGAGCACGTCGCGGAAGTTTGTACTCCATGGTTGCCTGCTCCCTGTAACTCGTTTTTGCTGAGACTGGCAGCGTCGTTTCCATGCCAGAGCGCCCCTGGTG
Organism: Amblyomma mixtum; assembly: GCF_055824585.1. Taxonomy (NCBI): domain Eukaryota; kingdom Metazoa; phylum Arthropoda; class Arachnida; order Ixodida; family Ixodidae; genus Amblyomma; species Amblyomma mixtum. The sequence continues at coordinate 29,666,132 of NC_143014.1, forward strand.
GTGTATTTTTATTTTACTTGCTTTGCAGGGCTTTTATCTAAGACAAACAAGTTGTTTTTGTTGATCTAATATAAAACGCAGGCAGATGCAAAATGTGTCTATTTATTCACGCAATTTGCAGTATATTTACTGTTTGTCCGATCATCAAGCTCGCGCCAGGTGATGTCATATCCGCTGCTAAAAACCCGCCACTGTGTGGCGACACCATCAGAGCCATGAAGTTGTTTTTGGGAGGACATTAAAATATTAAAAAACGGAATATACGCGGTATTACCGACGCTAATAGCACCATTATAACTCACTGTATGCAATCAACAGGCAAAACAGTTAACTAAGATTGTGTTTCTGGGCCCCTTTAAAGAAGGCATCTGCAGGAAGGATCAAGGCAGAAATAGTTAATGGTCTTGGCATGTCGTGGCAGCTTGTCATTCTCCACTCAAAGCGACATTAATGACAGCGTATGGCAGCCAAATTCTTGTTTCGTTGCCTGAAACTTGGAACTGCTTTTGGTGCTCTTCGTTTGTTGCCGCAGTATTTACTGGTTGCCTTACCCCTGTGCTAAAAGGGGTAAGCTCCATGCACTTGTTTGGTGACTGAGGGTGAACTTTTGAAAGCAAATGAGGACACTTTGAGAGGGTCTCTGTATGCTTGAATATTAAAGAAGGCATCTGCAGGAAGGATCAAGGCAGAAATAGTTAATGGTGTTGGCATGTCGTGGCAGCTTGTCATTCTCCACTCAAAGCGACATTAATGACAGCGTATGGCAGCCAAATTCTTGTTTCGTTGCCTGAAACTTGGAACTGCTTTTGGTGCTCTTCGTTTGTTGCTGCAGTATTTACTGGTTGCCTTACCCCTGTGCTAAGAGGGGTAAGCTCCATGCACTTGTTTGGTGACTGAGGGTGAACTTTTGAAAGCAAATGAGGACACTTTGAGAGGGTCTCTGCATGCTTGAATATTAAAGAAAGCATCTGCTGGAAGGATCAAGGCACAAAATAGTTAATGGTTTTGGCATGTCGTGGCAGCTTGTCATTCTCCACTCAAAGCAACATTAATGACAGCGTATGGCAGCCAAATTCTTGTTTCCTTGCCTGAAACTTTGAACTGCTATTGGTGCTCTTCTTTTGTTGCTGCAGTATTTACTGGTTGCCTTAGCCCTGTGCTAAAAGGGGTCAGCTCCATGCACTTGTTTGGTAACTGAGGGTGAACTTTTGAAAGCAAATGAGGACACTTTGAGGGGGTCTCTGTGTGCTTGAATATTAAAGAAGGCATCTGCAGGAATGATCAAGGCAGCAGTAGTTAATGGTGTAAGCATGTCGTGGCAGCTTGTCATTCTCCACTCAAAGCGACATTAATGACAGCGTATTGCAGCCAAATTCTTGTTCTGTTGCCTGAAACTTGGAACTGCTTTTGGTGCTCTTCGTTTGTTGCTGCAGTATTTACTGCTTGCCTTAGCCCTGTGCTAAAAGGGGTAAGCTCCATGCACTTGTTTGGTGACTGAGGGTGAACTTTTGAAAGCAAATGAGGACACTTTGAGAGGGTCTCTGTATGCTTGAATATTAAAGAAGGCATCTGCAGGAAGGATCAAGGCAGAAATAGTTAATGGTGTTGGCATGTCGTGGCAGCTTGTCATTCTCCACTCAAAGCGACATTAATGACAGCGTATGGCAGCCAAATTCTTGTTTCATTGCCTGAAACTTGGAACTGCTTTTGGTGCTTTTCGTCTGTTGCCGCAGTATTTACTGGTTGCCTTACTCCTGTGCTAAAAGGGGTAAGCTCCATGCACTTGTTTGCTGACTGAGGGTGAAGTTTTGAAAGCAAATGAGGACACTTTGAGAGGGTCTCTGTATGCTTGAATATTAAAGAAGGCATCTGCAGGAAGGATCAAGGCAGAAATAGTTAATGGTGTTGGCATGTCGTGGCAGCTTGTCATTCTCCACTCAAAGCGACATTAGTGACAGCGTATGGCAGCCAAATTCTTGTTTTGTTGCCTGAAACTTGGAACTGCTTTTGGTGCTCTTCGTTTGTTGCTGCAGTATTTACTGGTTGCCTTACCCCTGTGCTAAAAGAGGTAAGCTCCATGCACTTGTTTGCTGACTGAGGGTGAACTTTTGAAAGCAAATGAGGACACTTTGAGAGGGTCTCTGCATGCTTGAATATTAAAGAAAGCATCTGCTGGAAGGATCAAGGCAGAAATAGTTAATGGTGTAAGCATGTCGTGGCAGCTTGTCATTCTCCACTCAAAGCGACATTAATGACAGCATATGGCAGCCAAATTCTTGTTTCGTTGCCTGAAACTTTGAACTGCTTTTGGGGCTCTTCGTTTGTTGCTACAGTATTTATTGGTTGCCTTACCCCTGTGCTAAAAGGGGTAAGCTCCATGCACTTGTTTGGTGACTGAGGGTGAACTTTTGAAAGCAAATGAGGACACTTTGAGAGGGTCTCTGCAGGCTTGAATATTAAAGAAAGCATCTGCTGGAAGGATCAAGGCAGAAATAGTTAATGGTGTTGGCATGTCGTGGCAGCTTGTCATTCTCCACTCAAAGCGACATTAATGACAGCGTATGGCAGCCAAATTCTTGTTTCGTTGACTGAAACTTTGAACTGCTATTGGTGCTCTTCGTTTGTTGCTGCAGTATTTACTGGTTGCCTTACCCCTGTGCTAAAAGGGGTAAGCTCCATGCACTTGTTTGGTGACTGAGGGTGAACTTTTGAAAGCAAATGAGGACACTTTGAGAGGGTCTCTGCATGCTTGAATATTAAAGAAAGCATCTGCTGGAAGGATCAAGGCAGAAATAGTTAATGGTGTAAGCATGTCGTGGCAGCTTGTCATTCGCCACTCAAAGCGACATTAATGACAGCGTATGGCAGCCAAATTCTTGTTTTGTTGCCTGAAACTTGGAACTGCTTTTGGGGCTCTTCGTTTGTTACTGCAGTATTTACTGGTTGCCTTAGCCCTCTGCTAAAAGGGGTAAGCTCCATGCACTTGTTTGCTGACTGAGGGTGAACTTTTGAAAGCAAATGAGGACACTTTGAGAGGGTCTCTGCATGCTTGAATATTAAAGAAAGCATCTGCTGGAAGGATCAAGGCAGAAATAGTTAATGGTGTTGGCATGTCGTGGCAGCTTGTCATTCTCCACTCAAAGCGACATTAATGACAGCGTATGGCAGCCAAATTCTTGTTTCGTTGACTGAAACTTTGAACTGCTATTGGTGCTCTTCGTTTGTTGCTGCAGTATTTACTGGTTGCCTTACCCCTGTGCTAAAAGGGGTAAGCTCCATGCACTTGTTTGGTGACTGAGGGTGGACTTTTGAAAGCAAATGAGGACACTTTGAGAGGGTCTCTGCATGCTTGAATATTAAAGAAGCATCTGCAGGAAGGATCAAGGCAGCAGTAGTTAATGGTGTAAGCATGTCGTGGCAGCTTGTCATTCTCCACTCAAAGCGACATTAATGGCAGCATATGGCAGCCAAATTCTTGTTTTGTTGCCTGAAACTTGGAACTGCTTTTGGTGCTCTTTGTTTGTTGCTGCAGTATTTACTGGTTGCCTTACCCCTGTGCTATAAGGGGTAAGCTCCATGAACTTGTTTGGTGACTGAGGGTGAACTTTTGAAAGCAAATGAGGACACTTTGAGAGGGTCTCTGCGTGCTTGAATATTGTTACGTGACGGCAAGCGATGAAGAAAGGACTGCATGACCAATGGCGATGATATGATTTAATGTCTGCGAGCCTAGCACGAGCGCTCCTGCCCATGCCGCTGCCCGCTTCGTCGTTTTCTAGTCCGTCACAATATTAATGAAAGCATCTGCTGGAAGGATCAAGGCAGAAATAGTTAATGGTGTTAGCATGTCATGGCAGCTTGTCATTCTCCACTAAAAGCGACATTAATGACAGCGTATGGCAGCCAAATTCTTGTTTTGTTGCCTGAAACTTGGAACTGCTTTTGGGGCTCTTCGTTTGTTACTGCAGTATTTACTGGTTGCCTTAGCCCTCTGCTAAAAGGGGTAAGCTCCATGCACTTGTTTGCTGACTGAGGGTGAACTTTTGAAAGCAAATGAGGACACTTTGAGAGGGTCTCTGCATGCTTGAATATTAAAGAAAGCATCTGCTGGAAGGATCAAGGCAGAAATAGTTAATGGTGTTGGCATGTCGTGGCAGCTTGTCATTCTCCACTCAAAGCGACATTAATGACAGCGTATGGCAGCCAAATTCTTGTTTCGTTGACTGAAACTTTGAACTGCTATTGGTGCTCTTCGTTTGTTGCTGCAGTATTTACTGGTTGCCTTACCCCTGTGCTAAAAGGGGTAAGCACCATGCACTTGTTTGGTGACTGAGGGTGAACTTTTGAAAGCAAATGAGGACACTTTGAGAGGGTCTCTGCATGCTTGAATATTAAAGAAGCATCTGCAGGAAGGATCAAGGCAGCAGTAGTTAATGGTGTAAGCATGTCGTGGCAGCTTGTCATTCTCCACTCAAAGCGACATTAATGGCAGCATATGGCAGCCAAATTCTTGTTTTGTTGCCTGAAACTTGGAACTGCTTTTGGTGCTCTTTGTTTGTTGCTGCAGTATTTACTGGTTGCCTTACCCCTGTGCTAAAAGGGGTAAGCTCCATGAACTTGTTTGGTGACTGAGGGTGAACTTTTGAAAGCAAATGAGGACACTTTGAGAGGGTCTCTGCGTGCTTGAATATTGTTACGTGACGGCAAGCGATGAAGAAAGGACTGCATGACCAATGGCGATGATATGATTTAATGTCTGCGAGCCTAGCACGAGCGCTCCTGCCCATGCCGCTGCCCGCTTCGTCGTTTTCTAGTCCGTCACAATATTAATGAAAGCATCTGCTGGAAGGATCAAGGCAGAAATAGTTAATGGTGTTAGCATGTCATGGCAGCTTGTCATTCTCCACTCAAAGCGACATTAATGGCAGCGTATGGCAGCCAAATTCTTGTTTTATTGCCTGAAACTTTTAACTGCTTTTGGTGCTCTTCGTTTGTTGCTGCAGTATTTACTGGTTGCCTTAGCCCTGTGCTAAAAGGGGTAAGCTCCATGCACTTGTTTGGTGACTGAGGTGAACTTTTGAAAGCAAATGAGGACACTTTGAGAGGGTCTCTGCGTGCTTGAATATTAAAGAAAGCATCTGCTGGAAGGATCAAGGCAGAAATAGTTAATGGTGTAAGCATGTCGTGGCAGCTTGTCATTCTCCACTCAAAGCAACATTAATGACAGCGTATTGCAGCCAAATTCTTGTTTCGTTGCGTGAAACTTGGAACTGCTTTTGGTGCTCTTCGTTTGTTGCTGCAGTATTTACTGGTTGTCTTAGCCCTGTGCTAAAAGGGGTAAGCTCCATGCACTTGTTTGCTGACTGAGGGTGAACTTTCGAAAGCAAATGAGGACACTTTGAGAGGGTCTCTGCGTGCTTGAATATTAAAGAAGCATCTGCAGGAAGGATCAAGGCAGCAGTAGTTAATGGTGTAAGCATGTCGTGGCAGCTTGTCATTCTCCACTCAAAGCGACATTAATGGCAGCATATGGCAGCCAAATTCTTGTTTTGTTGCCTGAAACTTGGAACTGCTTTTGGTGCTCTTTGTTTGTTGCTGCAGTATTTACTGGTTGCCTTACCCCTGTGCTAAAAGGGGTAAGCTCCATGAACTTGTTTGGTGACTGAGGGTGAACTTTTGAAAGCAAATGAGGACACTTTGAGAGGGTCTCTGCGTGCTTGAATATTGTTACGTGACGGCAAGCGATGAAGAAAGGACTGCATGACCAATGGCGATGATATGATTTAATGTCTGCGAGCCTAGCACGAGCGCTCCTGCCCATGCCGCTGCCCGCTTCGTCGTTTTCTAGTCCGTCACATGACTCGGGGCCACGAAGCGATCGTCCCGATCGCGCGAACTAGAAGAATGCCACACACGATGACAAGCAGGACGTGACGATGGGCGTGGCAGAACATATTAACAGAGAAGAGAAGATGACGGGCTTGCCGTCAGGATGAAAGCGATGATGAGCGGGTGAAGCCAGGTACACGAAGACTGAGGAGCCACCGGTTTCTGGAAGTCAACGCTGAGGCCCGTGGACACACCCATCGGCAGGGGCTGGGGTACTTGTTTCTCGTGTGAGTGTCGGTGGTCAATGGGTTGTCTGGTCAGTGGGGTCGTAAGTCGTTGGGTCTTCTAGGTTGTCATGTGGGTCTCATGTGGGCGGTGAGTGGGGTCACAGGGCAGTTGCGGTGGTCGTTGTGTCGTCGTGTCTTCTGGTCGGGGCTTTGGGCGGGGCGGTGAAGAGCGGCGGCGTTGGGGCATACCTGGCAGGCTGGGGAAGCGCCGGGAGGTGCGAAGCCGTGAGCTCTCCACAGAAGACCTCGGTGTACAGCAGGCTCCTAAGCTCCGGGACCGGGATGAAGGAGGTACCCAGCACCTCCACCAAATGTTACGTGACGGCAAGCGATGAAGAAAGGACTGCATGACCGATGGCGATGATATGATTTAATGTCTGCGAGCCTAGCACAAGCTCTCCAGCCCATGCCACTGCCCGCTTCGTCGTCTTCTAGTCCATCACAATATTAATGAAAGCATCTGCTGGAAGGATCAAGGCAGAAATAGTTAATGGTGTTAGCATGTCATGGCAGCTTGTCATTCTCCACTCAAAGCGACATTAATGGCAGCGTATGGCAGCCAAATTCTTGTTTTATTGCCTGAAACTTTTAACTGCTTTTGGTGCTCTTCGTTTGTTGCTGCAGTATTTACTGGTTGCCTTAGCCCTGTGCTAAAAGGGGTAAGCTCCATGCACTTGTTTGGTGACTGAGGGTGAACTTTTGAAAGCAAATGAGGACACTTTGAGAGGGTCTCTGCGTGCTTGAATATTAAAGAAAGCATCTGCTGGAAGGATCAAGGCAGAAATAGTTAATGGTGTAAGCATGTCGTGGCAGCTTGTCATTCTCCACTCAAAGCGACATTAATGACAGCGTATTGCAGCCAAATTCTTGTTTCGTTGCGTGAAACTTGGAACTGCTTTTGGTGCTCTTCGTTTGTTGCTGCAGTATTTACTGGTTGCCTTAGCCCTGTGCTAAAAGGGGTAAGCTCCATGCACTTGTTTGCTGACTGAGGGTGAACTTTCGAAAGCAAATGAGGACACTTTGAGAGGGTCTCTGCGTGCTTGAATATTACAGAAAGCATCTGCTGGAAGGATCAAGGCAGAAATAGTTACTGGTGTAAGCATGTCGTGGCAACTTGTCATTCTCCACTCAAAGCGACATTAATGACAGCGTATTGCAGCCAAATTCTTGTTTTGTTGCCTGAAACTTGGAACTGCTTTTGGTGCTCTTCGTTTGTTGCTGCAGTATTTACTGGTTGCCTTAGCCCTGTGCTAAAAGGGGTCAGCTCCATGCATTTGTTTGGTAACTGAGGGTGAACTTTTGAAAGCAAATGAGGACACTTTGAGAGGGTCTCTGTGTGCTTGAATATTAAAGAAGGCATCTGCAGGAATGATCAAGGCAGCAGTAGTTAATTGTGTAAGCATGTCGTGGCAGCTTGTCATTCTCCACTCAAAGCGACATTAATGACAGCGTATTGCAGCCAAATTCTTGTTCTGTTGCCTGAAACTTGGAACTGCTTTTGGTGCTCTTCGTTTGTTGCTGCAGTATTTACTGGTTGCCTTAGCCCTGTGCTAAAAGGGGTCAGCTCCATGCACTTGTTTGGTGACTGAGGGTGAACTTTTGAAAGCAAATGAGGACACTTTGAGAGGGTCTCTGTATGCTTGAATATTAAAGAAGGCATCTGCAGGAAGGATCAAGGCAGAAATAGTTAATGGTGTAAGCATGTCGTGGCAGCTTGTCATTCTCCACTCAAAGCGACATTAATGACAGTGTATGGCAGCCAAATTCTTGTTTCGTTGCCTGAAACTTGGAACTGCTTTTGGTGCTCTTCGTTTGTTGCCGCAGTATTTACTGGTTGCCTTACCCCTGTGCTAAAAGGGGTAAGCTCCATGCACTTGTTTGGTGACTGAGGGTGAACTTTTGAAAGCAAATGAGGACACTTTGAGAGGGTCTCTGTATGCTTGAATATTAAAGGGGCTGCGAAACACTGCTTGGGGGGATACCGGCTATACTTCAGGTAGGTTCTTTATGTCACACAGATGCTGACTTAAAAAGAATTACAGGAATCGATGCAGAGGAACGGGAGTTATTCAGTGGAGAAATTTCAAAATACAAGCAAACAAAACGCTGCCCTCAACTCGATTTTGGCGGGGCTTCCCACTCCTATTTCGCTCTCCCAATGACGGCACCTGGCGCAACCAATCGAAACAGCCAGCCAGAGCACGTCGCGGAAGTTTGTACTCCATGGTTGCCTGCTCCCTGTAACTCGTTTTTGCTGAGACTGGCAGCGTCGTTTCCATGCCAGAGCGCCCCTGGTGGTGTATTTTTATTTTACTTGCTTTGCAGGGCTTTTATCTAAGACAAACAAGTTGTTTTTGTTGATCTAATATAAAACGCAGGCAGATGCAAAATGTGTCTATTTATTCACGCAATTTGCAGTATATTTACTGTTTGTCCGATCATCAAGCTCGCGCCAGGTGATGTCATATCCGCTGCTAAAAACCCGCCACTGTGTGGCGACACCATCAGAGCCATGAAGTTGTTTTTGGGAGGACATTAAAATATTAAAAAACGGAATATACGCGGTATTACCGACGCTAATAGCACCATTATAACTCACTGTATGCAATCAACAGGCAAAACAGTTAACTAAGATTGTGTTTCTGGGCCCCTTTAAAGAAGGCATCTGCAGGAAGGATCAAGGCAGAAATAGTTAATGGTCTTGGCATGTCGTGGCAGCTTGTCATTCTCCACTCAAAGCGACATTAATGACAGCGTATGGCAGCCAAATTCTTGTTTCGTTGCCTGAAACTTGGAACTGCTTTTGGTGCTCTTCGTTTGTTGCCGCAGTATTTACTGGTTGCCTTACCCCTGTGCTAAAAGGGGTAAGCTCCATGCACTTGTTTGGTGACTGAGGGTGAACGTTTGAAAGCAAATGAGGACACTTTGAGAGGGTCTCTGTATGCTTGAATATTAAAGAAGGCATCTGCAGGAAGGATCAAGGCAGAAATAGTTAATGGTGTTGGCATGTCGTGGCAGCTTGTCATTCTCCACTCAAAGCGACATTAATGACAGCGTATGGCAGCCAAATTCTTGTTTCGTTGCCTGAAACTTGGAACTGCTTTTGGTGCTCTTCGTTTGTTGCCGCAGTATTTACTGGTTGCCTTACCCCTGTGCTAAAAGGGGTAAGCTCCATGCACTTGTTTGGTGACTGAGGGTGAACTTTTGAAAGCAAATGAGGACACTTTGAGAGGGTCTCTGTATGCTTGAATATTAAAGAAGGCATCTGCAGGAAGGATCAAGGCAGAAATAGTTAATGGTGTAAGCATGTCGTGGCAGCTTGTCATTCTCCACTCAAAGCGACATTAATGACAGCGTATGGCAGCCAAATTCTTGTTTCGTTGCCTGAAACTTTGAACTGCTTTTGGTGCTCTTCGTTTGTTGCTGCAGTATTTACTGGTTGCCTTACCCCTGTGCTAAAAGGGGTAAGCTCCATGCACTTGTTTGGTGACTGAGGGTGAACTTTTGAAAGCAAATGAGGACACTTTGAGAGGGTCTCTGTATGCTTGAATATTAAAGAAGGCATCTGCAGGAAGGATCAAGGCAGAAATAGTTAATGGTTTTGGCATGTCGTGGCAGCTTGTCATTCTCCACTCAAAGCAACATTAATGACAGCGTATGGCAGCCAAATTCTTGTTTCCTTGCCTGAAACTTTGAACTGCTATTGGTGCTCTTCTTTTGTTGCTGCAGTATTTACTGGTTGCCTTAGCCCTGTGCTAAAAGGGGTACGCTCCATGCACTTGTTTGGTAACTGAGGGTGAACTTTTGAAAGCAAATGAGGACACTTTGAGGGGGTCTCTGTGTGCTTGAATATTAAAGAAGGCATCTGCAGGAATGATCAAGGCAGCAGTAGTTAATGGTGTAAGCATGTCGTGGCAGCTTGTCATTCTCCACTCAAAGCGACATTAATGACAGCGTATTGCAGCCAAATTCTTGTTCTGTTGCCTGAAACTTGGAACTGCTTTTGGTGCTCTTCGTTTGTTGCTGCAGTATTTACTGCTTGCCTTAGCCCTGTGCTAAAAGGGGTAAGCTCCATGCACTTGTTTGGTGACTGAGGGTGAACTTTTGAAAGCAAATGAGGACACTTTGAGAGGGTCTCTGTATGCTTGAATATTAAAGAAGGCATCTGCAGGAAGGATCAAGGCAGAAATAGTTAATGGTGTTGGCATGTCGTGGCAGCTTGTCATTCTCCACTCAAAGCGACATTAATGACAGCGTATGGCAGCCAAATTCTTGTTTCATTGCCTGAAACTTGGAACTGCGTTTGGTGCTTTTCGTCTGTTGCCGCAGTATTTACTGGTTGCCTTACTCCTGTGCTAAAAGGGGTAAGCTCCATGCACTTGTTTGCTGACTGAGGGTGAAGTTTTGAAAGCAAATGAGGACACTTTGAGAGGGTCTCTGTATGCTTGAATATTAAAGAAGGCATCTGCAGGAAGGATCAAGGCAGAAATAGTTAATGGTGTTGGCATGTCGTGGCAGCTTGTCATTCTCCACTCAAAGCGACATTAGTGACAGCGTATGGCAGCCAAATTCTTGTTTTGTTGCCTGAAACTTGGAACTGCTTTTGGTGCTCTTCGTTTGTTGCTGCAGTATTTACTGGTTGCCTTACCCCTGTGCTAAAAGAGGTAAGCTCCATGCACTTGTTTGCTGACTGAGGGTGAACTTTTGAAAGCAAATGAGGACACTTTGAGAGGGTCTCTGCATGCTTGAATATTAAAGAAAGCATCTGCTGGAAGGATCAAGGCAGAAATAGTTAATGGTGTAAGCATGTCGTGGCAGCTTGTCATTCTCCACTCAAAGCGACATTAATGACAGCGTATGGCAGCCAAATTCTTGTTTCGTTGCCTGAAACTTTGAACTGCTTTTGGGGCTCTTCGTTTGTTGCTACAGTATTTATTGGTTGCCTTACCCCTGTGCTAAAAGGGGTAAGCTCCATGCACTTGTTTGGTGACTGAGGGTGAACTTTTGAAAGCAAATGAGGACACTTTGAGAGGGTCTCTGCATGCTTGAATATTAAAGAAAGCATCTGCTGGAAGGATCAAGGCAGAAATAGTTAATGGTGTTGGCATGTCGTGGCAGCTTGTCATTCTCCACTCAAAGCGACATTAATGACAGCGTATGGCAGCCAAATTCTTGTTTTGTTGCCTGAAACTTGGAACTGCTTTTGGGGCTCTTCGTTTGTTACTGCAGTATTTACTGGTTGCCTTAGCCCTCTGCTAAAAGGGATAAGCTCCATGCACTTGTTTGCTGACTGAGGGTGAACTTTTGAAAGCAAATGAGGACACTTTGAGAGGGTCTCTGCATGCTTGAATATTAAAGAAAGCATCTGCTGGAAGGATCAAGGCAGAAATAGTTAATGGTGTTGGCATGTCGTGGCAGCTTGTCATTCTCCACTCAAAGCGACATTAATGACAGCGTATGGCAGCCAAATTCTTGTTTCGTTGACTGAAACTTTGAACTGCTATTGGTGCTCTTCGTTTGTTGCTGCAGTATTTACTGGTTGCCTTACCCCTGTGCTAAAAGGGGTAAGCTCCATGCACTTGTTTGGTGACTGAGGGTGGACTTTTGAAAGCAAATGAGGACACTTTGAGAGGGTCTCTGCATGCTTGAATATTAAAGAAGCATCTGCAGGAAGGATCAAGGCAGCAGTAGTTAATGGTGTAAGCATGTCGTGGCAGCTTGTCATTCTCCACTCAAAGCGACATTAATGGCAGCATATGGCAGCCAAATTCTTGTTTTGTTGCCTGAAACTTGGAACTGCTTTTGGTGCTCTTTGTTTGTTGCTGCAGTATTTACTGGTTGCCTTACCCCTGTGCTAAAAGGGGTAAGCTCCATGAACTTGTTTGGTGACTGAGGGTGAACTTTTGAAAGCAAATGAGGACACTTTGAGAGGGTCTCTGCGTGCTTGAATATTGTTACGTGACGGCAAGCGATGAAGAAAGGACTGCATGACCAATGGCGATGATATGATTTAATGTCTGCGAGCCTAGCACGAGCGCTCCTGCCCATGCTACTGCCCGCTTCGTCGTTTTCTAGTCCGTCACAATATTAATGAAAGCATCTGCTGGAAGGATCAAGGCAGAAATAGTTAATGGTGTTAGCATGTCATGGCAGCTTGTCATTCTCCACTAAAAGCGACATTAATGACAGCGTATGGCAGCCAAATTCTTGTTTTGTTGCCTGAAACTTGGAACTGCTTTTGGGGCTCTTCGTTTGTTACTGCAGTATTTACTGGTTGCCTTAGCCCTCTGCTAAAAGGGGTAAGCTCCATGCACTTGTTTGCTGACTGAGGGTGAACTTTTGAAAGCAAATGAGGACACTTTGAGAGGGTCTCTGCATGCTTGAATATTAAAGAAAGCATCTGCTGGAAGGATCAAGGCAGAAATAGTTAATGGTGTTGGCATGTCGTGGCAGCTTGTCATTCTCCACTCAAAGCGACATTAATGACAGCGTATGGCAGCCAAATTCTTGTTTCGTTGACTGAAACTTTGAACTGCTATTGGTGCTCTTCGTTTGTTGCTGCAGTATTTACTGGTTGCCTTACCCCTGTGCTAAAAGGGGTAAGCACCATGCACTTGTTTGGTGACTGAGGGTGAACTTTTGAAAGCAAATGAGGACACTTTGAGAGGGTCTCTGCATGCTTGAATATTAAAGAAGCATCTGCAGGAAGGATCAAGGCAGCAGTAGTTAATGGTGTAAGCATGTCGTGGCAGCTTGTCATTCTCCACTCAAAGCGACATTAATGGCAGCATATGGCAGCCAAATTCTTGTTTTGTTGCCTGAAACTTGGAACTGCTTTTGGTGCTCTTTGTTTGTTGCTGCAGTATTTACTGGTTGCCTTACCCCTGTGCTAAAAGGGGTAAGCTCCATGAACTTGTTTGGTGACTGAGGGTGAACTTTTGAAAGCAAATGAGCACACTTTGAGAGGGTCTCTGCGTGCTTGAATATTGTTACGTGACGGCAAGCGATGAAGAAAGGACTGCATGACCAATGGCGATGATATGATTTAATGTCTGCGAGCCTAGCACGAGCGCTCCTGCCCATGCCGCTGCCCGCTTCGTCGTTTTCTAGTCCGTCACAATATTAATGAAAGCATCTGCTGGAAGGATCAAGGCAGAAATAGTTAATGGTGTTAGCATGTCATGGCAGCTTGTCATTCTCCACTCAAAGCAACATTAATGGCAGCGTATGGCAGCCAAATTCTTGTTTTATTGCCTGAAACTTTTAACTGCTTTTGGTGCTCTTCGTTTGTTGCTGCAGTATTTACTGGTTGCCTTAGCCCTGTGCTAAAAGGGGTAAGCTCCATGCACTTGTTTGGTGACTGAGGTGAACTTTTGAAAGCAAATGAGGACACTTTGAGAGGGTCTCTGCGTGCTTGAATATTAAAGAAAGCATCTGCTGGAAGGATCAAGGCAGAAATAGTTAATGGTGTAAGCATGTCGTGGCAGCTTGTCATTCTCCACTCAAAGCAACATTAATGACAGCGTATTGCAGCCAAATTCTTGTTTCGTTGCGTGAAACTTGGAACTGCTTTTGGTGCTCTTCGTTTGTTGCTGCAGTATTTACTGGTTGTCTTAGCCCTGTGCTAAAAGGGGTAAGCTCCATGCACTTGTTTGCTGACTGAGGGTGAACTTTCGAAAGCAAATGAGGACACTTTGAGAGGGTCTCTGCGTGCTTGAATATTAAAGAAGCATCTGCAGGAAGGATCAAGGCAGCAGTAGTTAATGGTGTAAGCATGTCGTGGCAGCTTGTCATTCTCCACTCAAAGCGACATTAATGGCAGCATATGGCAGCCAAATTCTTGTTTTGTTGCCTGAAACTTGGAACTGCTTTTGGTGCTCTTTGTTTGTTGCTGCAGTATTTACTGGTTGCCTTACCCCTGTGCTAAAAGGGGTAAGCTCCATGAACTTGTTTGGTGACTGAGGGTGAACTTTTGAAAGCAAATGAGGACACTTTGAGAGGGTCTCTGCGTGCTTGAATATTGTTACGTGACGGCAAGCGATGAAGAAAGGACTGCATGACCAATGGCGATGATATGATTTAATGTCTGCGAGCCTAGCACGAGCGCTCCTGCCCATGCCGCTGCCCGCTTCGTCGTTTTCTAGTCCGTCACATGACTCGGGGCCACGAAGCGATCGTCCCGATCGCGCGAACTAGAAGAATGCCACACACGATGACAAGCAGGACGTGACGATGGGCGTGGCAGAACATATTAACAGAGAAGAGAAGATGACGGGCTTGCCGTCAGGATGAAAGCGATGATGAGCGGGTGAAGCCAGGTACACGAAGACTGAGGAGCCACCGGTTTCTGGAAGTCAACGCTGAGGCCCGTGGACACACCCATCGGCAGGGGCTGGGGTACTTGTTTCTCGTGTGAGTGTCGGTGGTCAATGGGTTGTCTGGTCAGTGGGGTCGTAGGTCGTTGGGTCTTCTAGGTTGTCATGTGGGTCTCATGTGGGCGGTGAGTGGGGTCACAGGGCAGTTGCGGTGGTCGTTGTGTCGTCGTGTCTTCTGGTCGGGGCTTTGGGCGGGGCGGTGAAGAGCGGCGGCGTTGGGGCATACCTGGCAGGCTGGGGAAGCGCCGGGAGGTGCGAAGCCGTGAGCTCTCCACAGAAGACCTCGGTGTACAGCAGGCTCCTAAGCTCCGGGACCGGGATGAAGGAGGTACCCAGCACCTCCACCAAATGTTACGTGACGGCAAGCGATGAAGAAAGGACTGCATGACCGATGGCGATGATATGATTTAATGTCTGCGAGCCTAGCACAAGCTCTCCAGCCCATGCCACTGCCCGCTTCGTCGTCTTCTAGTCCATCACAATATTAATGAAAGCACTGCTGGAAGGATCAAGGCAGAAATAGTTAATGGTGTTAGCATGTCATGGCAGCTTGTCATTCTCCACTCAAAGCGACATTAATGGCAGCGTATGGCAGCCAAATTCTTGTTTTATTGCCTGAAACTTTTAACTGCTTTTGGTGCTCTTCGTTTGTTGCTGCAGTATTTACTGGTTGCCTTAGCCCTGTGCTAAAAGGGGTAAGCTCCATGCACTTGTTTGGTGACTGAGGTGAACTTTTGAAAGCAAATGAGGACACTTTGAGAGGGTCTCTGCGTGCTTGAATATTAAAGAAAGCATCTGCTGGAAGGATCAAGGCAGAAATAGTTAATGGTGTAAGCATGTCGTGGCAGCTTGTCATTCTCCACTCAAAGCAACATTAATGACAGCGTATTGCAGCCAAATTCTTGTTTCGTTGCGTGAAACTTGGAACTGCTTTTGGTGCTCTTCGTTTGTTGCTGCAGTATTTACTGGTTGTCTTAGCCCTGTGCTAAAAGGGGTAAGCTCCATGCACTTGTTTGCTGACTGAGGGTGAACTTTCGAAAGCAAATGAGGACACTTTGAGAGGGTCTCTGCGTGCTTGAATATTAAAGAAGCATCTGCAGGAAGGATCAAGGCAGCAGTAGTTAATGGTGTAAGCATGTCGTGGCAGCTTGTCATTCTCCACTCAAAGCGACATTAATGGCAGCATATGGCAGCCAAATTCTTGTTTTGTTGCCTGAAACTTGGAACTGCTTTTGGTGCTCTTTGTTTGTTGCTGCAGTATTTACTGGTTGCCTTACCCCTGTGCTAAAAGGGGTAAGCTCCATGAACTTGTTTGGTGACTGAGGGTGAACTTTTGAAAGCAAATGAGGACACTTTGAGAGGGTCTCTGCGTGCTTGAATATTGTTACGTGACGGCAAGCGATGAAGAAAGGACTGCATGACCAATGGCGATGATATGATTTAATGTCTGCGAGCCTAGCACGAGCGCTCCTGCCCATGCCGCTGCCCGCTTCGTCGTTTTCTAGTCCGTCACATGACTCGGGGCCACGAAGCGATCGGCCCGATCGCGCGAACTAGAAGAATGCCACACACGATGACAAGCAGGACGTGACGATGGGCGTGGCAGAACATATTAACAGAGAAGAGAAGATGACGGGCTTGCCGTCAGGATGAAAGCGATGATGAGCGGGTGAAGCCAGGTACACGAAGACTGAGGAGCCACCGGTTTCTGGAAGTCAACGCTGAGGCCCGTGGACAGACCCATCGGCAGGGGCTGGGGTACTTGTTTCTCGTGTGAGTGTCGGTGGTCAATGGGTTGTCTGGTCAGTGGGGTCGTAAGTCGTTGGGTCTTCTAGGTTGTCATGTGGGTCTCATGTGGGCGGTGAGTGGGGTCACAGGGCAGTTGCGGTGGTCGTTGTGTCGTCGTGTCTTCTGGTCGGGGCTTTGGGCGGGGCGGTGAAGAGCGGCGGCGTTGGGGCATACCTGGCAGGCTGGGGAAGCGCCGGGAGGTGCGAAGCCGTGAGCTCTCCACAGAAGACCTCGGTGTACAGCAGGCTCCTAAGCTCCGGGACCGGGATGAAGGAGGTACCCAGCACCTCCACCAAATGTTACGTGACGGCAAGCGATGAAGAAAGGACTGCATGACCGATGGCGATGATATGATTTAATGTCTGCGAGCCTAGCACAAGCTCTCCAGCCCATGCCACTGCCCGCTTCGTCGTCTTCTAGTCCATCACAATATTAATGAAAGCATCTGCTGGAAGGATCAAGGCAGAAATAGTTAATGGTGTTAGCATGTCATGGCAGCTTGTCATTCTCCACTCAAAGCGACATTAATGGCAGCGTATGGCAGCCAAATTCTTGTTTTATTGCCTGAAACTTTTAACTGCTTTTGGTGCTCTTCGTTTGTTGCTGCAGTATTTACTGGTTGCCTTAGCCCTGTGCTAAAAGGGGTAAGCTCCATGCACTTGTTTGGTGACTGAGGGTGAACTTTTGAAAGCAAATGAGGACACTTTGAGAGGGTCTCTGCGTGCTTGAATATTAAAGAAAGCATCTGCTGGAAGGATCAAGGCAGAAATAGTTAATGGTGTAAGCATGTCGTGGCAGCTTGTCATTCTCCACTCAAAGCGACATTAATGACAGCGTATTGCAGCCAAATTCTTGTTTCGTTGCGTGAAACTTGGAACTGCTTTTGGTGCTCTTCGTTTGTTGCTGCAGTATTTACTGGTTGCCTTAGCCCTGTGCTAAAAGGGGTAAGCTCCATGCACTTGTTTGCTGACTGAGGGTGAACTTTCGAAAGCAAATGAGGACACTTTGAGAGGGTCTCTGCGTGCTTGAATATTACAGAAAGCATCTGCTGGAAGGATCAAGGCAGAAATAGTTACTGGTGTAAGCATGTCGTGGCAACTTGTCATTCTCCACTCAAAGCGACATTAATGACAGCGTATTGCAGCCAAATTCTTGTTTTGTTGCCTGAAACTTGGAACTGCTTTTGGTGCTCTTCGTTTGTTGCTGCAGTATTTACTGGTTGCCTTAGCCCTGTGCTAAAAGGGGTCAGCTCCATGCATTTGTTTGGTAACTGAGGGTGAACTTTTGAAAGCAAATGAGGACACTTTGAGAGGGTCTCTGTGTGCTTGAATATTAAAGAAGGCATCTGCAGGAATGATCAAGGCAGCAGTAGTTAATGGTGTAAGCATGTCGTGGCAGCTTGTCATTCTCCACTCAAAGCGACATTAATGACAGCGTATTGCAGCCAAATTCTTGTTCTGTTGCCTGAAACTTGGAACTGCTTTTGGTGCTCTTCGTTTGTTGCTGCAGTATTTACTGGTTGCCTTAGCCCTGTGCTAAAAGGGGTCAGCTCCATGCACTTGTTTGGTGACTGAGGGTGAACTTTTGAAAGCAAATGAGGACACTTTGAGAGGGTCTCTGTATGCTTGAATATTAAAGAAGGCATCTGCAGGAAGGATCAAGGCAGAAATAGTTAATGGTGTAAGCATGTCGTGGCAGCTTGTCATTCTCCACTCAAAGCGACATTAATGACAGTGTATGGCAGCCAAATTCTTGTTTCGTTGCCTGAAACTTGGAACTGCTTTTGGTGCTCTTCGTTTGTTGCCGCAGTATTTACTGGTTGCCTTACCCCTGTGCTAAAAGGGGTAAGCTCCATGCACTTGTTTGGTGACTGAGGGTGAACTTTTGAAAGCAAATGAGGACACTTTGAGAGGGTCTCTGTATGCTTGAATATTAAAGGGGCTGCGAAACACTGCTTGGGGGGATACCGGCTATACTTCAGGTAGGTTCTTTATGTCACACAGATGCTGACTTAAAAAGAATTACAGGAATCGATGCAGAGGAACGGGAGTTATTCAGTGGAGAAATTTCAAAATACAAGCAAACAAAACGCTGCCCTCAACTCGATTTTGGCGGGGCTTCCCACTCCTATTTCGCTCTCCCAATGACGGCACCTGGCGCAACCAATCGAAACAGCCAGCCAGAGCACGTCGCGGAAGTTTGTACTCCATGGTTGCCTGCTCCCTGTAACTCGTTTTTGCTGAGACTGGCAGCGTCGTTTCCATGCCAGAGCGCCCCTGGTGGTGTATTTTTATTTTACTTGCTTTGCAGGGCTTTTATCTAAGACAAACAAGTTGTTTTTGTTGATCTAATATAAAACGCAGGCAGATGCAAAATGTGTCTATTTATTCACGCAATTTGCAGTATATTTACTGTTTGTCCGATCATCAAGCTCGCGCCAGGTGATGTCATATCCGCTGCTAAAAACCCGCCACTGTGTGGCGACACCATCAGAGCCATGAAGTTGTTTTTGGGAGGACATTAAAATATTAAAAAACGGAATATACGCGGTATTACCGACGCTAATAGCACCATTATAACTCACTGTATGCAATCAACAGGCAAAACAGTTAACTAAGATTGTGTTTCTGGGCCCCTTTAAAGAAGGCATCTGCAGGAAGGATCAAGGCAGAAATAGTTAATGGTCTTGGCATGTCGTGGCAGCTTGTCATTCTCCACTCAAAGCGACATTAATGACAGCGTATGGCAGCCAAATTCTTGTTTCGTTGCCTGAAACTTGGAACTGCTTTTGGTGCTCTTCGTTTGTTGCCGCAGTATTTACTGGTTGCCTTACCCCTGTGCTAAAAGGGGTAAGCTCCATGCACTTGTTTGGTGACTGAGGGTGAACTTTTGAAAGCAAATGAGGACACTTTGAGAGGGTCTCTGTATGCTTGAATATTAAAGAAGGCATCTGCAGGAAGGATCAAGGCAGAAATAGTTAATGGTGTTGGCATGTCGTGGCAGCTTGTCATTCTCCACTCAAAGCGACATTAATGACAGCGTATGGCAGCCAAATTCTTGTTTCGTTGCCTGAAACTTGGAACTGCTTTTGGTGCTCTTCGTTTGTTGCCGCAGTATTTACTGGTTGCCTTACCCCTGTGCTAAAAGGGGTAAGCTCCATGCACTTGTTTGGTGACTGAGGGTGAACTTTTGAAAGCAAATGAGGACACTTTGAGAGGGTCTCTGTATGCTTGAATATTAAAGAAGGCATCTGCAGGAAGGATCAAGGCAGAAATAGTTAATGGTGTAAGCATGTCGTGGCAGCTTGTCATTCTCCACTCAAAGCGACATTAATGACAGCGTATGGCAGCCAAATTCTTGTTTCGTTGCCTGAAACTTTGAACTGCTTTTGGTGCTCTTCGTTTGTTGCTGCAGTATTTACTGGTTGCCTTACCCCTGTGCTAAGAGGGGTAAGCTCCATGCACTTGTTTGGTGACTGAGGGTGAACTTTTCAAAACAAATGAGGACACTTTGAGAGGGTCTCTGCATGCTTGAATATTAAAGAAAGCATCTGCTGGAAGGATCAAGGCACAAAATAGTTAATGGTTTTGGCATGTCGTGGCAGCTTGTCATTCTCCACTCAAAGCAACATTAATGACAGCGTATGGCAGCCAAATTCTTGTTTCCTTGCCTGAAACTTTGAACTGCTATTGGTGCTCTTCTTTTGTTGCTGCAGTATTTACTGGTTGCCTTAGCCCTGTGCTAAAAGGGGTCAGCTCCATGCACTTGTTTGGTAACTGAGGGTGAACTTTTGAAAGCAAATGAGGACACTTTGAGGGGGTCTCTGTGTGCTTGAATATTAAAGAAGGCATCTGCAGGAATGATCAAGGCAGCAGTAGTTAATGGTGTAAGCATGTCGTGGCAGCTTGTCATTCTCCACTCAAAGCGACATTAATGACAGCGTATTGCAGCCAAATTCTTGTTCTGTTGCCTGAAACTTGGAACTGCTTTTGGTGCTCTTCGTTTGTTGCTGCAGTATTTACTGCTTGCCTTAGCCCTGTGCTAAAAGGGGTAAGCTCCATGCACTTGTTTGGTGACTGAGGGTGAACTTTTGAAAGCAAATGAGGACACTTTGAGAGGGTCTCTGTATGCTTGAATATTAAAGAAGGCATCTGCAGGAAGGATCAAGGCAGAAATAGTTAATGGTGTTGGCATGTCGTGGCAGCTTGTCATTCTCCACTCAAAGCGACATTAATGACAGCGTATGGCAGCCAAATTCTTGTTTCATTGCCTGAAACTTGGAACTGCTTTTGGTGCTTTTCGTCTGTTGCCGCAGTATTTACTGGTTGCCTTACTCCTGTGCTAAAAGGGGTAAGCTCCATGCACTTGTTTGCTGACTGAGGGTGAAGTTTTGAAAGCAAATGAGGACACTTTGAGAGGGTCTCTGTATGCTTGAATATTAAAGAAGGCATCTGCAGGAAGGATCAAGGCAGAAATAGTTAATGGTGTTGGCATGTCGTGGCAGCTTGTCATTCTCCACTCAAAGCGACATTAGTGACAGCGTATGGCAGCCAAATTCTTGTTTTGTTGCCTGAAACTTGGAACTGCTTTTGGTGCTCTTCGTTTGTTGCTGCAGTATTTACTGGTTGCCTTACCCCTGTGCTAAAAGAGGTAAGCTCCATGCACTTGTTTGCTGACTGAGGGTGAACTTTTGAAAGCAAATGAGGACACTTTGAGAGGGTCTCTGCATGCTTGAATATTAAAGAAAGCATCTGCTGGAAGGATCAAGGCAGAAATAGTTAATGGTGTAAGCATGTCGTGGCAGCTTGTCATTCTCCACTCAAAGCGACATTAATGACAGCGTATGGAAGCCAAATTCTTGTTTCGTTGCCTGAAACTTTGAACTGCTTTTGGGGCTCTTCGTTTGTTGCTACAGTATTTATTGGTTGCCTTACCCCTGTGCTAAAAGGGGTAAGCTCCATGCACTTGTTTGGTGACTGAGGGTGAACTTTTGAAAGCAAATGAGGACACTTTGAGAGGGTCTCTGCATGCTTGAATATTAAAGAAAGCATCTGCTGGAAGGATCAAGGCAGAAATAGTTAATGGTGTTGGCATGTCGTGGCAGCTTGTCATTCTCCACTCAAAGCGACATTAATGACAGCGTATGGCAGCCAAATTCTTGTTTCGTTGACTGAAACTTTGAACTGCTATTGGTGCTCTTCATTTGTTGCTGCAGTATTTACTGGTTGCCTTACCCCTGTGCTAAAAGGGGTAAGCTCCATGCACTTGTTTGGTGACTGAGGGTGAACTTTTGAAAGCAAATGAGGACACTTTGAGAGGGTCTCTGCATGCTTGAATATTAAAGAAAGCATCTGCTGGAAGGATCAAGGCAGAAATAGTTAATGGTGTAAGCATGCGTGGCAGCTTGTTATTCGCCACTCAAAGCGACATTAATGACAGCGTATGGCAGCCAAATTCTTGTTTTGTTGCCTGAAACTTGGAACTGCTTTTGGGGCTCTTCGTTTGTTACTGCAGTATTTACTGGTTGCCTTAGCCCTCTGCTAAAAGGGATAAGCTCCATGCACTTGTTTGCTGACTGAGGGTGAACTTTTGAAAGCAAATGAGGACACTTTGAGAGGGTCTCTGCATGCTTGAATATTAAAGAAAGCATCTGCTGGAAGGATCAAGGCAGAAATAGTTAATGGTGTTGGCATGTCGTGGCAGCTTGTCATTCTCCACTCAAAGCGACATTAATGACAGCGTATGGCAGCCAAATTCTTGTTTCGTTGACTGAAACTTTGAACTGCTATTGGTGCTCTTCGTTTGTTGCTGCAGTATTTACTGGTTGCCTTACCCCTGTGCTAAAAGGGGTAAGCTCCATGCACTTGTTTGGTGACTGAGGGTGGACTTTTGAAAGCAAATGAGGACACTTTGAGAGGGTCTCTGCATGCTTGAATATTAAAGAAGCATCTGCAGGAAGGATCAAGGCAGCAGTAGTTAATGGTGTAAGCATGTCGTGGCAGCTTGTCATTCTCCACTCAAAGCGACATTAATGGCAGCATATGGCAGCCAAATTCTTGTTTTGTTGCCTGAAACTTGGAACTGCTTTTGGTGCTCTTTGTTTGTTGCTGCAGTATTTACTGGTTGCCTTACCCCTGTGCTAAAAGGGGTAAGCTCCATGAACTTGTTTGGTGACTGAGGGTGAACTTTTGAAAGCAAATGAGGACACTTTGAGAGGGTCTCTGCGTGCTTGAATATTGTTACGTGACGGCAAGCGATGAAGAAAGGACTGCATGACCAATGGCGATGATATGATTTAATGTCTGCGAGCCTAGCACGAGCGCTCCTGCCCATGCTACTGCCCGCTTCGTCGTTTTCTAGTCCGTCACAATATTAATGAAAGCATCTGCTGGAAGGATCAAGGCAGAAATAGTTAATGGTGTTAGCATGTCATGGCAGCTTGTCATTCTCCACTAAAAGCGACATTAATGACAGCGTATGGCAGCCAAATTCTTGTTTTGTTGCCTGAAACTTGGAACTGCTTTTGGGGCTCTTCGTTTGTTACTGCAGTATTTACTGGTTGCCTTAGCCCTCTGCTAAAAGGGGTAAGCTCCATGCACTTGTTTGCTGACTGAGGGTGAACTTTTGAAAGCAAATGAGGACACTTTGAGAGGGTCTCTGCATGCTTGAATATTAAAGAAAGCATCTGCTGGAAGGATCAAGGCAGAAATAGTTAATGGTGTTGGCATGTCGTGGCAGCTTGTCATTCTCCACTCAAAGCGACATTAATGACAGCGTATGGCAGCCAAATTCTTGTTTCGTTGACTGAAACTTTGAACTGCTATTGGTGCTCTTCGTTTGTTGCTGCAGTATTTACTGGTTGCCTTACCCCTGTGCTAAAAGGGGTAAGCACCATGCACTTGTTTGGTGACTGAGGGTGAACTTTTGAAAGCAAATGAGGACACTTTGAGAGGGTCTCTGCATGCTTGAATATTAAAGAAGCATCTGCAGGAAGGATCAAGGCAGCAGTAGTTAATGGTGTAAGCATGTCGTGGCAGCTTGTCATTCTCCACTCAAAGCGACATTAATGGCAGCATATGGCAGCCAAATTCTTGTTTTGTTGCCTGAAACTTGGAACTGCTTTTGGTGCTCTTTGTTTGTTGCTGCAGTATTTACTGGTTGCCTTACCCCTGTGCTAAAAGGGGTAAGCTCCATGAACTTGTTTGGTGACTGAGGGTGAACTTTTGAAAGCAAATGAGCACACTTTGAGAGGGTCTCTGCGTGCTTGAATATTGTTACGTGACGGCAAGCGATGAAGAAAGGACTGCATGACCAATGGCGATGATATGATTTAATGTCTGCGAGCCTAGCACGAGCGCTCCTGCCCATGCCGCTGCCCGCTTCGTCGTTTTCTAGTCCGTCACAATATTAATGAAAGCATCTGCTGGAAGGATCAAGGCAGAAATAGTTAATGGTGTTAGCATGTCATGGCAGCTTGTCATTCTCCACTCAAAGCAACATTAATGGCAGCGTATGGCAGCCAAATTCTTGTTTTATTGCCTGAAACTTTTAACTGCTTTTGGTGCTCTTCGTTTGTTGCTGCAGTATTTACTGGTTGCCTTAGCCCTGTGCTAAAAGGGGTAAGCTCCATGCACTTGTTTGGTGACTGAGGTGAACTTTTGAAAGCAAATGAGGACACTTTGAGAGGGTCTCTGCGTGCTTGAATATTAAAGAAAGCATCTGCTGGAAGGATCAAGGCAGAAATAGTTAATGGTGTAAGCATGTCGTGGCAGCTTGTCATTCTCCACTCAAAGCAACATTAATGACAGCGTATTGCAGCCAAATTCTTGTTTCGTTGCGTGAAACTTGGAACTGCTTTTGGTGCTCTTCGTTTGTTGCTGCAGTATTTACTGGTTGTCTTAGCCCTGTGCTAAAAGGGGTAAGCTCCATGCACTTGTTTGCTGACTGAGGGTGAACTTTCGAAAGCAAATGAGGACACTTTGAGAGGGTCTCTGCGTGCTTGAATATTAAAGAAGCATCTGCAGGAAGGATCAAGGCAGCAGTAGTTAATGGTGTAAGCATGTCGTGGCAGCTTGTCATTCTCCACTCAAAGCGACATTAATGGCAGCATATGGCAGCCAAATTCTTGTTTTGTTGCCTGAAACTTGGAACTGCTTTTGGTGCTCTTTGTTTGTTGCTGCAGTATTTACTGGTTGCCTTACCCCTGTGCTAAAAGGGGTAAGCTCCATGAACTTGTTTGGTGACTGAGGGTGAACTTTTGAAAGCAAATGAGGACACTTTGAGAGGGTCTCTGCGTGCTTGAATATTGTTACGTGACGGCAAGCGATGAAGAAAGGACTGCATGACCAATGGCGATGATATGATTTAATGTCTGCGAGCCTAGCACGAGCGCTCCTGCCCATGCCGCTGCCCGCTTCGTCGTTTTCTAGTCCGTCACATGACTCGGGGCCACGAAGCGATCGTCCCGATCGCGCGAACTAGAAGAATGCCACACACGATGACAAGCAGGACGTGACGATGGGCGTGGCAGAACATATTAACAGAGAAGAGAAGATGACGGGCTTGCCGTCAGGATGAAAGCGATGATGAGCGGGTGAAGCCAGGTACACGAAGACTGAGGAGCCACCGGTTTCTGGAAGTCAACGCTGAGGCCCGTGGACACACCCATCGGCAGGGGCTGGGGTACTTGTTTCTCGTGTGAGTGTCGGTGGTCAATGGGTTGTCTGGTCAGTGGGGTCGTAGGTCGTTGGGTCTTCTAGGTTGTCATGTGGGTCTCATGTGGGCGGTGAGTGGGGTCACAGGGCAGTTGCGGTGGTCGTTGTGTCGTCGTGTCTTCTGGTCGGGGCTTTGGGCGGGGCGGTGAAGAGCGGCGGCGTTGGGGCATACCTGGCAGGCTGGGGAAGCGCCGGGAGGTGCGAAGCCGTGAGCTCTCCACAGAAGACCTCGGTGTACAGCAGGCTCCTAAGCTCCGGGACCGGGATGAAGGAGGTACCCAGCACCTCCACCAAATGTTACGTGACGGCAAGCGATGAAGAAAGGACTGCATGACCGATGGCGATGATATGATTTAATGTCTGCGAGCCTAGCACAAGCTCTCCAGCCCATGCCACTGCCCGCTTCGTCGTCTTCTAGTCCATCACAATATTAATGAAAGCATCTGCTGGAAGGATCAAGGCAGAAATAGTTAATGGTGTTAGCATGTCATGGCAGCTTGTCATTCTCCACTCAAAGCGACATTAATGGCAGCGTATGGCAGCCAAATTCTTGTTTTATTGCCTGAAACTTTTAACTGCTTTTGGTGCTCTTCGTTTGTTGCTGCAGTATTTACTGGTTGCCTTAGCCCTGTGCTAAAAGGGGTAAGCTCCATGCACTTGTTTGGTGACTGAGGGTGAACTTTTGAAAGCAAATGAGGACACTTTGAGAGGGTCTCTGCGTGCTTGAATATTAAAGAAAGCATCTGCTGGAAGGATCAAGGCAGAAATAGTTAATGGTGTAAGCATGTCGTGGCAGCTTGTCATTCTCCACTCAAAGCGACATTAATGACAGCGTATTGCAGCCAAATTCTTGTTTCGTTGCGTGAAACTTGGAACTGCTTTTGGTGCTCTTCGTTTGTTGCTGCAGTATTTACTGGTTGCCTTAGCCCTGTGCTAAAAGGGGTAAGCTCCATGCACTTGTTTGCTGACTGAGGGTGAACTTTCGAAAGCAAATGAGGACACTTTGAGAGGGTCTCTGCGTGCTTGAATATTACAGAAAGCATCTGCTGGAAGGATCAAGGCAGAAATAGTTACTGGTGTAAGCATGTCGTGGCAACTTGTCATTCTCCACTCAAAGCGACATTAATGACAGCGTATGGCAGCCAAATTCTTGTTTCGTTGCGTGAAACTTGGAACTGCTTTTGGTGCTCTTCGTTTGTTGCTGCAGTATTTACTGGTTGCCTTAGCCCTGTGCTAAAAGGGGTAAGCTCCATGCACTTGTTTGCTGACTGAGGGTGAACTTTCGAAAGCAAATGAGGACACTTTGAGAGGGTCTCTGCGTGCTTGAATATTACAGAAAGCATCTGCTGGAAGGATCAAGGCAGAAATAGTTACTGGTGTAAGCATGTCGTGGCAGCTTGTCATTCTCCACTCAAAGCGACATTAATGGCAGCGTATTGCATGCCAAATTCTTGTTTTGTTGCCTGAAACTTGGAACTGCTTTTGGTGCTCTTCGTTTGTTGCTGCAGTATTTACTGGTTGCCTTAGCCCTGTGCTAAAAGGGGTCAGCTCCATGCACTTGTTTGGTAACTGAGGGTGAACTTTTGAAAGCAAATGAGGACACTTTGAGAGGGTCTCTGTGTGCTTGAATATTAAAGAAGGCATCTGCAGGAATGATCAAGGCAGCAGTAGTTAATGGTGTAAGCATGTCGTGGCAGCTTGTCATTCTCCACTCAAAGCGACATTAATGACAGCGTATTGCAGCCAAATTCTTGTTCTGTTGCCTGAAACTTGGAACTGCTTTTGGTGCTCTTCGTTTGTTGCTGCAGTATTTACTGGTTGCCTTAGCCCTGTGCTAAAAGGGGTCAGCTCCATGCACTTGTTTGGTGACTGAGGGTGAACTTTTGAAAGCAAATGAGGACACTTTGAGAGGGTCTCTGTATGCTTGAATATTAAAGAAGGCATCTGCAGGAAGGATCAAGGCAGAAATAGTTAATGGTGTAAGCATGTCGTGGCAGCTTGTCATTCTCCACTCAAAGCGACATTAATGACAGCGTATGGCAGCCAAATTCTTGTTTCGTTGCCTGAAACTTGGAACTGCTTTTGGTGCTCTTCGTTTGTTGCTGCAGTATTTACTGGTTGCCTTACCCCTGTGCTAAAAGGGGTAAGCTCCATGCACTTGTTTGGTGACTGAGGGTGAACTTTTGAAAGCAAATGAGGACACTTTGGGAGGGTCTCTGCATGCTTGAATATTAAAGAAAGCATCTGCTGGAAGGATCAAGGCAGAAATAGTTAATGGTGTAAGCATGTCGTGGCAGCTTGTCATTCTCCACTCAAAGCGACATTAATGACAGTGTATGGCAGCCAAATTCTTGTTTCGTTGCCTGAAACTTGGAACTGCTTTTGGTGCTCTTCGTTTGTTGCCGCAGTATTTACTGGTTGCCTTAC
This sequence comes from Amblyomma mixtum, assembly GCF_055824585.1. NCBI lineage: Eukaryota > Metazoa > Arthropoda > Arachnida > Ixodida > Ixodidae > Amblyomma > Amblyomma mixtum. The sequence goes on from NC_143014.1 coordinate 29,693,552, forward strand.
CCCTGTGCTAAAAGGGGTAAGCTCCATGCACTTGTTTGGTGACTGAGGGTGAACTTTTGAAAGCAAATGAGGACACTTTGAGAGGGTCTCTGTATGCTTGAATATTAAAGGGGCTGCGAAACACTGCTTGGGGGGATACCGGCTATACTTCAGGTAGGTTCTTTATGTCACACAGATGCTGACTTAAAAAGAATTACAGGAATCGATGCAGAGGAACGGGAGTTATTCAGTGGAGAAATTTCAAAATACAAGCAAACAAAACGCTGCCCTCAACTCGATTTTGGCGGGGCTTCCCACTCCTATTTCGCTCTCCCAATGACGGCACCTGGCGCAACCAATCGAAACAGCCAGCCAGAGCACGTCGCGGAAGTTTGTACTCCATGGTTGCCTGCTCCCTGTAACTCGTTTTTGCTGAGACTGGCAGCGTCGTTTCCATGCCAGAGCGCCCCTGGTGGTGTATTTTTATTTTACTTGCTTTGCAGGGCTTTTATCTAAGACAAACAAGTTGTTTTTGTTGATCTAATATAAAACGCAGGCAGATGCAAAATGTGTCTATTTATTCACGCAATTTGCAGTATATTTACTGTTTGTCCGATCATCAAGCTCGCGCCAGGTGATGTCATATCCGCTGCTAAAAACCCGCCACTGTGTGGCGACACCATCAGAGCCATGAAGTTGTTTTTGGGAGGACATTAAAATATTAAAAAACGGAATATACGCGGTATTACCGACGCTAATAGCACCATTATAACTCACTGTATGCAATCAACAGGCAAAACAGTTAACTAAGATTGTGTTTCTGGGCCCCTTTAAAGAAGGCATCTGCAGGAAGGATCAAGGCAGAAATAGTTAATGGTCTTGGCATGTCGTGGCAGCTTGTCATTCTCCACTCAAAGCGACATTAATGACAGCGTATGGCAGCCAAATTCTTGTTTCGTTGCCTGAAACTTGGAACTGCTTTTGGTGCTCTTCGTTTGTTGCCGCAGTATTTACTGGTTGCCTTACCCCTGTGCTAAAAGGGGTAAGCTCCATGCACTTGTTTGGTGACTGAGGGTGAACTTTTGAAAGCAAATGAGGACACTTTGAGAGGGTCTCTGTATGCTTGAATATTAAAGAAGGCATCTGCAGGAAGGATCAAGGCAGAAATAGTTAATGGTGTTGGCATGTCGTGGCAGCTTGTCATTCTCCACTCAAAGCGACATTAATGACAGCGTATGGCAGCCAAATTCTTGTTTCGTTGCCTGAAACTTGGAACTGCTTTTGGTGCTCTTCGTTTGTTGCCGCAGTATTTACTGGTTGCCTTACCCCTGTGCTAAAAGGGGTAAGCTCCATGCACTTGTTTGGTGACTGAGGGTGAACTTTTGAAAGCAAATGAGGACACTTTGAGAGGGTCTCTGTATGCTTGAATATTAAAGAAGGCATCTGCAGGAAGGATCAAGGCAGAAATAGTTAATGGTGTAAGCATGTCGTGGCAGCTTGTCATTCTCCACTCAAAGCGACATTAATGACAGCGTATGGCAGCCAAATTCTTGTTTCGTTGCCTGAAACTTTGAACTGCTTTTGGTGCTCTTCGTTTGTTGCTGCAGTATTTACTGGTTGCCTTACCCCTGTGCTAAGAGGGGTAAGCTCCATGCACTTGTTTGGTGACTGAGGGTGAACTTTTCAAAACAAATGAGAACACTTTGAGAGGGTCTCTGCATGCTTGAATATTAAAGAAAGCATCTGCTGGAAGGATCAAGGCACAAAATAGTTAATGGTTTTGGCATGTCGTGGCAGCTTGTCATTCTCCACTCAAAGCAACATTAATGACAGCGTATGGCAGCCAAATTCTTGTTTCCTTGCCTGAAACTTTGAACTGCTATTGGTGCTCTTCTTTTGTTGCTGCAGTATTTACTGGTTGCCTTAGCCCTGTGCTAAAAGGGGTCAGCTCCATGCACTTGTTTGGTAACTGAGGGTGAACTTTTGAAAGCAAATGAGGACACTTTGAGGGGGTCTCTGTGTGCTTGAATATTAAAGAAGGCATCTGCAGGAATGATCAAGGCAGCAGTAGTTAATGGTGTAAGCATGTCGTGGCAGCTTGTCATTCTCCAATCAAAGCGACATTAATGACAGCGTATTGCAGCCAAATTCTTGTTCTGTTGCCTGAAACTTGGAACTGCTTTTGGTGCTCTTTTGTTTGTTGCTGCAGTATTTACTGCTTGCCTTAGCCCTGTGCTAAAAGGGGTAAGCTCCATGCACTTGTTTGGTGACTGAGGGTGAACTTTTGAAAGCAAATGAGGACACTTTGAGAGGGTCTCTGTATGCTTGAATATTAAAGAAGGCATCTGCAGGAAGGATCAAGGCAGAAATAGTTAATGGTGTTGGCATGTCGTGGCAGCTTGTCATTCTCCACTCAAAGCGACATTAATGACAGCGTATGGCAGCCAAATTCTTGTTTCATTGCCTGAAACTTGGAACTGCTTTTGGTGCTTTTCGTCTGTTGCCGCAGTATTTACTGGTTGCCTTACTCCTGTGCTAAAAGGGGTAAGCTCCATGCACTTGTTTGCTGACTGAGGGTGAAGTTTTGAAAGCAAATGAGGACACTTTGAGAGGGTCTCTGTATGCTTGAATATTAAAGAAGGCATCTGCAGGAAGGATCAAGGCAGAAATAGTTAATGGTGTTGGCATGTCGTGGCAGCTTGTCATTCTCCACTCAAAGCGACATTAGTGACAGCGTATGGCAGCCAAATTCTTGTTTTGTTGCCTGAAACTTGGAACTGCTTTTGGTGCTCTTCGTTTGTTGCTGCAGTATTTACTGGTTGCCTTACCCCTGTGCTAAAAGAGGTAAGCTCCATGCACTTGTTTGCTGACTGAGGGTGAACTTTTGAAAGCAAATGAGGACACTTTGAGAGGGTCTCTGCATGCTTGAATATTAAAGAAAGCATCTGCTGGAAGGATCAAGGCAGAAATAGTTAATGGTGTAAGCATGTCGTGGCAGCTTGTCATTCTCCACTCAAAGCGACATTAATGACAGCGTATGGCAGCCAAATTCTTGTTTCGTTGCCTGAAACTTTGAACTGCTTTTGGGGCTCTTCGTTTGTTGCTACAGTATTTATTGGTTGCCTTACCCCTGTGCTAAAAGGGGTAAGCTCCATGCACTTGTTTGGTGACTGAGGGTGAACTTTTGAAAGCAAATGAGGACACTTTGAGAGGGTCTCTGCATGCTTGAATATTAAAGAAAGCATCTGCTGGAAGGATCAAGGCAGAAATAGTTAATGGTGTTGGCATGTCGTGGCAGCTTGTCATTCTCCACTCAAAGCGACATTAATGACAGCGTATGGCAGCCAAATTCTTGTTTCGTTGACTGAAACTTTGAACTGCTATTGGTGCTCTTCGTTTGTTGCTGCAGTATTTACTGGTTGCCTTACCCCTGTGCTAAAAGGGGTAAGCTCCATGCACTTGTTTGGTGACTGAGGGTGAACTTTTGAAAGCAAATGAGGACACTTTGAGAGGGTCTCTGCATGCTTGAATATTAAAGAAAGCATCTGCTGGAAGGATCAAGGCAGAAATAGTTAATGGTGTAAGCATGTCGTGGCAGCTTGTCATTCGCCACTCAAAGCGACATTAATGACAGCGTATGGCAGCCAAATTCTTGTTTTGTTGCCTGAAACTTGGAACTGCTTTTGGGGCTCTTCGTTTGTTACTGCAGTATTTACTGGTTGCCTTAGCCCTCTGCTAAAAGGGGTAAGCTCCATGCACTTGTTTGCTGACTGAGGGTGAACTTTTGAAAGCAAATGAGGACACTTTGAGAGGGTCTCTGCATGCTTGAATATTAAAGAAAGCATCTGCTGGAAGGATCAAGGCAGAAATAGTTAATGGTGTTGGCATGTCGTGGCAGCTTGTCATTCTCCACTCAAAGCGACATTAATGACAGCGTATGGCAGCCAAATTCTTGTTTCGTTGACTGAAACTTTGAACTGCTATTGGTGCTCTTCGTTTGTTGCTGCAGTATTTACTGGTTGCCTTACCCCTGTGCTAAAAGGGGTAAGCACCATGCACTTGTTTGGTGACTGAGGGTGAACTTTTGAAAGCAAATGAGGACACTTTGAGAGGGTCTCTGCATGCTTGAATATTAAAGAAGCATCTGCAGGAAGGATCAAGGCAGCAGTAGTTAATGGTGTAAGCATGTCGTGGCAGCTTGTCATTCTCCACTCAAAGCGACATTAATGGCAGCATATGGCAGCCAAATTCTTGTTTTGTTGCCTGAAACTTGGAACTGCTTTTGGTGCTCTTTGTTTGTTGCTGCAGTATTTACTGGTTGCCTTACCCCTGTGCTAAAAGGGGTAAGCTCCATGAACTTGTTTGGTGACTGAGGGTGAACTTTTGAAAGCAAATGAGGACACTTTGAGAGGGTCTCTGCGTGCTTGAATATTGTTACGTGACGGCAAGCGATGAAGAAAGGACTGCATGACCAATGGCGATGATATGATTTAATGTCTGCGAGCCTAGCACGAGCGCTCCTGCCCATGCCGCTGCCCGCTTCGTCGTTTTCTAGTCCGTCACAATATTAATGAAAGCATCTGCTGGAAGGATCAAGGCAGAAATAGTTAATGGTGTTAGCATGTCATGGCAGCTTGTCATTCTCCACTCAAAGCGACATTAATGGCAGCGTATGGCAGCCAAATTCTTGTTTTATTGCCTGAAACTTTTAACTGCTTTTGGTGCTCTTCGTTTGTTGCTGCAGTATTTACTGGTTGCCTTAGCCCTGTGCTAAAAGGGGTAAGCTCCATGCACTTGTTTGGTGACTGAGGTGAACTTTTGAAAGCAAATGAGGACACTTTGAGAGGGTCTCTGCGTGCTTGAATATTAAAGAAAGCATCTGCTGGAAGGATCAAGGCAGAAATAGTTAATGGTGTAAGCATGTCGTGGCAGCTTGTCATTCTCCACTCAAAGCAACATTAATGACAGCGTATTGCAGCCAAATTCTTGTTTCGTTGCGTGAAACTTGGAACTGCTTTTGGTGCTCTTCGTTTGTTGCTGCAGTATTTACTGGTTGTCTTAGCCCTGTGCTAAAAGGGGTAAGCTCCATGCACTTGTTTGCTGACTGAGGGTGAACTTTCGAAAGCAAATGAGGACACTTTGAGAGGGTCTCTGCGTGCTTGAATATTAAAGAAGCATCTGCAGGAAGGATCAAGGCAGCAGTAGTTAATGGTGTAAGCATGTCGTGGCAGCTTGTCATTCTCCACTCAAAGCGACATTAATGGCAGCATATGGCAGCCAAATTCTTGTTTTGTTGCCTGAAACTTGGAACTGCTTTTGGTGCTCTTTGTTTGTTGCTGCAGTATTTACTGGTTGCCTTACCCCTGTGCTAAAAGGGGTAAGCTCCATGAACTTGTTTGGTGACTGAGGGTGAACTTTTGAAAGCAAATGAGGACACTTTGAGAGGGTCTCTGCGTGCTTGAATATTGTTACGTGACGGCAAGCGATGAAGAAAGGACTGCATGACCAATGGCGATGATATGATTTAATGTCTGCGAGCCTAGCACGAGCGCTCCTGCCCATGCCGCTGCCCGCTTCGTCGTTTTCTAGTCCGTCACATGACTCGGGGCCACGAAGCGATCGTCCCGATCGCGCGAACTAGAAGAATGCCACACACGATGACAAGCAGGACGTGACGATGGGCGTGGCAGAACATATTAACAGAGAAGAGAAGATGACGGGCTTGCCGTCAGGATGAAAGCGATGATGAGCGTGTGAAGCCAGGTACACGAAGACTGAGGAGCCACCGGTTTCTGGAAGTCAACGCTGAGGCCCGTGGACACACCCATCGGCAGGGGCTGGGGTACTTGTTTCTCGTGTGAGTGTCGGTGGTCAATGGGTTGTCTGGTCAGTGGGGTCGTAGGTCGTTGGGTCTTCTAGGTTCTCATGTGGGTCTCATGTGGGCGGTGAGTGGGGTCACAGGGCAGTTGCGGTGGTCGTTGTGTCGTCGTGTCTTCTGGTCGGGGCTTTGGGCGGGGCGGTGAAGAGCGGCGGCGTTGGGGCATACCTGGCAGGCTGGGGAAGCGCCGGGAGGTGCGAAGCCGTGAGCTCTCCACAGAAGACCTCGGTGTACAGCAGGCTCCTAAGCTCCGGGACCGGGATGAAGGAGGTACCCAGCACCTCCACCAAATGTTACGTGACGGCAAGCGATGAAGAAAGGACTGCATGACCGATGGCGATGATATGATTTAATGTCTGCGAGCCTAGCACAAGCTCTCCAGCCCATGCCACTGCCCGCTTCGTCGTCTTCTAGTCCATCACAATATTAATGAAAGCATCTGCTGGAAGGATCAAGGCAGAAATAGTTAATGGTGTTAGCATGTCATGGCAGCTTGTCATTCTCCACTCAAAGCGACATTAATGGCAGCGTATGGCAGCCAAATTCTTGTTTTATTGCCTGAAACTTTTAACTGCTTTTGGTGCTCTTCGTTTGTTGCTGCAGTATTTACTGGTTGCCTTAGCCCTGTGCTAAAAGGGGTAAGCTCCATGCACTTGTTTGGTGACTGAGGGTGAACTTTTGAAAGCAAATGAGGACACTTTGAGAGGGTCTCTGCGTGCTTGAATATTAAAGAAAGCATCTGCTGGAAGGATCAAGGCAGAAATAGTTAATGGTGTAAGCATGTCGTGGCAGCTTGTCATTCTCCACTCAAAGCGACATTAATGACAGCGTATTGCAGCCAAATTCTTGTTTCGTTGCGTGAAACTTGGAACTGCTTTTGGTGCTCTTCGTTTGTTGCTGCAGTATTTACTGGTTGCCTTAGCCCTGTGCTAAAAGGGGTAAGCTCCATGCACTTGTTTGCTGACTGAGGGTGAACTTTCGAAAGCAAATGAGGACACTTTGAGAGGGTCTCTGCGTGCTTGAATATTACAGAAAGCATCTGCTGGAAGGATCAAGGCAGAAATAGTTACTGGTGTAAGCATGTCGTGGCAACTTGTCATTCTCCACTCAAAGCGACATTAATGACAGCGTATGGCAGCCAAATTCTTGTTTCGTTGCCTGAAACATGAAACTGCTTTTGGTGCTCTTCGTTTGTTGCTGCAGTATTTACTGGTTGCCTTACCCCTGTGCTAAAAGGGGTAAGCTCCATGCACTTGTTTGGTGACTGAGGGTGAACTTTTGAAAGCAAATGAGGACACTTTGAGAGGGTCTCTGTATGCTTGAATATTAAAGAAGGCATCTGCAGGAAGGATCAAGGCAGAAATAGTTAATGGTGTAAGCATGTCGTGGCAGCTTGTCATTCTCCACTCAAAGCGACATTAATGACAGCGTATGGCAGCCAAATTCTTGTTTCGTTGCCTGAAACATGAAACTGCTTTTGGTGCTCTTCGTTTGTTGCTGCAGTATTTACTGGTTGCCTTACCCCTGTGCTAAGAGGGGTAAGCTCCATGCACTTGTTTGGTGACTGAGGGTGAACTTTTGAAAGCAAATGAGGACACTTTGAGAGGGCCTCTGCATGCTTGAATATTAAAGAAAGCATCTGCTGGAAGGATCAAGGCACAGAATAGTTAATGGTTTTGGCATGTCGTGGCAGCTTGTCATTCTCCACTCAAAGCAACATTAATGACAGCGTATGGCAGACAAATTCTTGTTTCCTTGCCTGAAACTTTGAACTGCTATTGGTGCTCTTCTTTTGTTGCTGCAGTATTTACTGGTTGCCTTAGCCCTGTGCTAAAAGGGGTCAGCTCCATGCACTTGTTTGGTAACTGAGGGTGAACTTTTGAAAGCAAATGAGGACACTTTGAGGGGGTCTCTGTGTGCTTGAATATTAAAGAAGGCATCTGCAGGAATGATCAAGGCAGCAGTAGTTAATGGTGTAAGCATGTCGTGGCAGCTTGTCATTCTCCACTCAAAGCGACATTAGTGACAGCGTATGGCAGCCAAATTCTTGTTTTGTTGCCTGAAACTTGGAACTGCTATTGGTGCTCTTCGTTTGTTGCTGCAGTATTTACTGGTTGCCTTACCCCTGTGCTAAAAGGGGTAAGCTCCATGCACTTGTTTGGTGACTGAGGGTGAACTTTTGAAAGCAAATGAGGACACTTTGAGAGGGTCTCTGCATGCTTGAATATTAAAGAAGCATCTGCAGGAAGGATCAAGGCAGCAGTAGTTAATGGTGTAAGCATGTCGTGGCAGCTTGTCATTCTCCACTCAAAGCGACATTAATGGCAGCATATGGCAGCTAAATTCTTGTTTTGTTGCCTGAAACTTGGAACTGCTTTTGGTGCTCTTTGTTTGTTGCTGCAGTATTTACTGGTTGCCTTACCCCTGTGCTAAAAGGGGTAAGCTCCATGAACTTGTTTGGTGACTGAGGGTGAACTTTTGAAAGCAAATGAGGACACTTTGAGAGGGTCTCTGTGTGCTTGAATATTGTTACGTGACGGCAAGCGATGAAGAAAGGACTGCATGACCAATGGCGATGATATGATTTAATGTCTGCGAGCCTAGCACGAGCGCTCCTGCCCATGCCGCTGCCCGCTTCGTCGTTTTCTAGTCCGTCACAATATTTATGAAAGCATCTGCTGGAAGGATCAAGGCAGAAATAGTTAATGGTGTTAGCATGTCATGGCAGCTTGTCATTCTCCACTCAAAGCGACATTAATGGCAGCGTATGGCAGCCAAATTCTTGTTTTATTGCCTGAAACTTTTAACTGCTTTTGGTGCTCTTCGTTTGTTGCTGCAGTATTTACTGGTTGCCTTAGCCCTGTGCTAAAAGGGGTAAGCTCCATGCACTTGTTTGGTGACTGAGGTGAACTTTTGAAAGCAAATGAGGACACTTTGAGAGGGTCTCTGCGTGCTTGAATATTAAAGAAAGCATCTGCTGGAAGGATCAAGGCAGAAATAGTTAATGGTGTAAGCATGTCGTGGCAGCTTGTCATTCTCCACTCAAAGCAACATTAATGACAGCGTATTGCAGCCAAATTCTTGTTTCGTTGCGTGAAACTTGGAACTGCTTTTGGTGCTCTTCGTTTGTTGCTGCAGTATTTACTGGTTGTCTTAGCCCTGTGCTAAAAGGGGTAAGCTCCATGCACTTGTTTGCTGACTGAGGGTGAACTTTCGAAAGCAAATGAGGACACTTTGAGAGGGTCTCTGCGTGCTTGAATATTAAAGAAGCATCTGCAGGAAGGATCAAGGCAGCAGTAGTTAATGGTGTAAGCATGTCGTGGCAGCTTGTCATTCTCCACTCAAAGCGACATTAATGGCAGCATATGGCAGCCAAATTCTTGTTTTGTTGCCTGAAACTTGGAACTGCTTTTGGTGCTCTTTGTTTGTTGCTGCAGTATTTACTGGTTGCCTTACCCCTGTGCTAAAAGGGGTAAGCTCCATGAACTTGTTTGGTGACTGAGGGTGAACTTTTGAAAGCAAATGAGGACACTTTGAGAGGGTCTCTGCGTGCTTGAATATTGTTACGTGACGGCAAGCGATGAAGAAAGGACTGCATGACCAATGGCGATGATATGATTTAATGTCTGCGAGCCTAGCACGAGCGCTCCTGCCCATGCCGCTGCCCGCTTCGTCGTTTTCTAGTCCGTCACATGACTCGGGGCCACGAAGCGATCGTCCCGATCGCGCGAACTAGAAGAATGCCACACACGATGACAAGCAGGACGTGACGATGGGCGTGGCAGAACATATTAACAGAGAAGAGAAGATGACGGGCTTGCCGTCAGGATGAAAGCGATGATGAGCGGGTGAAGCCAGGTACACGAAGACTGAGGAGCCACCGGTTTCTGGAAGTCAACGCTGAGGCCCGTGGACACACCCATCGGCAGGGGCTGGGGTACTTGTTTCTCGTGTGAGTGTCGGTGGTCAATGGGTTGTCTGGTCAGTGGGGTCGTAGGTCGTTGGGTCTTCTAGGTTCTCATGTGGGTCTCATGTGGGCGGTGAGTGGGGTCACAGGGCAGTTGCGGTGGTCGTTGTGTCGTCGTGTCTTCTGGTCGGGGCTTTGGGCGGGGCGGTGAAGAGCGGCGGCGTTGGGGCATACCTGGCAGGCTGGGGAAGCGCCGGGAGGTGCGAAGCCGTGAGCTCTCCACAGAAGACCTCGGTGTACAGCAGGCTCCTAAGCTCCGGGACCGGGATGAAGGAGGTACCCAGCACCTCCACCAAATGTTACGTGACGGCAAGCGATGAAGAAAGGACTGCATGACCGATGGCGATGATATGATTTAATGTCTGCGAGCCTAGCACAAGCTCTCCTGCCCATGCCACTGCCCGCTTCGTCGTCTTCTAGTCCATCACAATATTAATGAAAGCATCTGCTGGAAGGATCAAGGCAGAAATAGTTAATGGTGTTAGCATGTCATGGCAGCTTGTCATTCTCCACTCAAAGCGACATTAATGGCAGCGTATGGCAGCCAAATTCTTGTTTTATTGCCTGAAACTTTTAACTGCTTTTGGTGCTCTTCGTTTGTTGCTGCAGTATTTACTGGTTGCCTTAGCCCTGTGCTAAAAGGGCCCAAGCAACCACAGATATCCGTCGGACGTACGAGCTAGATCCGAACGTCCTTTGCCGAGATCGGACGTCCATCGGATGTACAAACACAATCCGATTTCGGATATCCGTATTCGTACATCCGCCGGACGTACGGACAGTATCCGCTTTTGTATATCCGCATTAGAGACGAGGCGTACGTCCGAGGGATGTACGGTGGAGTATATTCTCAGGATATGAGTATAGAGTTTTTTTCTAATTTTTCACACAGAAAATTCGCGCCGTTCGAGTATGTATACTGTAGAGTTCGCTTTTTTAACCTAGAAAATTTTATTCGCGAAGGAAATTTTGTCAGTTTTATTGGCTAATGTGTGCGAAATTGCGTCAATATCTGCATATCTGCTTTGGAGAAATTATTTCAATTATTGAGAAATTATTTCTATGAGCTGCAGGGTTTGACTTGAGGACTTTTGTAAATTCGCGCAACTCCCTATAGTCAGATACAACTTAAGTCTGCAGTGAAGCTCCTCCCACATTCAGCCTCCGCGCGCAGAATTCTTCCACGACGAAAAAGTAGTCAGCTGCTTAAACGTTTCTTGTCACGTAAATAAAAAGCTTACCACTTGAAAAAGATTATGAGCTCTATAATTTTGACACCTGGATTGTTTGATATAGTCAAACATTAAAAAGCTCATTTCGCTTACTGTTGCGATTGGCCAGCGGAGTAATACAGAACGCCGCGGACCGCGGCCCAGTGTTAGCAGCTGCTGTTTTTTTAAGTTGTATCCTACTATAGTCCTATACTTGCAGTGCAAGGGCCACTGCTGAACTAAATTTATTTAAGGGTAGGAGCGAGTGCTGCACAATTTTACAGTAAATCACTTACTAATTTACATCTAGAAACATCTAAAAATCAATAGCGACATCGTGTCCGCCGTGGTCAAACGCGATTGAAACCACTTGTAAATTCAAATCTCCCGCCGAACTTCGCTATCATCATCATCATAAATGCAACTTGTAGTCAGCCCAATCCAATCCATCAGCCACAGAGTGCAGCGGCTTAATGGCGGCGTTACAGTAGCGGCGTTGTCAGTTTGCTACGAAGCGTGGTGCCCCTTTTGAGCTCTGTTACTAGAATATGTGGCTTTTTTTAGTCTGCGGATGAAAGTGGTGTGTAACTTGAACAATTCGAAGGATGCGGCAAGCGCCTGAAGCCCTCCTGGAACGTTGGAATATCGTACTACACCGACTTCGGATGAAAGAAGGCCTAGTGTGATTGCCTACGGCCTGGCCTACGGAGGTAAGTACAGTACACTGCTTGGGAATTACTTTTATGACAATGGAGCAGGATCTGTAACATTCGCTCGCGGGAGAGTTGGAGTTATGTTATGGCTATACTGTGGTGTGGGCTACAGATGAGTTGAGACTTGTGCTACTTATCATGATCTCTTGCAATTTGGCGCAGGCATAATCTTTTTGTCAGCAGTCCTGACACTGGTTTTTGCTTGAGTCTAGGGAAAGGAGGGCAGAACTTCTCTGAAATTAGAGACTGCATGTAACAGGTGGGTTGTAGGGCGGGTGCCATCATGAAAAATGCTCAATTTCCTAGCTCTTGGCCTTTTGCAAGCATAGAATACCTTCTGGTGTCAAGGATGATGACTTATGTCGGTGCGTCTGTCACCGCTGTGTTATTTTGGGCTTCATTAACGTGAATAATAACAAAGTTGCCAAGCATTTTTTGAATTTGTCATGGTCTTAGATTTGGCGTGGGCTTGAGTACTAACCTTTTTCTTTTCATTTTTTGCAGAAAGCTGTTCGCTTCCGCTTCAACATGGAAGTAGGAAGATGGGTGTGCGCTCGAAGTTTTACGTCTTATTGAGAACTCAGTCCTGTGCTGATGTACAGTCACAATAAAATATTCTCGGTGTACTTTCAGTTGCTTTTTCATTTTATTGCCCCGCGGACACGAAGAAAGTATGCATGTGCCATATATGCAAACATCCGAGAAAGATCCGGGAACGGACGTCTGAAATCGATGTCCGTTGGCCAGACAAACATGTCCCTTTGGACGCCTATAGGACGGCCGACGGACGTCCACCGGCTGTTCGCGGACGTCCGTCGGCTGTCCGGAACATCCGAAACGGACGGCCAACGGCCGGCCGATGGATATCGCTGGTTGCTTGGGGGGTAAGCTCCATGCACTTGTTTGGTGACTGAGGGTGAACTTTTGAAAGCAAATGAGGACACTTTGAGAGGGTCTCTGCGTGCTTGAATATTAAAGAAAGCATCTGCTGGAAGGATCAAGGCAGAAATAGTTAATGGTGTAAGCATGTCGTGGCAGCTTGTCATTCTCCACTCAAAGCGACATTAATGACAGCGTATTGCAGCCAAATTCTTGTTTCGTTGCGTGAAACTTGGAACTGCTTTTGGTGCTCTTCGTTTGTTGCTGCAGTATTTACTGGTTGCCTTAGCCCTGTGCTAAAAGGGGTAAGCTCCATGCACTTGTTTGCTGACTGAGGGTGAACTTTCGAAAGCAAATGAGGACACTTTGAGAGGGTCTCTGCGTGCTTGAATATTACAGAAAGCATCTGCTGGAAGGATCAAGGCAGAAATAGTTACTGGTGTAAGCATGTCGTGGCAGCTTGTCATTCTCCACTCAAAGCGACATTAATGACAGCGTATTGCAGCCAAATTCTTGTTTCGTTGCCTGAAACATGAAACTGCTTTTGGTGCTCTTCGTTTGTTGCTGCAGTATTTACTGGTTGCCTTAGCCCTGTGCTAAAAGGGGTAAGCTCCATGCACTTGTTTGCTGACTGAGGGTGAACTTTCGAAAGCAAATGAGGACACTTTGAGAGGGTCTCTGCGTGCTTGAATATTACAGAAAGCATCTGCTGGAAGGATCAAGGCAGAAATAGTTAATGGTGTAAGCATGTCATGGCCGCTTTTCATTCTCCACTCAAAGCTATATTAATGACAGCATATTGCAGCCAAAGTCTTGTTTTGTTGCCTGAAACATGAAACTGCTTTTGGTGCTCTTCGTTTGTTGCTGCAGTATTTACTGGCGTCCTTATCCTTGTGCTAAAAGGTGTAAGCTCCATGCACTTTGGAAAGCCTGATAGTTATGTCCCCAGCACTGTGTTTAACAGACATTTGAAGTAGAGCAGTCTTCCGGCTTTCAGTTTATTTCAGGTTTAGTTTATTTACTTACCAAATATAGGACGAGGTCCCAAGGTTTCAGAACTGTCAGGGGGACCTCCTATACAGATTATTCATGAAGGTTGTGTAAAAGGCAGCAAGAACACTTCGTTAAATATATAAAGTACATAAAAATTCAAAATACAGTGGCTTTGACCAGAGGACAACTACAGAATCAGTGTTTTAAAGTTTACTACCAATACTGATGCAAAATATATGTTTGAACAAGAACTGTAACTGTGGTAAGAGCAGAAAATAGGGTTTGGATTAGAGCAGTGAAAATTCAGTACTCAACATAAAATGCAATTTAATACAGAGTAGGAATAGGAAAAAAAAGAATATTCATAATATTCTACGACATTGGGCTAGTGTGATTAGCATATGCTGTTTTAATTTTTTCTTGAATACTGTAGATGTTCCATATGATTTAATTTCAATGGGTAAATGCTAGAAGGAAAGCAACAAAGAATAAAAGGGATAAAATTTTTATTAGGCAAAACACGTCTTGCTAATCTGTGTTATTTTGGTGTTGATTTACTTAACGGTAGTGAGTATCAGCATGTCCTCAAACCGCTGGTCTAAAAGAGCCCCGCGACGCAGCTGAGCTTTATGCGAAGGAAATGAAAAAGGCCTCTCTACGGGAGTACACGAGCACGTTGCCATGTTGTATTTTATAAAGGTGCCTTTTATCAGCACATAAAATAAAGCATTGCCACGTTGACTCGAGGTTCCTTGATGTGTAGTTAAGAAAAGTTTCAGTAGCGCCTCTTAGGAACTATAATGCTTGTTGTAGCGTTGCTCCTCCAAACAAAGAGAATGCATCAGCTGATACATTTAATGCTGCTGGTGCTGACGACCACAGCGACTCGTGTGTGGAAAAGTGCGTGACCTTTATCGTGCTTACAAAGTAAACAACAAATGTCCTGTAAGCACCCGAGCATGAAGGCGAAAGTCTCTCATTTCTGTTGGCAACCACCGCAACTTCAAATAGGGGTGAAGGGGTGTTGTTTCTACCATAACAGTAAGCCTGTCTTCTCATCTCTTCTGTCACAGAGTGTGCAGAAGTGCAACATATATGTCGTCTATCTAGCTAACAATGAATGTAGGAAGAAAGACGACTGACTGGGCTAACGGCAATGGTATCGTCTTTTCCCAATTCTTCCCTTTTTTTCAGTGTGTGCTACTACCTGAGCCAACACCACCAGCCCAAAGTCTGACTCACAACGACCTCAAAATGTGTGGCACACTTGTTTTTTTGAGCATGGAATATCATTAAAATACACGATGCACTAAAGATGTATTTTTGATACCGATACTCCAACACTTCCAATTTTTGCAAGTGATATCTAATACCGATACACAAAATGTATCGAAATGACTATACAAAACAGTTTATAATGAAGGAAAAGCCATTTCCCTTGGAGGCTACCATAGAAGCATATGTATATATTTGATATCTCGTTTTGACAAAGTAAAATTATTCTACAATGGTAATCTCCAATGAAACCATCCTGGCCATTTCGCGCCAAGTATGTCAGTTTGTAATGGAGCATAACACTTCCACACAGATTCGATGTGGCAACTGGAATCACCGCTAATAATTTGCTGTCCGACACCGCACGAAACATGCGGAAAACATATCCCAGCTCAAGTGGGGCCTGCATTGAGCGGTTGTGGGGACAATTCGCTAGCTTCAGCGCATGGTTTCAGGCTGCTGCGTCCTTCTTTGCCAAAAACTAGATGCGCAGCCTCCTGGATGATGCCTCGCCGCAAGGTACCCACAGCCCGCTGCGCCATGCTGGACTTAATTGCAGTTCCCCCTTTTCAGAACCTTCTTATAAGTTCTTGCTGCTGTGCACATGGCCCACACTGCAAGCGTGGTCTGCGCTTCTCTGGTTCCATGTTGTTTAGTTTTCGTTTGCATAGCATGGTATCACGGATGTAACCGTTTGTCAGTGTGCTTGGTGCACGTGGCGGCGTAGAGGTTCCTCTGCGCAGTCAAAAAAAACAACAGACTCCAATTGGCAAATTTCCAGTTGGTACCAATTGCAATTTCCAATCGTAAATTAGTATACAGTTGGACCTATTGGGCCAACTGGAATGTGACCAATAGCCTCCCGTTAGGTCCCATGCAGGTAATTACGGCATCCAGAGGAAAATATACCACCCAATTATTAAGCTCCGCAAAGTACACAATGCGAGAGATATCAAGGTGCAAATGAAAAACTAATCTGTGAGGAATGCATGCTGAGAGATCTACCTTATACCAAGTTTTTATGAAGTAATTGAAATTATGACTATACATGCTTTTTTGGAAATCAATGCAATATCATACATTACACTCAAGACACTCCTAACATAAACCCAACACACATCCACATGTACAAAATGCACTTTTGCTCCCGCTTATATATACAAATATATATATATATATACAAATCAGCCGCTTAAGCCGCGGGTAGTTCTTAATATAATTTAATTAGTTTTGCCCTTTTTGTCAAATATATGCAGGTGTTCATGTGAATATATTGGGTACAGTTGGTCACACCAATTGGATGCATTTGGTAAGACCAATTGCATGCGTTCACCAGTTGTCAAAGAATGATCCAATTGAGTATCCAATTGGAACGGAACCTACCAATTATATATACTACTGCTGAGTCCAACTTGCACTGCAGCGCGCCGCGTCGAAGCAGACGACACCCATACTCCGCTGGCTCCGTTCCATAGTTTCGCTGGTAAAGCCTGCCCGCCGCGCCCGCGCTCGCGTCCGGCCAAGCCAAGCTAGACACTCTAGCCAAGCGCCATGCCACTGTAGCCTGTAGTAAAGTGAGCTACAAGCATGGAGAAAAAAAAACTGTGGCTACAAGCGCTGACGCGGTGACGTAGAGTCACATGAGAGCCGCGACGCTGATGCACGCATTTGCGCTTTCGAAGTCGATGGAGGCGAAACGCAAAGGCACCCGTTTGCTGTGCGATGTCAGTGCGCGTTAAAGATCCCCAGGTGGTCGAAATTATTCCGGAGCCCTCCACTACGGCACATCTTTCTCTCTTCCTTCTTTCACTCCCACCTTCCTCCATTCCCTTACGGCGCGGTTCGGGTGTCCACCGGTATCTTTTCCTCAAAAACCAATTTTCAATTTTTTTCTTTCAAGTCAGCGCAGATTCATGGGAAAATCGTCTGCTAGCAACTTCTGGTTCCAATTTCCTCCCACTATTTGCCTGTTGCATTGCGGTCTCCTTGCATGCCAACATCGTTTATAGTTTATTTGTGATGCGTCATTACTCGTTGTCCAGCAACCTCGTAAGATCAGCGCGTGCTGCGTATGCGCTTGTCCTGAGCGCAGAAAATGGCAGTCCCGGGACTGTCAAATTAACCACGAGAGAACACGCTTACCTATCGGCTGGCTGCTCTGCGCATGCTGTGCAGTCAGTTTCACGTACGTTTGAATTAGTTTAACGCATTGGTCATTATATATTTTGTTTTTTGCCCGCACTGCGAAGTGCTGAGGCGTGTACAGTTGACGATAGATGTATTTTCTTCAGACGTGATAAAGGCTAGTGGGCTAGCAAACGACCCACACGTGCTACCGAGCGCACAGTGCGTCTCAGCACATTGCACGAGCTCATAGAATGTCTCGTACCATTTTCATTATTTTGGCTGCCTTTCGTGGAGAGCAGCGTCGACGTCGCATTGGTCTTGCGATGACGCAGTACAATCAGCGATGTTGCATTACAAATCAATTACTAAAATCAGCGATAATAACAGATACTGGCATGAAGCAAGCGAGTAGGGAGACGAAGTTCGAACCGGAAGTAGCGGCAGCAGACTACTTTCCCATGATTCCATCTGTGCCAGTAAAAAAAAAACCATTGGAACCAATTGGATTTCCAATGGGTTCCAATTGGTTCCAATTGGACGAGTACAGTTTCCAATTGGTCCCAATTGGAATGGTGTTCCAATTGGACAGTCCAAATGAACTATCCAATTGGACCATTTGGGTTTACAATTGGTGAGCCCAATTGATCTCACCCATTGCATCCAATTGGTCCGCCGAACTGCACCCAATTTATCCAATGAATGTTTGCATGTTTGACGAAAAAGGTAGAACTAATATGGTACTTACAATAAGAGCTATCAGCAGCTTAGCCTAATAAATTGTACTCACCACCTACACCACCACTGGAGCTGAAATTAAATTAAATAACTGCGCTCAGTGGGCAAGCACCACCGGCCTCAGCATGAGAGCCTAATAAATTGGGTATATAAGTTGGAGCAGAAGTGTGTTCTCTGGATGTACATATTGAGCTAATGTATGCTACTATAGTGCCTGAATGTGCAGTGTTGCTTGTGTGTGATGTATGTGTGTCTGTTGGCTTTGATTTCCATAAAAGCATGTTAATTTCAATTCCGTAGAAAAATGTTGATTGGCACTACCCAGTCAAAAAAAACCATTGGGACCAATTGGTTTTCAGACACCATTGGAACCAATTGGCTCAAAAGCCAACTGGAACCAATTGGTCTTTCCAATTGGTTTCTAGCCATTGGTTCCAATGGTGCCCAAAAATCAACTGAATCGCAAAACTCACCTAATCCTCTGTGATAAGGTGAGGTGCGTTTCCACAGATTCAAACTTCTGTTAAACATAGTGCTGGAGAAATAATTGTTCGGCCTTCCCAAGCACACTGAGATGGCACCTTTTAGCACAGGGCAATATCGGGCATCTGTATCGGAAATCAATTTTCGTTCCGTATCTTGTATCGGTATCGCAAATATAATTTTTGAGGGTATCGGGTATCGGTTTAACATGGTTCGGTTCATAGGGTTTAACGTTCCAAGGAGGGGAGCGGGGGGGGGGACTTCGTATACCTCCCAGCGGCCACGTTCAGTTCCGTCCATAATGGTTGACGGCGCAGTCGCGCAGTTACGGCGTATTGATCTCCATGACAACGGACGACCGAAACACGCGGGCGCGAAGGGAGTTCGCATGGCATCTGTTTCACGCCAGGACTGGCCCAAAATCGGGCCCGCTAGGGGAGGTAGGTGGATGTATCGTTGTCCGCCTGCTCTGCGCGCGGCCGCGCTTTACTTGGGTTTAGGGGGGTTTAACGTCCCAAAGCGGCTCAGGCTGAGGGACGACGTAAAGAAGGGCTCCTGAAATTTCGACCACCTGGTGATTTTTAACGTGCATTGACATCGCACAGTACACGGGCCTCGTACACCCTTTCTTTGATATATATATATATATATATATATATATATATATATATATATATATATATATATATATATATATATATATATATATATAATGAGAGAAGCCAACAGCCACAGAAACCAAGGGGCACAGGGGATTTTTTTATTTATTTATTTTGTGGTGGTGATCAATTTCTAATATTACTGAATATGTCATCGCTTAAAGCTAATTGATTAGAAAATCAGAAAAAGCAACCACATGCCGCCGGTGGGATCCGAACCCACGACCTCCGAATTATATATATATATATATATATATAAATTGAAAAAAAAACGTCGTGAATTAAATCCTGTTGTTTTTCAATTTCTGGTGACTTTATATATATAAAGTGATGCGGGACCATCGTGTGACTATCCGAGAAATTGCGGAAGAGGTGGACATCACCGCGCGCAGAGCAGGCGGACAACTATACATCCACCTATATATATATATATATATATATATATATATATATATATATATATATATATATATATATATATATATATATATAGGTGGATGTATAGTTGTCCGCCTGCTCTGCGCGCGGTGATGTCCACCTCTTCCGCAATTTCTCGGATAGGTGGATGTATAGTTGTCCGCCTGCTCTGCGCGCGGTGATGTCCACCTCTTCCGCAATTTCTCGGATAGTCACACGATGGTCCCGCATCACCACAGCGTTCACTTTATATATATATATATATATATATATATATATATATATATATATATATATATATATATAAAGTCACCAGAAATTGAAAAACAACAGGATTTAATTCACGACGTTTTTTTTTCAATTTCTAGTGACTTTATCTGATATTGTTAATCAGCTGCCAAGAAATCAATTTTATGTACATATATATATAGGTGTGATCCTAATGACCTATTTTGTATCGTGTTGTGCTGCCACAACCCTTCTCTGAGTGGGATTTTGCAAAATCTTGTGCAATAGCGTTCTTTCTTTTTCTTCTTTTCGGAGGTGTTGCTTTGACATTCCTGTTGACCCCCATCCCTACTAGTTTCTCCTGTAATGCCTCCTCGCTGCGCAGGTATCAAGCGTTTGACGCTTGTCACCGACATGCAGTAATGAGCGACACCTCGAGCGTCCTCCACTGTTTTTTCTAAGCCATGAGGTGGTGGGGAAAGGAATTTTCCTTTCCCCCCTTTTATTTTCTGTCGTTCCCTCCTTCCGAACACCTGCATCCACGTTAGGGGATCGCCTTTTTGCCACCGATTCTTCTTTTTTTCCTTTCTCGTCTCTTTTTTCATCCCCCCCTCGCCATTGGTTGCATTAGTGCTTTACGCTTTTCATGTACCTCGCGCATGCTATAAAATCTGCGTGTTTCGAATACTGTAATACACTCGAAAAAGGCTGGTCCTCCAGCCGAAACTTCGTGAATTAAATCCTGTTATGTTTTTCAATTTCTGGTGACTTTATCTCATATTGATCAATCAGCTGCCAAGAAATCAGTTTTTATATATATATATACGAGGTCTGTTAGAAAAGAATCCGACTTTATTTTTTTTTTTTACGAACACCTGATGGATTTGAAACAAGCACGCTTGCACCAGCCTACCTTGAGCCTTCGTGCGCATGCAAAAATTTTTTCCCGCCTGCCGATTGCGTCAGTCGCTGGGACGCGGCGTTTGAATGAGGCAGTGCGCAGTGCTCTCGTCGGTTTTTTATTGCAAGGAAAATGGCGGAGCGACAGGAGCAGTGCTACTGCATCAAATTTTGCCAGAAACTGGGCGACAGCGAAGTGGAAACCATTCGGAATATTCAGACGGCTTTCAGTGACAATGCTATGAGCAGCACACAGATTAAGCAGTGGTACAATTGGTTTAAAGACGGCCGCACATCAGTGCAGAGAGAGCCACGCTCCGGTCGGCCCAACATGCCGAAATGACCAGGTCATTGCCGAAGTGAACGCTGTGGTGATGCGGGACCATCGTGTGACTATCCGAGAAATTGCGGAAGAGGTGGACATCACCAATTTTTCTGCACATTCTATTATCACCGAAGATTTGGCCATGCAGAGAGATGCGGCGAAATTCGTGCCGAAGCTGCTCACGGTGGAGCAAAAGCAGCTTCGTGTTGAAGTCTCGCCGGATATGCTGGATTCCACAAACAGTGACCCCGACTTCATCAACATCATAATCACTGGTGACGAGTCTTGGGTGTACAGGTACGACCCGGAAACCAAATCCCAGTCGTCACAATGGCAGCATTCCACGTCACCAAGACAAAAGATGGCCCGCCAAGTGCGCATCAATGTCAGAGTGATGCTGACTGCTTTTTTTGACTCTCTCTGTGTGGCACACCACGCGTACGCACTCCACAGGTTAAACATTGACCAAAAGAATACTACACGGATGTCCTCCGTCGCCTGCGTGGTGCTGTGCGGCGCAAGAGGCCGAAGTTGAGGTCAACAGAAAATTGGCGCATCCATCACGACAATGCTCCTGTACATTCCTCGCACTAAATTCACACTTTTTTCGCGAAAAACTAGACTGCTGTAGTTCAACAGACTCCTTACTCTCCTGATATGGCCTCCTGGCAGCACCGCTGGCAGCACCGCTGGGAGAAATATGTGGAGTCCCAAGAAGACTACTTTGAAGGTGATTAGGTTTCCAACGCTCCAGTTACGCCAGTTTTTTTCTTCGGCAAAAGGTCGGATACTTTTCTAACAGACCTCGTATATATATATATATATATATATATATATATATATATATATATAGGGAAATGAGAGAAGCCAACAGCCACAGGAATCAAGGAGCATAGGAGATTTTATTTTTTAATGTGTGATGATATTATTAGTGAATATTTTATTGCTTAAATATAATTGATCAGAAAAGCAAATAAAAAAAACAACCACATGCCGCCGGTGGGAACCGAAGCCACGACCTCCAAATTACGCGTCCGGTGCTCTACTAACTGAGCTACGGCGACGGCTGTCAAATCTTTTGCTTTTGGCGGCATTTGTTTTACGAGTGACGTAACATTCACGTCACAGCAGCGGTAATACAGGACGTACTACGTCCGCCGCTTATGGCAGAGGATGGCGCTGCTGAACACTGTCAAGGTTAGGTCACACGTGAAACATATACCCCCGAAAGCAAAAGATTTGACAGCCGTCCCCGTAGCTCAGTTGGTAGAGCACCGGACGCGTAATTCGGAAGTCGTGGGCTCGGTTCCCACCGGCGGCATGTGGTTATTATTCTTCTGCTTTTCTAATCAATCATATTTAAGCGATAAAATATTCACTAATATATATTGACCAACATCGCAAATTAAAAAAATCCGCTATGCTCCTTGGTTTCTGTGCCTTCTTATTGACCAACATCGCAAATTAAAAAAATCCGCTATGCGCCAGAAAGGCGACGCACATCAGCCAGGAGCAGCAGCGCCCGCTTGGCAGCATTACCGCGAGCCACGGACGTTTTCTGGAAAGGCTGGCGAAGATGTGGATAAATGGCTCACCAATTACCAGCGAGTGAGCAAATATAACCGCTGGGACGCCACCGTTAAGCTGGCCAGTGCTGCATTCTTTCTGGATGGTACCGCGGTAACATGGTTTGAAAACCATGAAGCGTCCTTAACGAGTTGGAACCGCTTCGTTATAGCGATCCGCAGCTGCTTCGGGGATATCGTTGCAAAAAGGAAACGTGCTGGGCAGTTGTTGCTCCAGAGAGAGTAAGTGCTTGGTGAGACATGCACGGCATGCATAGATGAGGTACTGAAGCTTTGCAAAGTGGTCAATTCACGGATGCCCGAAGAATACCGCGTTGACTATCTACCAAAAGGCATCGCAGATGACGTCTACAGTTTCCTTATCAGTGAAGACAACTTGCACTCTGCCATGGACATCATCAAGCATTGCCGCAGATTTGAAACGCTTAAGCTCCGTCGCATTACTCTGAAGCTCTGCCGATTGCCTAACGCCACCACCATCGCTAGCGTGGATTTCCACGAGCCTGTGAATGTTGTGAATCTTCCTGACGTCATTCGCCAAATCGTCCGTGACGAATTCTCCCGGCATCAAGATCTTGGGCGCCGCATGAAGTTCGTACGAGAACTGTTCTCTGCAGGCAGCTCCGGCCCAGCGCTCCTCTCCTTGGAGTTTCTCAAGTCATGCCCCTATCTGAACCTCGCACAGATTACAAAGACGCTGCTCGGATCACCCGTTCCTACCCCAGTGCGCCTGCTTGTCCGCAATGCCACCAGCGGCAGCAGTACGACGGCCGCTTCGACACTGGCTATGAGGAGTGCTATTCCGAGTGTGCTCGCGACCCACCAAAAATTTGCTACCGATGT
Organism: Amblyomma mixtum; assembly: GCF_055824585.1. Classification (NCBI taxonomy): domain Eukaryota; kingdom Metazoa; phylum Arthropoda; class Arachnida; order Ixodida; family Ixodidae; genus Amblyomma; species Amblyomma mixtum. The sequence continues at coordinate 29,716,750 of NC_143014.1, forward strand.
GGTCTGATCGGTCACATATCCCGATTTTGCCTTCGCCGGGGACAGATTTCCCGCTACCAGCGCCAATGGTCGAACCCTCGCCCGAGTTTCTGTTCGTGACCTTATCTTTACTTCTTCCGCCGGAACGCTTGCATCCTGTGACACCTCCGATCACACCATATGAACAAGTGGGTCTTGACCTGCTAGGCCCATTTCCCCGCTCCTCCAAAGGTAACCGATGGGTCATCGTGCGCGTCGATCACCTCACCCGTTACTGTGAAACCGCCGCCTTACCTTCCGCCACCGCTGCTGATGTCTCTATTTTTTCTTCATGCTGTCATCCTCCGTCATGGACCTCCTCGCGTCGTTATCAGTGACCGCGGCCGCCAGTTTACGACAGACGTTGTGGAGGAGCTTCTGCGCCTTTGCTCTTGCCATTTCCGCCACTCGACGCCGCACCACCCTCAGACGAATGGACTCGTTGAGCGTACAAATCGGACAATCAAGAATATGCTTGCCATGTATGTGGATGTCCGAAACAAGAACTGGGACAACGTGCTTCCCTTCATTACTTGCGCTTATACCACGTTGAGGCATGAAACAACTGCCTATAGCCCGTTCTTATTTATGCCCGTCCGCCTCGAAACTCCCTCGACACCATCTTACCTTTCTCTCTCGACACTGAGCCTTCTATTGCAAGTATACCCTCTGCCGCGCTGAAGAAGCTCGTAGGCTTGCCTGGATACGCACCTTGGCTTTGCAGGACCGTTCTAAGCAGCGTTGCGACCACCGGCGCAAGGATGTCTGCTACCTACCCGGTGACGTTGTATAGTTGTGGACGCCTCTCCGCAAGCGTGGTTTGTTCCAAAAGCTGCTGTACCAATGCATAGGTCCTTTCATTGTGCTAGCTCGTCTCACCGACCTAAACTACGTGGTTTCTCCCCAGTCTACGCAAGGACGCCGCTATAGGAAAACACAAGTCGTGCATGTCGCACGGATGAAACCCTTCCACTTTCGGTACCCTGATTAATTGGCCCTGAGGGTATCGTCTGCAAAGGGGGAAATGCCACGCGCTACCTATGGACGCTGAAGGAACAACGAAGTGAGGACGCGGAAGAAAAAGTGCGGCCACATTCTGGTCGATTCGCTTATGTAAATAGCCTTGTAAATAGAACCTGTATCAATATATATATATATATATATATATATATATATATATATATATATATATATATATATATATATATATATATATATATATATATATATATATATATATTGTAAGCACAACATGCGACCTTCGTCTTCATCTGTACATATCCATCATCATCGATCATCTTCTTCTTCGAAGGGTTGGTCGCCATACTTGCGGGTGCCATTAAAGCTCGCTCCATCCTGCGCTCTGTCTCCCGTCTCACAAGTGGTGGAGTGTGCTCTCGATCCCAGCGTCCTCTCCGCCGCCAGACTGCAGCTACGTTCCGGTCGCCACCTGCTCGTACCATCCGCACCGATGGATACCGTCCGCGACAACACCACTCGTACTCCCGATGGGCCCCCCGTTCTTCTTCCTCTCGATTCGAACCGTCTGGAGCCAGCAATGATGGGCCAACCCGGTTCTTCCCAATCTTCTGGACACCCCACTTGGACCATCACTACACTCCAGCGCGAGCCTCCCATTTTTGCTGGTCTTCGTGGGGACGATGTCGAGGACTGGCTCGACCAATATAACCAGGTCAGTGCCTATAATCGTTGGGACTCAGCGATGAAACTTGTAAACGTGTCGTTCTACCTCACTGCCGTGGCCAAGACTTGGTTCGTCAACCACAAAGATGCCATCCCGGACTGGGCTCACTTCTCGGTACAGATACGACAAATCTTTGGCACATCTGGTGCAAGCCCCGCTGTCTACAAAAAAAAGCTAGATACGCGCGTTCAGCTACCCGGTGAGTCCTACACATCCTACATTGAAGACGTGCTTGCCCTGTGTCGACGTGTCAACAGCGATATGTCAGAGAACGATCGGGTACGTCATCTTCTAAAAGGGCTTGGGTCATTTGCCTTCAACACGCTTGCTGCTCAGAATCCAACGTCAGTCCAAGACATCCGAACAACTTGCCATCGTCTTGACGACCTTCAGTCGCTTCGATTAAAAGACACCTGGGACACCCCACTTTCTCCCGACGTGGACTTACGCTCCCTCATTCGCTCCATTATCCGGGAGGAACTGCACGGCTCCACCTTACCGCCAGTCGATTCCCACCCGCCTCCAGCCCCGTCGTCATCGCCTTTGCGTGATCTCATCAAAGACGAGCTCGCTTCGGTCACTCGTCCCTTGGCTGCGGAACCACCTGTACCGCGTTTTGTGCCTACCTATGCCCAGGTTGCTGCGACGCCTCCTGCTGCTGTTTACCCGTCGCATCCACAGCCCGTCCAGCAAACTCCGGTCTCTGTGTCCCCGAGCCCCGCTATGTGTCCTGTTTGGAGTCCGCCTGCACGTCGGCCGGTGTGTCACTACTGCGGAATTCGCGGGCATGTTGCCCGTGTGTGCCGTCGGCGTCAGCGCGACGAGCGCGAGTGGTACCCAGACTTTCGCAACGGAGCTACGTACTCGTCACCTGCTTACCGTCCAGCGTTTGCCTCCAGTCCTCCTCGTCGCCCATCGTACGGGGACTTCTCCCAAGACGCTCCGCACTCGTCGTACGCTTACCGCCCACCGTTTGCTGACCATACCAATTATCGTCCCTCCTATCCCTCTACCTCTCCGGACCGCTCCTCGACCAACCCTTCGAAGAAGAACATGATCGATGATGATGGATATGTACAGATGAAGACGAAGGTCGCATGTTGTGCTTTGAGCGATGATGATGGATATGTACAGATGAAGACGAAGGTCGCATGTTGTGCTTACAATATATATAGGTTTGGTTTATGGGGTTTAACGTCCCAAAGCGACTAAGGCTATGAGAGACGCCGTAGTGGAGGGCTCCGGAAATTTCGACCACCTGGGGTTCTTTAACGTGCACTGACATCGCACAGTACACGGGCCTCTAGAATTTCTCCTCCAAAGAAATTCAACCGCCGCAGCCGGGATCGAACCCGCGTCTTTCGGGTCAGCAGCCGAGCACCATAACCACTGTGCCACCGCGCCGATATATATATATATATATATATATATATATATATATATATATATATATATATATATATATATAGGGAAGGGGAATGAGGGGCTCGTTTTAAATATGAGAGAAGCCAACAGCCACAGAAACCAAGGAGCACAGGGGATTTAATTTTTTTTGTGGTGTTGATCAATTTATAATATTACTGAATATATTGTCGCTTAAAGCTAATTGATTAGAAAAGCAGAAGAAAAAACAACCACATGCCGCCGGTGGGATCCGAACCCACGACCTCGGAGGTCGTGGGTTCGCGGAGGTTTCTCCAATTAGCCAGGACGGAAGTGGCTCGCGCTTTCCTCCCCATCCCAAACGACTCAGACTATATAAGGGACGCCGTGGTGAAAGGCTCTGGATAATTTCGACCACCTATCTTCAATATGCACAAGGACTCTGCGCATTTCTCCTCCACTGAAATGCGGCCGCCGCGGCCGGGACCAAACCCGCGTCTTTCGGGTCAGCAGCCGAGCACCATCTGAGCCACCGCGGCGGCGTATCGGGTATCGGTATTGAAGACATTTTTTTCAAGTATCGTGTCCAACCCTGTCCACCGTTACCCCGAAGCTCAGTTTTAGGGAAAACGCATTGGCGCGCTCATTTCTGGAGGTGCCCTAGTGACAGCGCCAGGCACTGGCCCCATGTGATGGGCCTAACGGAATGTTGGAGGTAGAGTAGTGTGGAGTATTCGAGCGGAGGAATGTGGGAGTGTCCAGATGTCTGTATGCTGTTTGAGTATGTGCAAATTACGGTGTGCTGAAGTCTGTATAGTAAACTGATGTGTGCGATGGCGAGCGTGTATGCGGCCTCGGCGATGCCGGTGGAGTAGATGGTGGTGACGTGCAGGTGAGTGGGATGATGTGAGGAATCCGTGTAAAGGATGTTCTGGCGGTCGCGGTAGTATTTAGAGATATATGTGGCCCGAGCCTGAGCTTCACGGCGCCCTTTGTAGTGTTCTGGGTCCATATTATTTCGAGAGCGAGGTTCGAGTTGTAGGATGTGTGTTTACGGGTAGGCTTGATTGTGCGCTTAGGTGTCAAGTGCACTGTACCCGAGTGAGTAGAGGAGATGCGTGTGAAGTGCCTGTAGGTGTTGCGCGAAATCTACGTTGTTGGTTGGAGAGGTGTGATTTCCGTGACATTTTTTTTTGTACAGTTGGTGGAGCCGGATGGTGCTGGTGTGGCAGGGTAGGTGGAGAGTCGCTTTGATGCTTAAGCATTGCATGGTATACGTTTGGTGAGTTGGCTTCTGGTGAGATGGTGTAAGCCAGGGGTTCTCAAACTTTTTTGCTTGGAGGAACCCCAGAAGCCTTCAATAAGTTCCAGGGAACCCCCCCCCCCCCCCCCCGCTTTCACTTACCAGCAATGTTGTCAAGTGCATTTTTGCAAAGAGAGAGTTGCAAAAGTTAAATGTTTATTGCACAGATTAATACAAATACTAATGTGATGGGTGGTACTGCTTTCCTTTTGAGAGCAAGTCAAAGCGTGGCTCAGTAGCACTCAGAGCCAGTCTCATATCAGCTGCCGGGTCAGGGCCGGTGAGGATTCTCGCGGAACACAAGAAGACAGCCCGCGGAACCCCTGCGTTCCGCGGAACCCAGTTTGAGAACCCCTGGTGTAAGCTAAAGAGGAGGTAGGCTAGTCGGCTCACGATGAGGGTGTCTACGAGTATCGAAATCTCTTTTTTTTTGAGGCCATGATTGCGGCTAGCGATGCGGCGTATGAGATGTCCGATTTGGTCGACCTTGCTCTGCAGTAGGTGTATGGTGTGTGTGGCTCTTGTGTCCTACTGGATGTAGAGGTTCAGCTGTCGGAATAGTGGTACTGCGGGTATTAGGGTGTTGTCGATGAGAACGGTGATTGTTGGTGCGCACCGGGCGAGTTTGATGACAAGGAATTCGGATTTCTGAAGAGCACACGCGAGACCTACGGCCTGTGTGGATGTATGGCGTCCGTAGCGAGTTAATGGTCGTGTTGAACGCGTCCGGGGGGAACCCGGGGTAGCTCAGTGTAACGCCATCCGCGTATGTGGCGTGTTGGATATCTGGTGCGTTTTCGAGCCTAGGGGTGAGGGCGATGTTAAAGAGTAGGGGTAAGAGGACTGAGCCCTGTGGGGTAAGTGTCCGTGGGGCCGCAGTTTCTCTTGTACGTAGAAGATGCCACCCCGCAAGCAAAACGATGACAGCGGATGACAGCCCGCGCGTGAAGAGACGGGGCGGCCGACGAGGCGCGGTCTTCGAGGCACTCTATGAGGGGCCATAGCTTGGGGTCGCATCCGTTGTTGAGCGAGGACGAACGTGGTTAGAGCGCCAAGAAAAGATGGATCATCGTTTATGTCAGCTGAGGTGCACGGTATAGGAGCACGGGACAGGCAGTCAGCATCGCTCCATGTGTTTCTTGCCAAACTTATAAACAAAGACGACGTCGAATTCTTGCAACCGGAGGCTCCAACGAGCTAGCCTCCCCGAAGGGCCTTTAAGGCTCGCGAGCCAACGAAGTGAGTGGTGATCACTCACGTCCCGGAACGAGCGACCATAGTAGGGGCGAAATTTCGTTGCCCACACGACAGCAAGGCACTCCTTTTCCGTGGTAGAATAATTCGCCTCAGATCGCTACAAACTGCGGCTTGCATAAATAATCACGCGCTCAACACCATCTTGCCACTGAACGAGGACAGCACCGAGGCCGGCCGATGTTGCTGGCATCGGTGTGCAGTATCGTGTCCGCCTCCTCGTCAAAGTGGCCAAAGATGGGCGCAGTCTGGAGGCAGTTTCTGATGTTCTCGAAGGCCTCCTGCTGTTCTTGGGCTCAAATGAAAGGTTACTCGTCCTTTGTCAAGCGAGTTAGAGGCTCGGCTATATATTCGAGAAAAGTCTTGCACAAAACGTCGGTAATAGGAGCAGAGGCCCCAAAAACGGCGCACAGCACGGTTATCAGTGGGGGGTCGAAGTCTGGGTAACATCCTCAGCGCTCACGACGTGACCCAGAAACTTCAGCTGTTAATTGGTAAGCAAAGTAGCATTTTTTCCGGTTTGAGAGAGAGGCCGGCCGGACATATGGCCTCCAGTACTGCACTCAAGCGCTTGAGGTGTTCTTCGGTAGCAGAAAAAATGACAACGTCATCAAAGCAGACGAGGCAGGACTGCCATTTCACGCCGACTAGAACGGTGTCCATCATTCTTTGAAAGGTGGCAGGAGCGGAACGCAAGCCGAAGCGTCGCACCTTGAACTCATGCAACCTGTCAGGAGTAATGAACGCGGTCTTCTCGCGGTCCCATTCATTCACCTCAATCTACCAGTACCCACTGCGGAGGTCAAGAGAGGAAAAGTAGCGGGCATGACCTAGCCGGTCGAACGAGTCATTGATTCAAGGCAACGGCCGGTAAACGTACGTTCTGGTAATCGTGTTGAGCCTTCGAAAGTTAACACGAAATCTGAGCGTCCTGTACTTCACGGCGATCAGCACAACTAGCGAACCCATGGGCTTGTAGACGGCTGCATGACGTTATCCCGGAGCATTTCGTCAACCTGCATCCGCATTGCCTCATGTTCTTTCGCCGACACACAGGCCTTTCACTGTCATCAACCATTATGCGATGTTTCGTTATTGACGTCTCCTTGACCTTAGAGGTGGTAGCATAGCAGTCATGGAAAAAGTCAAGGATTTTTTGCAGGTGTCGTTGCTGATCAGTGTTCAACACTGTTCGACTAGTGCTCCCTGGAGGGGTGACCATGAACGCTGAAACGCGCTGTGGGCGACGGACTCAATAATTGCATCGAAACAAGCGATGCTATATTTTTCGGCAAATGGCGGTATTCGGCGCTAAAGTTCGCGACTATACAGGGTGTTTCACGTAACTTGAACCAAGGATTTAAAAAAAGCGGTAAACCGCAGCCCGCTGAAACCAAGGACACATTGTTTGCCATCACGTGGCGCTCGTCAGGATATTTTTTTCATTGCGCTAATTAACTAAGATGAATTATGCAAATTTTCAAATATTCATTTCAGAGCCAAGACCGTTACGTTAGGTTGTAGTGCAGATTTATAAACAACCGATCCAGTTTATTGTAGCATCGTATCTCCAACGGGGTCCTTTTTTCTGGCATCTAAAGAGAGCCCGCGAAATATGAAAAAATACCACGTGACTACGCTCTCAACGGCCTTTCGAGCAAACGGAGCGTGCCCGCTGACCGTGGCGAAGTGAACGGCCGCCGCGCCGCTGCGGAAAGTGCTGACGCACTGTTGATATGCTCGGGGATCGGGACCAGGGTCTTCACCGCATGTGGACGAAGCAGCAGACTACGAAGGGAAGCCTTCGGGAGGAATAGCAAGCTTGAAGGTTTATTTTACATTATGTACAGTAGCAAGGAGACCAAAGTCAGAAAATGGGGTAGGATGATCTGGCACCCCACAGATTGCTGCTTAAAAGCAGTTCACATTCCCCAGGCACCCAGCTAGGGAATCTGATCTCTGGTTGAGCGTCCAATGGGCCGCTAGCGTCTTCTTAGGCTCCGCCCTCCCCACATGACCGCGTACACCGCACAGACACACACACACGGGCAAGGAGGAACTTGGCGTCTCTCCGAACTGTTGGTTTTCCGCGGGCCGACCAGGTTCAAAGGTCGTTGCTGCTGTGTGATGATCCTGATCGATGGGGACGCGAGCGCTGACCGCTCACACCGGTGACCTCTTCAGGGACAAATCAGCCGTGTCGCCCCTCCGCTTTGTCGGCTCCTCAGGGCGCACGCGGGCACTGAGTTGGCGGCGCCGTCGCCCCCGCCGTCGTCGCCACTGGGTCTCGTCCGTCGGTCCACGGGCAGTCCGGGAGAAGCGCCGCACTCAGCCTCCCCGGCGAAGGGGATTAGACGCCTTTGTGTACGCCGACGCCGTCGCCAGTAGCTGCCCCCACGCAGTGTCTCTTTCGTCTCATCCGAACAGCAGCGCTTTCGGCCGCATACCTGATGGCGCCTGACTGGCTCGCCTGTTTCCGCTGGCTGGGCCTCGAATCATTACACTGTCAAGTCCCGTTCACTTCGCCACGGTCAGCGGGCACGCTCCGTTTGGTGGTGGTAGTGGTTTATTAAAAAAATAAAATAAAAAATATAAATAAATAAAAAAGTGAAGCAAAAGAGTGTTGCCGGCCGCGGCAATTGCTATCTAATATCTTAAGCACCCGAGCTGCAGCCGGCGGAAATGAAAGGGAAAGGATAGTGAGGAGAAGTATAGAGGGGAGCGACAGCAAGAAAGGACAGGGGACAGCTTTGTACACTATTTACAAAATACAAAAGTAATCAAGTTCGCGCCGCTCGCGCGCTAATGTCCAAGCATTGTCCGAAAATAAGTGCGCGCGAGCGGCCAAAACGCCGTTGAGAGCGCTGCAATTTGGTAGCGCACGAGCGTAGTCACGTGGCATTTTTTCATATTTGGCGGGCTTTCTTTAGATGCCGGAAGAAAGGACCCCGTTGGAGATACGATGCTACAATAAACTGGATCGGTTGTTTATAAGCCTGCTCTACAACCTAACGTAACGGTCTTGACACTAAAATGAATACTTGAAAATTTGCACAATTCATCTTAATTAACTATTTAAGCGCACTGAAAAAAATATTCTGAGGAGCGCCACATGTTGGCAAACAATGTATCGTTGGTTTCAGCGGGCTGCGGTTTACCGCTTTTTTTTTAAAATCCTTAGTTCAAGTTACATGAAACACCCTGTAGAAGTTCGCTTGTTGTGCAGGTAAACGACTCTCCGAGCGACGCAGACTTCGTGGCACTGCAGTAACGACAGGCTTGCTTCTGCGATGCCGTTGGACGCCCGTGTGTTGCCGCTCTCCACCGTAACAAACAAGCTGGCACGCGATGGCAGGGTGAAGTGGCCGTCTGATACACGAAAAACTATGCCTTTCCGCGGCTCACTGTTGTCGGCTATGGTGCACAGGGTGGAGAATGTCATCACGAGTTCGCGAAAGTCGATGATAGCACCGTTTCCCCGAAGAAAATCGAGGCCGAAGATTACTTGCAGCCCTGAGCCCACAGAAAAAAAAAAAAAAAAAAACATCACAAGAACCCTCTATGCACCCCTCTTCTTGGCCGATCCCCCTGTGTGGGTATGCGCCATTCTAGAAGGTGAACAACAACAACTCAGCGAAGCAGCAAGTGAAGATCATACTGCGAATCTCTATCCTAGCGGTGCAGCGGCATCACCACATGACCGCCAGCAGTCCGTATTTGTGTTTCGTGCAAGGGTGCCAGGACTTTACTCAAGAGAGTAGCAAGACCACGACTCATAACAGAGGAATCGGCGCCGGTATCATATGAGTGCAGTCACACGGTGGTTGTTAACGACAACTAGCAGTACGGCGGAAACGAGCTCACTTTCTGGAACGTGCGTCGCGGAAGCTGTCGGACTCGAGGGTCATAGTGTTCGTCAAAATGGGGCAGCGAGCAGAGGCTGTTCTAGGAGTGGGAAACTGGTCAGAGTGAGGTGTGGAAGGTCGGGCTGAAGGATCAAGTCAGCAAGCGGAGGTTGTTCGAAATGTGCAGCGACGGCGGCCCTACCCCCAGAGGTCGCCATCCTCAGTTTTCCAGGCGCGGAAGAGGACTGGCAGAGGGACGACTGGCGACCTGGACTGGCGTTGTGGTGAGGGCGCATGGGGGACGTTGGCCGTCCGACACTGGTCGATGCCACGGGGTCATTCACCGTACCGTGCCCGGGGTGCGTGTGGTGAAAACCCTCGCGGGCCCATCCGACGATACGGGCAGTGGCGCAGTATGTGGCCGGCTCCACCGCGATGGATGCACAGGGGCCGGTTGTTCGACGTGCGCCATACGTGCGCTTTCGTGACGGGTGGTCGTGCGTCGGGAGAGCAGGCGAAGTCGGGAATCATTGATACGGCGCGAGAGGAGCATGACAGCAGAACACCGGTGGACTTTTCGGTTTAAATAAAAAAAAGAACGATAAAAGTACACCGAACTCAATTTTCGAAATTCGGTTTTAACCGAAAAAGGTCAGTATTCTTGGTATGTAAGGTGTTGCCAGCTGGCTGTTGAATGCGAGTTCCACTGAGTCGAAGTTGAAAATTAACGAAGTATGGAAGGCAGGGCAATAAGGCAGCTAAGCACTGTTTCTTCACTACCATCACCTGCTTAGAGCGGATAGTCGGTTAAGTACGCGTGTAGGACACTGACACGAAACGAGCATGGGCACCACGAAAAAGTAGTTCTGGCTACCGCGAAGACTAAGCGGCAGTTCCAACGCTGCCATCCAGAGCCGTATAAGGGAATATACGGCTCTGATCAGCGTTAATAACTAGTGACCCTGGCTCTGCTGTCATCAGCACGCAGACCACGTGATGCCCCGTCCTCACGCTCAACAACCTACGGAAAACATGTCAACTTGGTTCTTAGAAGTAAACTTCCACTTCCGTTTTTGCCTGCCGGCTATCTCATTTAACTTGGGTTCCTCTTTTAATGACGACAGCAATATTTCACAGCTTGCAGAGTGTCTGATTTACGCTGACGACACAATATTCACGTCTCATGAACTAATGAACTAGCATGTGAATCAGTCGCACAACTGAACCAAGACCTAAAAAAATGCAAACGAGTGGTGTCGTGTTAACAGATTGCTTATCAATACATCCAAAACTAAATTTATGATCTTTAGTTCACCAACCAAACACCGCTGTATTGCTCCTCCTTTACGTCTCGATTCTCATCCCATAATGCTCACAGACCGTTGCACATTTTTGGGTATCAAACTCGACCAATTTTTAAAATTCAACTTCCATATCCAATCTCTGAAAAAGAAATCGGCCTTCGGCATCAGAGTGCTTTTGAAAGCCCGCCATTATTTTCAACAATTCACACTTATCGTGCTTTACTATTCTTTTATTCACAGCCATATCAATCACTGCATTGCTACAGGGGACTTGCGTATCATTCCCACCTATCGCACATTCAGTGCCGACAGAAACGAGCGATTAGAATAGCACATAGTGCATACAACGTTCACACGGCCCCACTCCATCGCTCCCTAAACAACATGCCGATAAAGGAGCTAATAGCATCGGCATAAAAGCGTACCCATTCGTGAACGAGCCCAGTCTTCTCTACGTTATATCAAGAGAACATCTAAGCAACCCAAACATCACTCGATTTTCCAGCGCAAATAACCTTTTACTTTCAAACATTCGTACCAATTGTGGCAAACTATTAGTTTCATGCCGCCGTGGTGGCTCAGTGGCTATGGTGCTCGGCTGCTGGCCCGAAAGACGCGGGTTCGATCCCGGCCGCGGCGGTTGAATTTCTTTGGAGGAGAAATTCGAGGCCCGTGTACTGTGCGATGTCAGTGCACGTTAAAGAACCCCAGGTGGTCGAAATTTCCGGAGCCCTCCACTACGGCGTCTCTCATAGCCTGAGTCGCTTTGGGACGTTAAACCCCATAAACAAAACCTATTAGTTTCACCATGATTAAAATATGAAACGAACTGCCTTTCTGTATCAAATCATCGCGCTCTTCATCAACTTTCAGAAAATCTTTCAGGCAATACATTTTCAATCAATATATCACTGTTATAGTATTGTATAATGCGCATTAATGCAAATTTTTGCGCATAGCCCTCCTGCTGAAACTTCTCCCGTTCTCTCCTTTAATCATGTATTTTTTTTTTAACCGTGTCTTCAGTATTTGCCTTCTTTAGTTTACCGAACGCAGTTATTTGTTCCGATACTTGTGCCCTTTCCTTACACGTTATTTTCCTTGCTGAAATTTTGAGTTAGAGTTATTTTGTATACTTTGTTACCGACAAATGATTTTGCTCGTTGTCCAACTGCCTCTATTTTACTTTTCCTATGCGTTCGTGATAAGAGGTCCCAATACAGTATTGACTTTGGGACCTTTTTGTGTATAATATTGCTGCATTCTTTGTACAACCATAAATTATAATAAACTTTAACTTCAAAAAATCAACGAGTCGCCCGCCAAGCCGGTGCCCAAACTGCAGCCCCAATGCGAAGCTTCAAGGCTTCCGGATTTTCTAAATAACAACGCTGTCCCACTGATGTTTATCATTAACGGCAGTAGTCTGGTGCACTTCGATAAACACACATTTCTATTGAAGTACACTGACTGGCTTCCTTCTCAGATTCCTTCTTATCCTTAGTGCTGTAAGCTTTGACAGCATTTTCCCGGATATCACTACATCGATCAATTGGCTCCTGGAGCGACTATAAAGGTGGGTACGGAATTTTTTTTTTCCCCATAGGGGGTATACTGCATGTGCAGACAGCTCCAAACTAAAACTCTCCCTGATACCACTGTCCTAAGCCCTGCGAACGCGGATAGATTTAAACCGGAGTGCAGCAAATGCGACGGCAAAACCAGCGTAGGCCCCATAATCTGGGATTGTGCGACAGATCCTCCACCAATATAGCCAGAGGTTAGTGCACCCGGACCTGTGGGAGACCTTGCTGCTCAACTGCTACCTATAAACCCAAGTCGTGACGAGAGCCCAAGAGGTAGCCGCCAGTCTACATTGACGGCCACCTAGCAAGACCAGCTAACCCACTTGCAACTCTAGCCGATAATAAAAGTTTTCCGATAAAAAAAATATCAGCCCTTTGATAGGGTCAAGCACCAGCCCTATTCAAATGTCTTCATTGAACGGATGCCTATGGCCCAATATGGTTGCATGCTGCCGATTTTCACGCCGCAAGGGCAGCTTGGACAAGAGCGCTGCACAGGCTGCACGAGGTGGAGTCAAATACCCACTGTCCCAAGTATTGTAGCGAGAGCTACAGTACACGCAAGTCTCGCAGTTTCACCGTGGCCGCACCATGACCTGAAGCCGTTGCCTAGCAGGCGGCCGCCGCTCGCCGCGCCATCAGGCGTGGCGTCACAGGAGGAGCCGGTGCCGCGGCGTGCCGGCGAAACCGAGTTGCAACAGTTGTGCGCATGCGCCGTAGGAGGAGGGGGTTGGTGCAGCGTCGGTAGATATGGACAGTGAGTCGAAGAGACTGAAAGAAGCCAGGCTTCAACTACAAGACCAAGAACCGGAAATAAAAAAAAAAGCGACACATTTTGCTGCATAACAAATGTCCCGTCTTTAATGTAGCCGCAGTTAGACGCAACGGGGGGATAACCAAAGCTAAACATTGGACGCAGCCGGAGAGAAACAAAGCTAAACGACAAGGTGTAATCAAGTTTACTCTTGCTACGCATATCCTGGCCTAGCTGAGCTAAGCCACTGCCATTTTCTTTCACTCCAGAGGAGCCGGGCAATACAACTCCGGGGAACATTCACTGGAAAACTGGCTGGCATTCAGCACTGGGGATCAAACTCCGACGCGGATGTTCAATTCCGGGTGTTTCACCTATAAAATGCTCTGTAGTTTTCTTTTAAAATAGCGAGTTAGGGAGCGATTTTTTTTTCGATCCGGCAGTCATCGGTGTGGCGCATCAGAATACAGACGTGCTAGCGAGTGGGCTGTTTACAACGAATATCGAATAAACTTTTTAACGATTACTGTTAATCTTCTTTTTATTGAGAGGCGTAAGTAACGTATATACGTTTTTAAGGTTTCGAAAACGCAGTTACCCCCGCCGCTGTACACCAAAAATTTTTGCCTGAATTGTGCCAAAATACACGCCCTTTCGAAAATCTGAACTAAAATTTGTTGGGCCACAGCGCCGAGGGTAACTGAATTTTCGAAATTCTAAAAACTGATATGAAAATTAGTTACGGTGGGCTACACACCTCTCAATAAATAAGGAGACTAACAGTAATAGTTAAAAAAGTCACCTATTCAATATACTAGTCTACCAGCCACCTAGTTTGAGCTCTATTATGATGCGCTATACCACGGACAATGCTGTGCAAAAAAAAAAGCTCTTGAAACTGAAAAAGTGCTTTTTTCGGCTCTTGTACTGAAAAAGCGCTTTTTTTTTGGCATAGCTTTTAACTAAAAAAGCATATTTTAAAAAATTGCGGAACATCTTAGGCGGAACACCCGGTACAGCTGCACGCGTCGCACAGGAAGCTCCATGACGAGCCACAATTACCGAGCAAGAGTGCACTGGCGGCCAGATATAGAAAACAGTGCTTGACAGGCATAGAGCATACAAGAAGAAAAAAAAACTCATCCCAAAGTGTTTGGTCTGGTTTATGGGGTTTAACGTCCCAAAGCGACTAAGGCTATGAGAGACGCCGTAGTGGAGGGCTCCGGAAATCTCGACCACCTGGGGTTCTTTAACGTGCGCTGACATCGCACCGTACACGGGCCTCTAGAATTTCTCCTCCAAAGAAATTCAACCGCCACGGCCAGGATCGAACCCGCATCTTTCGGGTCAGCAGCCGAGCACCATAACCACTGAGTCACCGCGGCGGCTTCATCGCAAAGTGTCAAGCGCTGCTAGTTTGCTATCCAGATATCGCTTTTCAAGACGCAACCTCATGCTATTCTCTCAGTGACCTAGCGAGGAACGAGGCGCCAATGTTTTCAGGTATGACTGAAAGTAGCGGCCAGATTATACTCAAGGTTAATTACTTCTCTCGTTACAAACTTTTCCTCAAATGTCAGTAGCGCAGTTGCGCCTCCTACACCGCGCGACGGCGTCAAACCGACCATGAGGTATGCTGCGCCATGTATCGAGTCACCGTAAAAAATGTGCGCATGCACGCATGTAACGACGCCCACTCACTGTGGCATATGCTCTACTCACAGCTCCTTCGTCACGCATATACCGTTAAAACCGCGCGTTCAACTAACACGCGGAGATACTCCGCGCATGCGGCTCGGGGGCAGCGTTAGGCGAAGCGTGGCACCAAGCAGCTCACTTTATTGCGCAGGGTCGGCAGAGCAAAGTCCAATGTACTAGTTGCCGCCGCCACCGTCGCCATCGTGCTCTTGCGCAGGGCTTTTGGGCGCAGGCTCCGAGGGCGGCGCTTCGGACACGGTGGTCTTGGAAGCCTGCCGCGTGGGTGAAATGGCCGCCTTATCGGGAGACGTTGCCTTGGAGCTCTTGGAGTGCGTGGAGGGCACCGACGGCCTCTTGGGCGACGCCGCAGCTGGCGACTTCCCGGCATCAGCAGGCGGTGCGGCGGAAGCGGCAGCTACCGACGGGGTCACTTCGGCGGGAGCAGGCTCAGGAGGTTTCTTGAACTCCGGCGCGGCTCCGCCACGGAAGGCGGCCTCGATTTCCTCTAGCGTCTTTCCCTTGGTCTCGGGAAGCGTGAGCACTACCACAAAGAAGGAGACAATCATGACGGCGCAGAAGAACCAGTACGTGCCGTAAGGCTTAAGAATGTCCAGCATGTCGTTGAAGGTCTTGGTGACGATGAAGGCCATAGTCCAGTTGAAACTGGTGCAGATTCCCGTGGCGAAGCCACGCACGCGCAACGGCAGCAGCTCGCCCATCATGAGCCACGGGATGGGGCCCATGCCGCAGGAGAAGCCGATGATGAACAACGACAAGCACACTAGGGGCAGCCAGCCGATGGTCTCGACGGCCTCGTCGCCCTTGGTCGACTTCACGTAGTGGTAGCCGCCCAGCACGCCCAGGCTGAGCGCCAGCAGAGCGGCAGACGTGAGCAACAGCACCCGTCGGCCACCCTTGTCCATCACCATGGTGGCACCCAGCGTGGCGACCACCTGCACCACGCCGATGATCACCATGCAGTCCTCGGGCGGGATGGTGGTGCCGGCCGACTGGAAGATGGACACCGCGTAGAACATGACCGCGTTTATGCCCGACAGCTGTTGGGCGAACATGAGGAACAGGCTGATGAGAACGGGCTTGTAGATGAAAGGCTGCTGCAGCTCCTTCATGTGGAAGCTCTCGGTGGGGCTCATCTTGAGGTTCATTTCGATCTGATTCCGCTCCGCCTCGTAGTCGGTGCCCGCGCCGTAGAGAAACTGCAGTGCCTTGAGCGCTTCCTCGCGCTTTCCCTTCTGCAACAGCCAGCGCGGCGATTCGGCCATGAAGATCATAAGCACGGCCATACCAGCTGGCACAGTCAGGCAGAGGATGGCCAGTGAGCTCCACCCGAGGAACTTGCCAAAGAAGAACACGGCCAGGATGCCGATGGTGACGGACAGCTGTATGCCGGTACCAAGTGTGCCACGCACCTGTGGCCGGCTGATTTCGGATACGTACACGGGCACGGCGAGAGACACGAGCCCCGTGAAGAAGCCCGTGATGACACGGCCCAGACAAAGCACGATCACGCTGCCCGCGGTGGCGATAAGCACCCAGCCGGTGATGAACCCTAGCGAGGAGAATATAATGGACAACTTGCGGCCGAGGCTATCCACCAAGAA
The DNA here is from genome assembly GCF_055824585.1 of Amblyomma mixtum. Classification (NCBI taxonomy): domain Eukaryota; kingdom Metazoa; phylum Arthropoda; class Arachnida; order Ixodida; family Ixodidae; genus Amblyomma; species Amblyomma mixtum. The sequence continues at coordinate 29,733,222 of NC_143014.1, forward strand.
TCCGGCCACCAGACCTCCCGTGAGCGCGCCCAGCGTCATGAGCGAGCCAAACCAGGTCTCCTCGCTTTCGGTGATTTCCAGACCGCCTTGGCTCATGTTGTTCTTGAGGCTGGGTATGGCAGGCGACGAGTACCCCAGGTTGGTGCCCATGGCCACCGAGCCGAGCCATGCTGACGCGGCCGCCACGTAGAAGAGCTCGAAGCCCTTGGGCCCGTCCTCCTTTTTGTCGGCCATGGGGCGCTAGGGGCCTCGGCGCGAATATCGCATCCTCGAGCAAGGCTGCTCGCGCTCCGTGGCCTCTCGCGAGGATATGCCCGGTCGCCAGGGTGCGCCATTTCACAAGCGCGAGCAAGCAGACTTCGGTGGCTGCGAAACTGCCTTCGATCATCATCATTACTTACCTTGGAAGTGGCGCGCACCGGAAGAACTGCATTATTTAGATTGCAAACGGGAAATGGACAGGACATGCGTCCGAGCTTGAGAAAGCGAACTGCCACCGCTTTCAATTTGGGCGATCAATCACGGGGTGGGCCGACGCGTACGGTTGGGGCATGTACGTACAAACGAAAAAGCGTAATAGGACTATTTTGCCTGACAGGGATCACATACCACACGTCGAATGAAAAAGAAGAGCAACCACGACATACACTAACTTTCTTCCAGACTGCACTTAGCCATCTCTTTGGTGTTTAATTGGAATACTTACTCTTTTTCGCCGGGAGTCAGCATCAAACCACGGCCAATGCACCGTCGACGTGGGTAGTGCGGTTTTCAAATTTCCGTTCGCACCACCGTAAACAAACTTCGAGCCCACTGCGCGCGTTACCGGAGCTGGCGTCGGGCCGCGCTGACACTTGGCGTTCTGCTGAACGGAAGAACTGTCCTTCACAACCTCTGGAGCTTGGTAGCGCTGGGAGCGCGATAGACGAAATTTTACATAGCTTGACGCCAACTTCAGTTAAGACTCAGTTAAGACTCCTCAGGTTCTGACAAAAACTACATTTAACATCGTGACTGGACAGCGCGAAGTAGGACACAGACGAAGGCGGTTCTGCTCAGTCCCGATGCAAGACAAACTTGCTTGCAGGACTGTTTTCAGCGTACTGTCGTGAGCAACTTTTTGCACAAAATTGCGAATTTCCTGGTTATTTCTCCAATAAATTTGAGAATGACTTTTGGACATTATACACCAAGTTAGAAAACAGAAACAACTTGCTTGTCACAAATAATTACGGAGTAATAAATAAATTATTGCTCCAACTTTGTTCCCTATCATATTGCTCATGACTGAACAGCCCTCGTCAAATAGAGGCCAAGGGATTTGCTTCCAAGCCGTGTTGTAGGGACCTTGTAACATTTGTGGAGGTCATAACCTACGGAGGGGGTAGAATTTCAAGAGATTCAGAACGCTGGCGATGCATAACGAACCCCACGGCGCGGCTTAGTTCACAGTCCCTGGGCTCTAAACTTCTGACAAAATGTGTACAAACGTGAGCATGCTTGTCTATAAATGATAAAAGCAGGGCCCGCAACAAAAGAACTGCGATAAGATTTCACGTCATATCCCCCCCCCCCCCCCCCAGGGCACCGCTCCGGCGCTCTAAACAAGCGTGCTGACCACCGTACGTTTATCAGGTGCATGTGTAAAGCTGCAGAACCGACAGAAAGGCATCCCCATATTACGCCTTCATTCTCAGATAATAGTGGTTTCTCACTCAGCCCAAGACGAATAAGCGCACGCTGCTTCTCTCTCGTGCGCGCGACGAGTATTTCGTCATGGAGGAAGGGAAGCTACGGAGAGGCCTTCGCCATCCGATTATAATATTCGATCCTGTACGGAGCCTGGTGACGAAGAGGCCGCCCAGCTCGCGAGACGCATCACTAGCCTCAAGATCGAAGGACGCTCATACGACGTGAACGCTTACGTGGCCGCACCGGAAGACACCCGGCGTGGCGTGATACACGGAGTTGACCCCGGAGCGACACCGGAGGAACTGAAAGCCGATTTGTGGACGCGCACACAGGGTGTTACCATCCACAGTGCTCGAAGACTAGGCAAGACCAAGACAGCTGTCATCACTTTTGACGGACCCATAACACCGAAACATGTCATCTACTGCGGAGCCGAGTACAAGTGCTACCCGTATCGGCCCACAAGACAAATCTGCTACGTTTGCTGCCAACAAGGTCACCGCTCCGACGTGTGCCCCACACCGGACGCCAAGGCTTGCAAACAGTGCGGGATGCAAAACCCGCCAAAAGACCACCAGTGTACCCCGAGATGCCTGATCTGCGGGGGCAACCACGCTACCGGATCGAGGGAGTGTCAAGACCGATTAAAGAAAGCCAGGGAGCCGCGAGGCAAGGCCAACAGCGGCAACAACGGCAGCGGACGCGAGAGCAGACGTCGCAGCCGGAACGACCGTGGCGAGAAACCGAGGTGGTTCAGCTCGGAGGGGGAGTCCTCCCAGAGCCGCTCGAGATCCCGGACGTCACGGAGCAGTTCACGGAGCCGGTCACGGTCCTTTCCGCCCCTGCCACCCCCGGCCATCAAGGGAGGGAGCCAGCAGCAGGAGCAGCAGCAGCAGCAGCAGCAGCAGCAGAACAAGCAGAAGCAAGCCCGAAAGAGCGGCGGCGTCAAGGTGAGCTGGGGAGCCGAAAACCCCTGGTTTGCTCCGCACTCGGGAGGGATAACTAACAGAACACAAACACAAACAGCAACCGCGACCAACCTAGACAGGAGGACGCGGAGAAAACAGCGCTGAGACGCGAATTAGAACTATCACGCGCTAGGCAGACAGAGCTAGAGCGCAAAATAGCAGAGCTCACGAAGGCAGTACGAGACCTTAAGTCGAACAGCCCTCCGCAGCCACAAACATTACAAACCCAAGCCCAGTCGCAAACAGGCAACGAGGATCTCAGTCAATTTAAGGCAGAAATCCAGCAAATGATGCAGCAGATGATGCAGCAGATGATGCAGCAGATGATGCAACAAGTGCAACTACAAGTCACAGAACTCCGGAGCAGCATCCGCAAACAGAAATTCGCCGATAACATTAGAGAAAAGGCCTACCACCGGCCCGCGCTAGCAGCCCTCGCCAACTCGGCCACAAACAACACTGAAGCTTAAATATGGCCAACAAAACCTTAGGCAACAAAGAAACCCTAGACATATGGCAATGGAACTGCAGAGGCTACCGCAAGAAGCAGGGCCTCCTCCAACAACACATTCATACACAACAAGCACCGCCCGACATCATAGCGCTTCAAGAGACGGGCACTACGCCAACACTCGCAGGATATACGTGCTACAAGACTCAAGAGAAAGGAAGAACGGCAACCCTAGTCAGTAAGGCGCTCATCGCCATAAACCATGACAAGATTGCCGACACCGACGTAGAACACGTGATAGTAGAAATTATACCAAAGAAGAAAAGAAAGAGGGGCAGCATCTTCCTTGTGAACGCATACAGTCCTCCAAAACAGAGGAAAGCAAAATTCCATGAACTTTTCCATGGCGCACGCAACCTAGCAAAAAACAACACGCTAATCATACTAGGAGACTTCAATGCCATGGACAAAAGCTGGGGATACCAAACAGCTAACCCAAAAGGCAAAGCACTAGCAGCGGCAGCAGAAAACACTGACTGCACCCTCCTCACAGACTCAGACACTCCAACCAGAATCGGAAACAGCGTCAGTACCGACACCTGCCCCGACCTCACATTCATACGGGGAGCGGAACAGGCAGTGTGGGAGAACCTGTTAGAAAATCTGGGCAGTGACCACTATATACTTAAAACACAAGTAACCTCAGACAGGCTAAAGCGCCAGCTGGGATCGGCAAAAATTACGGATTGGAGCGCTTTTCGCGAGGCATGCGACGGGAATCTCGCCGCGAAAGGGATCCAATCGATAGAAGAGTGGGGAAACATGCTGAAAGAAAAACAGCGCAAGTACACTAAAGAAATCGCGCGAACGACGCAGACACCCGAGGTGGACGCCAGGCTGCTCAAGCTATGGGAAGCTAGACGCGGGCTCACCAAGAGGTGGAAGAAACAAAAGTACAACAGAAAACTAAAACTTAAGATCGCAGAAGTCACAGCGAAAGCAGAAGAGTACGCGGCGCAATTGGCAAGGCAAAATTGGCAACAATTCAGTGACTCCCTCAACGGAACTTTGAGCACATCGAGGACGTGGCATATACTCAAGGCTCTCATAGATCCAACAAAAACCAAGGCAGAAAACAACAAAGCCATCTACCGGTTAATCCACCAGTTCAAGGGACCAGATTCAGCACTCCTGGAAAAAGTACGCGTTAAGTGCTTCGGGGACACACACCCAGCAGCTTACGCAGAGCGCTATCGAGGAAGTGAAAACGACACCTTGGACAGACCCATCACGCGAGAAGAGGTCTACGCAGCGATTCGAAACACAACCAGAAATACGGCCGCGGGTGCAGATAAGATCAATAACGCACTCATCCGCAACCTCAGTGATGAGCTAGTCGCTGAATTAACGGACTTTCTCAACAAACACTGGGAAGCGGAGACCGTCCCCGAGGAGTGGAAACATGCGGAGGTTGTCATGATTCCTAAACCAGGCAAGAAACTACAAATTGAGAACCTCAGACCGATCTCGCTCACATCGTGCCTAGGAAAACTGTACGAACGAGTGGTGACGCTGAGATTACAACAGTACATGGAGGACAACGAACTGTATCCCCACAGCATGTTCGGTTTCAGAGCAAAACTATCGACCCAAGATGTACTACTTCAAATCAAAGAAGAAGTACTTGGGAACGTCCCCAAGAGCGGAGAAAACATAATACTGGCATTGGACATCAAGGGGGCTTTTGACAATGTCAGTCACGAGGCTATCCTTACGGGCATGAACGACCTGAACTGCGGAAGGAGAATCTACGGCTACGTCAAAGCCTTCCTCTCAAATAGAACGGCAACGATTGGCCTGGGGGAGCTCAGATCAGACAAATTTCTTACTCCAAATAAAGGAACACCTCAAGGATCGGTCATCTCCCCTACGCTCTTCAACATAGCCATGATTGGCTTGGCAAAACAGTTAAAAGCAATCGACGGCATACACCATGCCATGTATGCCGACGACATCACCATCTGGGTCAACACAGGCTCGCTCGGAGAGAAAGAAGAGAAATTACAAAAGGCAGCCACCTGCGTAGAGAACTACGTCAGAGAAAGAGGGCTAGCATGCTCCACCGAGAAATCAGAGCTCCTAAGAGTTTGGAGAGGAAAACACAATCGCACAGTCCCCACTAGCGACGACTTAAAGTTGAACGTCTACCTCGACGGGAAGTCGATACCGGAAAAAACACTCATCAGAATCTTGGGGATGTGGATACAGTCAAACCAACGCTGCACTCACACTCTCGCCCTACTCAAAGCATCCACTCTACAAGTGGCCCGCATGATCACGCGCATCTCACACAGACGTCATGGCATGCGAGAGGAGGACACACTTAAGTTGGTCAGAAGCCTGGTAGTCAGCCGAGTGACATACAGCCTCCCCTACTATAATCCCATCAAGAGTGAGGTACAACAGGCGGACGTGATTCTACGCAAAGCCTACAAAACCGCACTCCACCTTCCTCACAGCACTTCAACTGAAAAGCTCCTAGCCCTAGGACTACACAACACTTTCGATGAATTGAGAGAGGCACAACTAGTCTCCCAACTGCGCAGACTACAACAGACCCCATCTGGCAGGGAGCTCCTAAAGAAACTGGGCCGCGCCGATCAAATTCAAGAAATACAGAGGACAGAAACAATTCCGGACGAATATCGCAACACACTAAAAGTAACGCCAATACCCCGGAACATGGATCCCAACCTACACAAAGCACGCAGAGAGGCAAGGGCTGAATACCTACAAAAGACATTAGCACCCCAAGAAACGACGGTATACGTGGACGCAGCCACATACACCAGAACAGCGGGGCAGCACAACAGCAATGCGGTAACAACGGTGATTGACTCAACCCTACGCGAGATCACCAGCGCATCACTACAAGACTGTACGATAGTCGAGGCTGAGGAAGCGGCCGTCGCTCTAGCGGCAGCGGAGGGCTATCGGTCTAAACGGTCTCTAAAAATCCTTACAGACTCACAAACAGCATGCCGCAACTACCTACGCGGCAGAATAGGGCACAGAGCGCTCCGCATACTCCGCTCTGGGGGCCACATAACACAACGACAAACAAACGGAGAACCAATCAGGCATACGATAGTATGGACGCCGGGACATACGGGAGTAACAGGGAACCAAGAGGCGGACAGGATAGCTCGAGGGTACACTTATTACCGAGCATCCAACGTAGGCGACCTCGAGGGGAACGAACCTGTACCCCAAGATTATTCGGCGATTCTAAATTATTACAAGGGCTGCAGAAAGCGGTATCCACCACCGGACAACTCCCTTAGCAGAGAGGACTCTGTCGCGTGGAGACAGCTACAGACGGGCTCCTACCCGAACCTACACGTACTCAACAAAATATATCCAACACAATACAATGACAAATGCCCTTGGTGCCAAGAACCCCCCACGCTGTACCACATAACGTGGGCATGCCAGAGGATAAGCGTGGTACCAGTGATAACAAACCCGAGTGCGGAGCAATGGGAGGGAGTGCTCTCCAGCGATCGTCGGGTCGACCAAGAAGGTCTGATTTGGCGAGCAAAACTGGCAGCAGCATCCAGCGGAGCCCTGGACTAAGGGCAACCGACCTTTGAGCAAGATGGACGAAGCCATCTCAAAACCGCAGAACACAATCCGAATCTAGAGCTAATAAAGTTTTCACTCACTCACTCACTCACTCGCCATCCGAGCTGCGCGCCAAAAAATTAAGAGATCACTGCGGCAACACGCATTGGGAAAATGCGAAAGCGACCTCCTCGGCACTCGTCGCCTCTCTTTATTAATACGCCTCCTCGGCCCTCGTCGCCTCTCTTTATTGACTAATTATAGATGAATTGATTAATCATCGATAATTTGATTAATTATCGGTCAAATGATTAATTATAGATCATTTGATTGATTAGCAATCAATTTATAAATTATCGATTTTTAACCATATCGGTCGATGATTGATTACCCAACTCTCGTCCGGCTTCAAAAAACGTGACCTAACGGCCTCTCCTGTATACTTGCCTTCCTCCATGTATTCCGTCATGCCAACTGATGGAACAGAAACAGGGTGGTGGCAGATGCTGCTACGATGCTCGGCTTTTTTCTTTTTCTTTCTATTTCTTTAACGGTGTAATAAATCGGTCTCTACATTCGCCATATTCTTCCAATACATTGTTCATTCCTGCACTTATAACGTTACGTCACTTCCCTGCTTTTGAACCACCAATCTTCCAATTGCTTTTTGCTAACTTTAACCGCAGATTTATTCACATGACCATTGTTTCTCTAAACCCTAGAGCCTCAGGGAGGGTGTCTGAGTGCATCGACACCCGTATGGATAGTCACATTGTTTCTACCGATTTACTACACTCTGATTACGATGATGTGGCTATTCCCTTCGCATCGGGTGACCGACAGTTTTTCGCCTTAGCTACGGAGGCTAGAGGGCACTAACATGCAAGCGACTGAGCGATTGAGCGGCGCGTCGCAGCGAAAATTTCCAACTTGTTGAAACCTCGCCGCTCGTCGCAGCGACTCAAAACAGATTTTTCCGCCGCGGCGACAGGATTCGCTAGCATTTTCGCTGGCATGTGAAACAGGCTTTAGCCCTGGACAACGAAGCACGGCTCCACCTAACGGCAGGAAATAATATATTCAGAATAGCGACATTTTTCATCGCCATTTTAGTGCTGAGTATGCTGCTATCACCGGCTAATAAAGCAACCACTGAATGAAGCAACAAAAACCAACGTCAGACTTCGCTTGAACCACCCAAAACTGCCTTTTATAATCCATTTTAGTAATCAAAACCCAACACTATTCAGAGACACATGCTTTTCCGCCCCTTAGTAGAGCCAGAACAGCACGAAACAAAGCAATGAGCGGGCACGCCCGATTGCTCTGGAGCTCGCACTAATCACTCGCATTTCAGCTACAAAAAAATGTCCGAAGCAACGCTTGGAATTTTCCTAAACGCAGCTGATTTTCAACAGCAATTAAGAAAAGCGCGAAAGGTGCTTTTGCACGTTATATTCTGCGCTCTTCTATAAAGCGCGCGCGATTTCTGCACACATGGGTGATTATTTTGAAAGTTTCCTTTTGTTTTCCGTAGGAGGTTCAGAAAAGATGCGTAAGGTTGTTTGAGCCAGGTAAATTCACGTCTACTACCGATAACGACGCGTGTCACGACGAACGAGCCTTGAGGGCAAATACAGTCGGCCAAATCAGGCCATCACAGCATAGTCTGTTTTACAGCAGCTAGCACAGCCAGAGAACATCTCTATGGACGAACCCAAAATGCCAATGTCATTAGCTACGTCGTCTGTGAACGCCTTTCCTCGAATGCACATCTGCGAGTTATCTCAGACGCAGCGCTCTAAAATTAATGATCGCAGCACGGACCGAATTATTATCCCATGATATTCCCAGTGATATCAAAAGACATTTGGGATTTCCTCGGGGTGCTAAATTGTGATATGGTTGCGTGATGTGGACCGCAGTCGAAAGCACTTTCTGGGACATGACATTTCGTTGTGCAGTTGTGGTGAATGCGAAGCGCGGAACACGAGGCTAGTAAAATGCAGGGTGCTGGGTCACTGAGTTCAGGTCCTCGGAAGTTACAGCATTGGTTACTTGTTTTTGGAAAAAAAAAAACAAAATGTTGTCAACTAGATTACTAGTGATCAATTACTGAAAAAAAAAAATCATTGGTTCACCGAGAACGTCACACCGTACAGAGTTACAAAATTTGAAGATGATGTAATTTAGTGCGCTCATCTTAATGTGAATGTAATCTTGGTGGCCTGGGTTTGCGAAAGAAAAAGCAGCTTTTACCGGTTAGCGGCCGCAGCCTTTTGAAATGCGTTCCAGCCTTAGCCTTGCATCGTACTACGTTTGCTTTGTACGCCAGCTGAACTAGCCCCACTTACTGCGCCAGACCGAGGCGGAGAAGGCGCCTAGCGAAGTGATGGCACACGGGAGCATCGTCACCACGTGAAGGCCTTTGGCTGGTCACTTGTGAGAGTGCTTTGCTCCTCGGTCTTTTATTTTTCGCTTCGCTTGTGGATGCACCCGACCTCACGGGCGCCACGATGGTGAACCACGCATAGTTTTGGCAGCGCAGGTTGCGATATGCGTGGTGACCCCCCGCGTAGGAATTTGTCAAAGACAGTCACGCCAGTATACGCTCTGCGCTCTAGAAAGGAGGTGCTTCAGTCCGGCACGTGATTGGTCTGTTGACTCGTTACGTCATCTTGTGAACTGCTTTGTCGGTTGTCAATGCGGTGTTGCAAAGAACTATAGGAACGTCGCAGCTTTCTGCACACATACGACCTGAATTTCAAAACGTTGATCGTGTCTAAGAAAGTTCCTAACCGTGCTTAGAGATTGGTGCTTACCCACACATGTCCAAAGCCTCGGAAGAGAAACGAGCCTGTGCCGACAGTGGCCTCTTTCGCGCCCTGGAAAGGTCTGCCAAACCATTTAAACGTAGCAGCGCACATCACCACATATGGCGCCACGTGTGTCACATATGTCTGAGCGTCTGACGCGCGTCTTCGACGTGTCCCCGGAGCTTCCCTCCAGTGAGGGCTATCGGAGTCCCGGTGAAGCGTGCTGGACTCAAGCCTGACGAGCATGGGGCGTTCGTCGCGTGCGAAAAACGCTCCGTGCGGGCTAGGCTTCAGTCGGAAAAACACGTCGCCGCAGCCAAGTGAGATCGCAGATGCTTGTCAGAGCTTTCACATATCTGCCGTGAAGGATCACGTCAGCTTTTAGTCGAGCGCTCCGCGGCGGTGGTATCCGCTGTCACAGAAATATTGCCCGAGCATATGTAGAGCATTGAAATCTTTCCTTATCGCGGTAAAACAGTTGGTTCTAGGGTGGCGTGCGTAAAGAATTTATTTACCCATCAATTTGAAAATTTCTGCTTTGTTGCAGCACATCATAGTGTAGCTATACAGTTAAGCTTCTTTCACATTTCGTGGTTAAAACTTTCTCATGTAACCTAAACAAGCAGCCAATCACAAGAGAAAAATTATTATGAGGTCTAGAATTTTGATACATGCAGCTTGTTTCATATAGTCAAACATGAAAAAGCTAAGCCGCCGCGGTGGCTCAGTGGTTACGGCGCTCGGCTGCTGACCCGAAAGAAGCGGGTTTGATCCCGGCCGCGGCGGCTGAATTTCGATGGAGGCGAAATTCTAGAGGCCCGTGTGCTGTGCGATGTCAGTGCACGTTAAAGAACCCCAGGTGGTCGAAATTTCCGGAGCCCTTCACTACGGCGTCCTCTCACAACCTGAGTCGCTTTGGGACGTTAAACCCCCATAAATAGCAGCTGCTGTTTTTTTTTTTAACTTTTATAGAGCTGTCTCTGTAATGTCACTAAGAAAAAAGCAGGATATGCATTGCTTACGAAGGAAAAAGCTGCCCAAAAGTAATAAGGATATTCAGTCAGAGAAAAGAAAGTCCACAATTCAAACGAGTACTCAGTTACAGAAGTCTTCATGCTAAACTTTCCGATCAGTAAAAAAAAGCGCAGCGCCAAGGCCGACCCCGGGCCGTGCTGGAGAAAACTCGATCCGCTACACTGCTGGTGGCACGGAATCGTTCAGAACACGCCCGATGCCTTCAGAGAGGCTCGGGAAGCAGCGAATCTCCTCAGCAACGGCGAAAACGAAGGCTACAGATGTGCACCAGTCGACAGTCCGGCCGTGGGCGGAGCAGTAATCTCGGTCCAAACTGAAATACGACGAATGGACGTCATTTGTTCGCACAAAGCTGCCGCTTGCATCTACACAGTTGCGTGTCGATGCTGCGCAATCGCAAGAACACCGCCGTCGCTGAGCAGGGTCGGTGCGAGACGAGGACGCCACATATTGGACGCCATGCTCGCCGCGATCGCTCCGTGCTGAGACGCTTCGCTAGAAATTTAAAAATACTCCCTCATATGGGTGACGAAAAAAACCGAATCTGAAATACAGTTCTTTTGCAAAATACTGGGCGGTGTTACTTATCCAGGGGCCAGGCGCGGTAAGGACAGAGGTAAGGGACATATATATTTAAGATCTATTTTCTCAGCAACTTCACAAAGCTAATCCGGGTTTATTTTAATTCTTTTGACTGAACTAAAATGTTTACTTTCTGGAGAATAGTAACAGTTTAGTGGTTTATTATCCCAGACCATTTTTTTTAGTGTTTTCATAGACAAAAACTCTCATAGAAAAAAACCCCACTGTGTGGTACTTCTGCAGTAGCTTTGGATCTGTGCGTAAATCAAGTTGGAAAAATGTCAACTTTTTTTCTTGTTTTTCTAATAATGGTTCAAATGTAACAAAAAATGAAACGATGATTTATCTGAGTTAAAAGAACACACTTATTTGAATTATTTTTTGTAGCCAATAGGCGCGTAGTCGGAACCAGTGTGAATTTTACACTTTTTCTACTTCCCACAGTGGGTCTGTGGCCTCCTCCACGATCTGTTAGCACCTTGGGCCATTGCCCCCTCAGAGCACGAACAGCTAAGTGCGGCGCCTGTCTTCGTATGCACTGCTCAAGCAAGCCGCACCAGCTCATTAATAAAAGAAGGACGGAACTTCTCATGGGCTGCCACTGAAGTAATCGCGTGTGCGCAAGACTGATCTTTCCCAAGAGTGGAAAGACAAGCAGCGCGCACCATCCAGCGGGTGGACAAGTGCAAAGCAACGACATGGTCCGGGTCGCGGCCTGCCATTGTCTCCATTCAGCTGTCACCGGGCGTCCCGGCCGAAGTCGGGGCGGCAGGTGGCGGAGCGCAGCAGTCGAACACTTGGCCGTGCCAAGGATGTCCCAAACGCGTCACGAAGGTGAGAAGAAGCCCGCGCAGTGCACGAGTCACGACGCGGCCGGCGGAGATGCAGAGCCCGTTGAAGAAAGCGGTCGGAGTGTTTGCGGCCGTGCTGCTCATGTCCGCCGTGGCGATGATCGCCGTCGGCAGCCACTGGCACGGCCGCCTGTCGCCCTACTCAAACTTCTACACGGGCCGCCTGGGAACGCCCATCATCCTGATCGTGATGGGCGTGCTGTCCTTCCCCCTGGCCCTGCTGCTGGTGCCGGGCCTAAGGCGCGACAACTACCGGGCGCTGTACGTGTTCGCCGGCATCCTGGCCTGCATGGTAGCCTGCGAAATCGGCTGCGCCGTCGCCTCGTTCGAGTACCGGCACGTGATCGGCGCCGCGGTGCGCAGCGTCGTCCTCCGAGACCTGGACGGCTGCCAGGGCACCGGACTGGACTTCGCCCAACGCACGCTGGCTTGCTGCGGCGGACCCAACGGCTCGCACGACTACCGGGCCCGGGGCCTGCCCATCCCGCCGTCCTGCTGCCCGCACGGTTGCCAGCGCTACGGCGCGCACCGTGCCTCGTGCGACTATCGGCTCGAGGGCCTCTTCAATCGCGCCATGATCGACGTGGGCGCTACGGCCATCGCGCTGCTCTGCATCCGCTTCATGGGGGTGCTGCTGGTCTGCTGGCAAGCACAGAGGGTGTCTGCCGACAACGCCCTCGTCTACACCGTCAACCAGTGAAGCAGACCGGCAAAGGTGCACGACCCGGGGGATGCCCCACACGGCCTTTGCGGCTGTGCACGGTTTCTCGCTGCCACTGGAGTGCGCCAAAGGGCTGGTTAATTAGTTACATGATGGTCAAAAGTGCAGTAGGCATTTAATGTGAGCTTAAAAGCAGTCTGAATTCTATGTTGGAATGAACAGTGATATGAATCTAGCATCTGCCACTCCTTAGCCATCAAACTGCACACATACTGCCGTAAGCACTGCGAGGTGTGACCACTACAGGCATCAGCACCCATTTAAACCTCAGGAAGACCACTCTAAATGAACATGCCATGAGGATGTGACACCTGTGCATGCCTTCCCTGTCTCCACACAAATGACTGGCATAGCCTTACAGCTACGGCACAGCACCAAAGAGCGATACTGCCAAGTGTAGTGTATAGACTGTTGTTCAAAATGTGTTCATTAAAAATGTTGCACTTGCACACACTTCACTCGTGGCTTATTCAGCAAATGCAGTTCTTTTTCAAAAACATCAGGAAGCAACATGTGTTGGAATAATGTGCCACTCCGAGGTTACATGGAAAGGCCCAAAATCTCTGCAATACATGGAACAGGAATGAATGACACATGAATTCATGTACACAGCTGTCCACTTCTAGTATGAACATGGGAGCATGCTGAGAGTTTTAGGCGAGGCCTCCAACTGCTTTTGCACTGCATGCATGTGCCAAATTCCAGTAGGATCTTCACTCCTGACAGAATAAGCGGGCGAAGCCCAGACACCACATCTTATTCAACGCTATGGCCATGGCAGCAACAGCTACTGCTTATTGCTTCTATACTCTGTTTCATACATCAGGTGCAATGCTATCAAAGCTAGCGCTCCTGACTGCGCTGCCTACATCCGTGATCAAAAAGTAATGCATTCCTAGTGATAAGCAAAAAAATAGTAAATGCTTTGCCTGCAGACTTATTGTTACATGATACATTTGTCATGAGCTTGACCAAATGTGCTCTTATTGCTGACGACATGCTGTTGCTTTCTCGTGCGTTAGACCACTCGACCACAAAACAAGCGTGGAGTAACATGTCTCCTTTTATTTTTCAAGCGGACTACTTCCGTACCTTTCACAGCATTGCACCATATGCAGTCGACAACATAGGTAAAGACAGTTACAGAAGCAACTTCCCTCACGTGCAAATCAAAGCTGTGTACTGTAAAGCCACTACTTATCGGCGGTATTTAACAGGTGCGAGCTTTCTGCAGAGAAGCCAGAACAGATTAACCACTGAGTGCTTCCATCTGCCCGGAGTGTTGTGCTGCTGCATAGTTGGTGCAAAATACACGGCGCAATCCGATAAGTAGAGGTACACGTCAGATCAAATTTTTCAATTTGGTAATTGATTTTAAAATGAAAAGAAGTAGTCACACAGGAAGGATCACCTGAATTTGTAAATAATTAAAAACACTTAGACTAACGCCTATCAGCAATACAGCATTCATCTAGGTGTGGCTTTTAGTGGCCTTTATGCAGGTCTCAATCGCTGCTCATCCATTGGAGTCCAGTCAACATGCAGGTAGTCCAATAATCAATTGGACTACCTGCATCAGTGGTTCTCCTCCTCTAAGGGTTTCAGGCAAACGCTTTCCACCTGAAGCAATGCCGTGTTATAAGAGCGGCTGGAAGGGGTGCAATGGTGAACTCCTTGCCACAGCAGCATGCTGATGAGTCATTACAGTGGCACTGTGTGGTGATTTTCACTGAGAAGTTGACTGCAAAATCAATGTGACGAATTCAGCCTGTGAACTGCTCATCACCAGCCAAGTGAAAATATTTTGCTATTGAAGCTAGCGATCGGCTACGAAAAACAGCAAGGCGTCAGGGTTGACCTGCCACGGGAGGCACTACCCAGGAACATGCATCAGGAACACTACAAAGAGAGAAGAGGGCCAAGGCTCTGGAGAAAAGCTTCCAAACTCACAGGACATGGTATATGTGGACGCCACAGACTACGAGGACAGCCGAGCGATGGTTGCAGCCGTGGTGAACACGGATAAGGAACTTAGAGCTAGCATATCAGTCACGACAGACAGGGCAGAAACGGCGGAAGAATCCGGAATAGCGGACACAATAGCCAAAACCATAGTGTGTGCGACTCCAAGTCAGCAGTGAAGAATTACACTAAAGGAAGGATCTCTCCTGAAGCACTAAGAATTCTACACACCTGCCAAGATGTTAGGCAGATACAAAATATCTGGACTCCCATGCACACCTCCCCCACTGAGAATAGGGCAGTTCACAAATTGGTTCAGGGTGCTACTTTCCAAGCCGGTGTGCCGCCCTGCCCTTTCATGGGACGCGATCACTTAATCAGCAAAAGGGAGATTACCCAACACTCCAGAATGGAACGGGCTAAATACCCACCTGCAGACCCCTAGTTAGACAAAAGGTCAGGCAGCAACATGGCATTGCCTGCAAACAAGCTCATATCCTAACGTGGTTGCTTGCAGCCATTACTATCTGTAGCAGTACACTGACAGATGTAAGTCATGCAAGGACAGGGCCGATCTCAACCATATGATGTGGGGATGCCTGCAGGCACCACTTGAAGGCTGCTATATTAGGACTTTAGAATGATGGGAGACCTTCCTACTCAGCTCTGACCCAGAGACTCAACTATGGATTGTCTAACTGCCCAAAGACGCTGCTGGGATCCAAGGACTGCCAGCCATCACTTAGGTGGGACTGTTGGACATTAAAGTCATTCCGTCCCTCCACCCATTCTCGGTAATTCAAAGCTGTTTGACACCGTTCGCATCCAAACAGGAAAAATGTGGTGCCACCAGCATTTGGATGTAAAATTAAGTTTCTCCCCCTTTTATCACTTCTATCTTTTATCTTTATCTCTTATCACTAGGGGATAGCAGGGCTGCACTTCTGAGTGGGTGAAAGCACTCAGTGGTACTAGTCCATCTTTTCCAGCATCTAAGTACTAGCAAGTGCTCGCCTATCTTTAATATTGCAGTTCAGTAGTGGCATCACAGAATACAGTTTCAACTCACAAATGGCGAAAGTTACTCTGTAAGCGTTTTAACCTATGCCACTGACTGCAACTAGAAGCGATAAGAAGCAGCTGCTGCTGCCACCATGCCACAATGTTGAACAAAGCATGGAGACTAGGCTTCGCAGCAGCTGTGCCCCACTAATTTTGTTGGGTACGACGGTGGTTGGTATGCGCTTTGCAAAAGCGAAATTTGCTTTGCCACGAAGTAAGTGCATTTCAGTGGCCCTGGCGGAGTAGCAGATGATGCACTAGAGGCCTTACCAAAGGCTTTCATTACACCTGCACACAAGTCACCCAGGAGCCTACGAGCGGCTGTGTGCTCCAGCGTTAAAGCTGAAAGTTGACAACCGTGTACGCTGCACAAATTTTCTGTGCAAACGTGTGGCTATAATCAGGTAAGTGTCACCTAATGAAGACCAACTTGGCCTACAAGATGCAAGATCTAAAAACTTTACCTCAGAAAGCAAGCTCAAGGGTTTGTTTGTGCATAGAGTGTCAGCAGTTGGCATCAACAAGCAACCCCAGCAAGCAGCACTTGCACACAGTGCCTCAACCACTAATACCAGGAAGCCAACTGTGCACGCATCAGGGATTCAAGAACATTACGGCCACTGGAGTGAGCATTTCCAAAGTCTGTTAGTGTGCCTGGTCCGTGACATCTGCTACAAGCACAACACATGACTATTGCTGCTTTTTGCTACTGTGGTTGGGCGCTCCAAGTAACTCAAAGTTCCAAACTATGCTGCACTGCATGTAGGCGTCACCTGACGCACTCCTGGTCTTGAGACCGGCGGGTCTCAACACCAGGAGTGTATCGATAGTGCATGCAGTGCAGCACGGACGAAAGTAACTGACCCCACCTCCAAGCACGGTTTGGAACTTGGAGGTGGGGTCAGTTACTTCTGTCCCGATACTACTGTGAAAGGTGCACTTTATTTTAAGTGATCAATTCTCAAACCACACTTTTCTTGGAAAGCACTTCTTAGGTCTGTACTCTCCATTCTGCTTCTTATACGAGAGTTGGTTTTACTGGTTATACATTTTTAAGGCCCTTCAACTACAGGTAAAACTTGATTCTGCCTGATCCTTGCTCCCAAAACAGATTTCTTAATTACCGGGTTAAACCAGATTTATACCCGAAAATGCACCTCCTGGAGAAAATACGGTCTCTGCCAAAAGCAACCAGGGTTTGCTTCTCAGCCATATAGTGGAGCCTTTTTGGTTTAAAGACCGAAAGGCCTCGAAAGTGTTCTCGTTACCTTACCTTACAAAGGTTTAGAGTGTAAGGGGTGCCATAAGTACTACACAACTAAGAAACAAGCCCCACTGCCTGGTTACTTTTTGGCGAAGACGGCACACATTTTCAATAGTGCAAAGATGAAGACACTGCACGAAAATCAGGAGTTATCTTCTGCTTATTCCAGAGAATGTTTTCAGTCAATTGGCGACCTTAAACCTCTTTTGACGCTTGTTATTCATGATGCAGGTTAATATGAGGATAAGTTCTAAAAGTACATTTTAGAAGTAAGAGGCCAAAAGACATCCACCAACCAGATTTCATATTGGCATTATTTTATAAAGCACTATCCCCAGCAATGACATCCTGCTCCAAAGCTCTTGTGCACTTAAAACGAACACTGTGATGCTGCGGCTGGGATCAAACCCGTGTCTTTCAGGTCAGCAGCCGAGCACCATAACCACTGAGCCAATGTGGCGGCTATGATGTTGAATGAATTTTGTCACAGTGAACCAGGCTTGGAGTGCGGCCTGATTTCGGTGACCAGAACCGACAACGCACTTCCTCACCAGAACAGGATTTGGCCACCCTGGTGTAGTACTTGGCCACAACCTTCTATGAACAAACCAATTAACCCTCGGCCCTCAGTCCCCAGCGGCTGCGGAGCAACTGACCAAGGCGGCGGTCAGATCTGTGACGCAGCGGAGGGTGCTAAGAATCTCTGGCTCCGGACAGGCTGCCATTGGAAACTGATCCTGGCAACGTTTAACGCAAGAGAAAGCGAATGTAGCAGGGGACGACAGAAAGTTAGGTGGGCGGATGAGATTAAGAAGTTTGCGGGGATACAGTGGCGGCAACTGGCAAAGGACAGGGCTAATTGTAGTGACATGGGAGAGGCCTTTGCCCTGCAGTGGGTGTAGTCAGGCTGATGATGATGATGCACAAGGCAGGCAGGTCTTGCATGTTAATGCAAGTGCTGTGAAAGAGGTTTGTAATGTACATGACAAAGTAATTGTAACAAATGAGAAAAAGCCCGATTTAGTCAACATTTTTAAGTTCAACCTGCCACTCCCAGGTTATCTGTGAAATAATGAACATAAAATAGGGAATTTTATGTCCCAACAAAAACAACCGCTTGCCTTTTGCTGCAAGAAAAGACCAAACCCCCCCCCCCCTCCCCCCCTCCCAAAATTTGAAACTTTTTACCTACTATTTTGATTTCTATTCAAATTTCAGCTAAGAAAACTACCACCCAATTTTTACCCTCCAAATTCCAGAAAAAGTAAACCTGAAAATTGAAGGATGCTACATATTTTACATGAAGCAAACCCTAAAATGAAATACACAAGTGGCACTGTCTCAAACAAAATGTGGCGTCCATACGCATGACAAGGAGGCAAGGGGTAAGGCGGACGTAAGCAAGCAAAGCTTAGGGAATTAGTTGAGGGTTTAAGGTCACAAAATACGGAATCTTTCACAGTGCAGGCCATAAACACAAAGAAAAAGACAAAATAACTGAATAAACTGAAAATCATAGTGGGCCACATAAGATAATGTGAGCTGACAGTAATTCCCAGATCGCTCTGAACACAGATGCGCAGCATATCACTGCGCATGAGTGTAAGACGCAAAATACACAATGAAAAATGAGACCTGTGTCTGTTTATATTTATAAAAAAAATACATAGAAAAGCAGTGGTACAGTTATCATGCAGCAGGTGTCAGGTTGATGAGTGAATTGCTACTGTCAACAAGCTCACTGATAGACACCCGTCCTCGTTGCCGTATGAAGTGCGCCACCTCTTCGAGCTCCTGCCTTGTTATGTAGATGAATTTTCCTCGGTCGTCAATGACGCCAACTAGGGTCTCATCTGCTAGCAGAGCTTGCACACGATCAATGCAGTCCTGGGTCAGCAGAAATGCACTGTCAGTCAAATAGGTGTGTCCAACAACAGTTCTGCAAGTCTGAGCATGTTATTAAGGGGAGACGTGGCTTTTTAATTGTGAAAAATAGCCAAAAAAAGTTTTTTTTTTAATCATAGTGTCTATTCCCACGCCTTGTTTTCTATGCAGTCTCAAAGTTTCACAGCTGAAATCCACCGGGAAGTACCTTAAAAAAATGTTTTGTGAAGCGCAGTGTCACTGTATATCAGGGAAACACTAGAAAAATCTGCATTTTTCTCCGTTCCAGTTTTCTGGTTAGATGCTCACCTTGTGGAACAGATTTTTTCACGACAGTTTTGTCTACATTGACTCCGTTTGTTTTTTGCACTCACAGGACTCCACTATATGTGATGTCATTCTTGGTTTTTCATTTTGGTTGATTCTACATTTTTAGTGCGACATCTTGTTCACAGTTTGACATGTCTACGCCAAGTGTTTCGTAAAAACAAAAAAAAAATTGTGTTGTGGAAAAAGAATAGAATATATTGTCGCCACACATAGCATGCATTCAGAAATGCAGTGAATACTGAACCAGTCTTCTACCACATTCTCCTATCCTGCCCGGTGTTCCCCCCGCCGGGCCGGTGCCTCTCTCAACCTGGGAGGACTGGGAGACCTCACTGTGGTCAGCGGACCTGGCCAGGCAGAAGATCTCCGTCATCCAGACGGCATATGTCATGGACCAACACCACATGAACGTTTAGGCCATGAATGGGGTTATGCGGAGACCCAGGGTGCCGGCATGCCTCAAATTCTCTAGCAAAATAAAGTTTTACCACCACCACCTATCTTGTTTTGTCGAGTCTGCAGGATTTTCCCAAGGCGTAGAAAAGAAAAAACTTGCAGAAACAAAAGTTCTTCAGATATATTGCTGCAATTTTGTGTGCTTATGTTTGAATGCATTGATAACATACAAACCAATTTTCATCAAAATCCATCAAAACATAAGAAAGCTGGTGCTGAAAGCCGCATCTCCCCTTAAAATCAAATGAATGAAAAAGGCAAAGACTAGTATAAAATTTGAGCTATGACCACAGCAAGATAGCAAACACAGAATAACAAATTCCTAATACTCTAATGCAATGCAATACCAGTACTTTGCTCAGGCTGCTGCAACAGCAGGCTAGTAGTACTAACACCATTTGCTCGAGCTCTAGTCACTTTCCTAACTACTGCGCTAGCAACAATCCTTGCTGATAGAGCATAAGGCCCCCACATTTAAATCCATATATGTCTAGATTAATACCTCAACACATGATGCAGAAAAGGTGCACTGTAGCTGTGGGCATGGTGCTATTTTCTCATTGAAATAGCACTCGAAGTGAGGCAGTTATTTATATTATCAAGAAAAGTTTATACCAAAGTCAACAAGAGAAAAGCAGCTGTGAAAAAGAAAGAAAGAAACACTCCATGCAGAAATCCAACTTATGTGAGCCCAAAGATATTTCCCATTAGGAGGATACAATTACATATAGAATGATAAATCATCAAAACTAAAATATGAATTGCCCGCTAACCATGGTTATGTACAAGTTAGAGCAGGCACCAAGAGCTTTGCCTACACCCTTTTTAATATCAAATACTGCTAGCAAAAAGAGTGACACAACAGATAAACAAACAAACAAAAATAATTCATAAGCTCCAAAAAAAGTGCCCCGATCCTGACCTCTGCACCAAAGATACCATCCGTTGATGTCAATGACACTGCTCATTAAGTTGCCACTGATAAAATTTGGGTATACATCCTTAGCCTCATTAGCATCTTGTATTGGATTCCAAGCTTAGGAATCTGAGCAGCTAATGCCAACCAATTACGATGGAACTGTGACGCTGCTCGAAATACAACTGCACCGTTCCAAAAACTAAGAAACAAAAGTATAACTGAACTAGAGTGAAAAGAGCATAATGGAAGAAAGACAGGAAGTGCGGAAAAGAAAAACGGTGTAAAATAGCATCACTGACATTTTTTAAAAGACAGTGCGATATCACATTAACTGTACAAATGCACTCAGTGGTAGGAGCTCTGGTGACTGTTCGATGCAAGTGCTATTCTTTAGGTGCATAAAGTGCTGTAAAACCACATATGTTTAGTACACAAGAACATATAAAAAAAAAACAGGGAATGTTTCCTTAAACATTTATAAAAGAACAAAAGAATTTCGGCAAGATAAACTTTTGAAAACTGAAGGAGCAGAATTACAGTAAAAATAAAAGGAAAGCTCACCTGAGTTTTCAATTGAAATTTTGCTGCCAGATCTTCAAGAATGACAACTTTCTCCTTCTGAAATATTTAGGAGTTTTGCAAAAATCATTTAAGTTATAAATGCAAAAAATACATAAATCTTGATGATATGAATCTCATGAGGTCGTGAAAAAATTCATATCATCCAAAACGAACAAAATCCGTATGCAGAAGCAAAGGAAGTGCATTCACACAGATGTGTTTACGGATGACTAGATTTATTTATGGCCGCATGGCCACAGCTAACTACTTGCAGTGTGATTGTGGCGGCAGCCATGTGCAGGTTGTGCACCCACACTAACTATGGCATGCGGTGGCAACAAATGGCGATCGCATAGTCGGTGTTGTGCAGGGTCAACCACACTTAGAGGGAACATGGCTCCGCGTGGCCACGCACCTGCGGAGTGCCATTGCATCTAACCCGCTCATGAATCAATGCAGAGTGGCACACGAGAAGAGGGACCTCGACATGGTGCTTCATGTCATCTGCCCCTTTGCACAAGTTTGCCGCCGGCTTGGCCGCAATGGTGCTCCACATGTGCACATCCATGCGGAGCCGTGTTCCGTCTAAGAGTGATTGACCCTGTACATGTAGTGCTTAGTGCTTAAGGGTGCTGTCACAGCTCGAGCGTTCTTATCATCCCTGGTGTGGCGAGGGAGAGTGCTTAGAAAACCTGAAATTCCACACATTGTGCACACTGCACTTCGGCCGGAGGAACTTTATGAATTCCTATCAACCGTGTCTGTATCATCAAGATTCTACTGCAGATATTTTCATTGATTACGATAGTTTCTTGGATTAGCCAGATTTACGTGACACTTCAACGAGTCCTTACGTACATGGATTCTTGCATTTCAATCCTATCAGAATTCATCCATTAAATGAGCTCACAAATCTAGCAACAACAACAAGTTAATGCATTAGGCTACTGACTTTATACCCTCTTAAACTAAACTTTACGCAAAAAATGTAGTTTATATGCAAACTACAAAACATATGAGGCTGGAAAGTCAAAAGTAGACGGCAACACAGACGAGAGCTGTGACACTTCAACGAGCCCTTATGTACAGAGCTTGTCTGTGTCATTGTCTACTTTTGTCTTATGTCTGTTTCACGCTATACCACCCACAATTAACTACTATTACCAACTCGGCCAATTATCCATCCTTCTTCTTGAAGGAGGATTATTTTTTTCACCCTGATAGAAAGGCAGTAACACCAAAAACCCCTAGCTGCATCACTGATGCTTGCTTTGTACATGGGTACATTAGCAGTATTATTCTGAATGGAATGTAACGTACCAATCCCTTGAAATGCCATTGCTGTCTGATATGTGCTCTAAATGAGTGTGACCGAATCCTTATAGGCAGTTTCATCACAGATAATGAAACCTGGGCTGGTGCATTTGAGCTAAGCATCATACGGCAGTCTATAAAGTGGCACAATGCGCAATTACCAGGAACAGACAAGTTTGTAACATTTTATGCCCAGGAAGATCATAATCACAGCCTCTTGGGCCATTGACAGCATGATTCTTGTGGACATGGTGTCCAGGGACAGGACAATAAATTTGGATGCATATACCTAGAGCCTTCAAGAACTGAAGCAACGTTACAGGTGTTTACAGCCAAATGGGACCCGAGAAAACATTTGCCCCAGCACGACAATACCACCCTCATGCAAACCTGGAAACCTAAGTGGCAATCACTAAACATGAATGAATTGTGCTTTCTCATTCTTGAATTGACATGATTTTGTGCCAGCAGATTTCCACCTTCAGGACCCCTGAAGGATGCACTGTGTGGAACAAAGTTTGAGGGCAAGAGCACAATCCATACAATATCAGTGTGCCTGTCTGCGCAGGAAATGAGCTAGTATAGACAAGCCATATGTGTCCTTGCTTCACGTAACAAAAAGCTGCAGAAGCGGCACTAGAACATGCACCCATTCTCAACGTTAATTTCAAAAATTTATGATAAACAGTTTCTACAAAAAAACTGTGTCGCATGATCTTCAGAGGAACCTTTGCGTTACCTTCACGGACAAGCAGAGAATGCCAATTAGTTATAGGATTCTTCAGATTTATGCATCCTAAGTGTATCATACACGCAGATAACATATGGTTGCATATGCAATCGGGTTTTTCAAACACTTGGCATCTAAGCCCAAAATGAGAAAAAGCAAACAACAAAAATAAAAAGTGTAATACCCACTTTTATGTGATCAAGAAATTCTTGTAGCTTGTTCTGAGCCTGAAACAAAACGCAGCCATGGACATTAGAGAAGAATGCAAGCCCCAACAGGACACTCGCAACATTGCTAGCCGAAAGCAGCGATCCCGAGCAAGCTTTCTTGCAAACTGCTAAGGTTTCAAATTTTTACCTAACTATGCTGTTACGAGAGCCTAAAAAATGTGCCAACCGCCTCACTTCACAAGCCTGCCTTCAGTAGCTGTTAGTTTCATACTGTATTCCTATTAGTACTCACAATTACACATTTGTATCTTGAATCACTCAGGTCCCACTGATTACTGTTTACACGATTGTGTTGAGCAATTTTTTTAAATTTGAAAATCCTAAGTTGGGGGGGGTCAACTTACAATCAAAACCACAGTACGGCACTAGCAATAAAGATGAGACAAACTAGATATTATGGATGCTATCGCACGGTTGCAACTTTATGTTTGCTCTATGGCTCTACCCAGTGGCATTTGGCAATTCTGCATGCTTGTTCTGAAGAATTTTCAATTTTCTTTTTTTTTTTTTAACTACACACTCAGCACTCATGGGAGAGTGTCGATAGTTGATGGAAGGGCCGCTCTTCCAATCATGGCAGCACTTCTATGGAATGTCGGTAGCTAATGGAAGAGCCAACGCCACTAATGTATAGTTTCTCTTTGGCCCTGTTTGATGCATTTGACTTGACTGTCGGTGACATTTTACAAGTTTTTATTGCCGTGGTCATCAATCATCATTAGTGCTCCGGGTCTAGTAAGCGTTTGGCGCTCGTTCATGACTACATTCAGGATGGTTCTCATTCTTTACACCACAGAAACGAACTGCGTGCCGGGCCACAAGTTCGACGTTTTGGGACAGGTGCTGCAGGTGTGGCGGCTGCAGCAAGGCGAAATTGTCAGCTGTTCTACGCGATGTCGTGGTGCGGTTGTTTGCGACATGCAGGATTTCGCAAGAAGACTACATTAGAACAATGCGCTGTGAGACCACAGTGAGGATGACGGCACAAGCGTGGACGAGTAGTCCAGTGACTAATCCATTTTCGTTGTACAGTGTGCCCAGGAGCAAGCCTTACTTTTTTTTTCCCAGATGTGCGAAATGAAAGGGGGAGGGGTCAACTTACATTCGATTAAGCTTACAATCGTGAAATACAGTAGTGATCACATGAACAATTCCCTTATGTCTCTTCTTTTTCCCTCTGTTGCATCTCGTGGCCACCAATGAGACATGCGTCACAAGAGCAACAACCGGCTTGTTTCTTGGCTTTTATAGGATACAGCGCATTTTCAAAGGACATCAGGGAGCGTATGTAGAGGGGTATTTACAAGACATTCTGGTTGAACATTCTCCTGCCTACACCCTGACGAAAAGTGCACACAATGTTGTACTCGCATCTAAAAGATGAAAATTGAATAGCCATATAAAGGGCAAAAACAGAGCTTTTTTCACCTCACAAATGGTGAACATGCTGAGAATAGGTCCCCAAACTAGATGACCCTCTGGCCCAGGGTCCAGCAGAGTCCCAACCAGCGAGGCTCTGCTAAGGCAACACAGCTCATATACCTGTTCTTCACTTGCAGCGTCGTATCCTTCGTCTTCGACAGAGAAAGCTTCCTTCATCTTGAGATACTCCTCCAGCTCCTGTCGCTCCTTCTCTTCCTTAAGCCGCTTCTCTTCTGCTTCCTGAAACCAGATGAGGCACTCTGTTTTACTGCCTCAGTCACGCATAGACCACACAAGTAAAGTGTTGCAAAGAACAGTGAGAGAATTACTTGTCCTTCTGCTTCTGCCAATACAGGTGGCACAGAATTTTGAAGAGCACAGCCACTTTAGACGTGGCCCTGGGATGTTAACACCACATACCAAAAACCCGTGAAAAGCGGTATCATTAAAATAACTGTTTCATTGCAACATTTTTTTATACAGCATGGAATAGATATATGCAGCCTAATTCAGAGTATGCAAACCATGCACTGCATATTTAAATCTCAAGCAATGCACACTGGATGTGAAAATCAAATTTCTTAGCCAAGTTCACATTCCGTAAACTTATGATGGCGGGTGTACTTACAGTAGAATCTCAACTATATGATTTTCAGGAAACCGCGTGACATCGACATACAATCGAAAATCTCGCACAAGTGATGCATTTGTGCAATAATTGCGTCCTCTACTCCGGCTTTCAAAAATTATATCAAATTCTTTTCCCTGCATGCAATAAAAACGCCCATTTTCGTTCTGCCAGAATTAGTCCTGAGACTGTGAACAGCCAGGCCTTTTGGCGCCAAAGAGCCAGCTTTAGACATGGGGCACCTACGCTCCCAACCCTGTGTGTGAAGTAGACGTGACATGCACCTTGAAAACACTGATTTGGACGACACACCAGAAATATGGCTGCTCTGGCTCTTTGAAGATATCTTGCGGTGCGCAGTATGACCATGCCAGCGACATGTTTTTCTGTTCAGACTTCCTCTAGGACCGCTGTCACTCCACGGTAGCAGGCAGCAGCGTCTGTACTAGGAATTCGCATCATAAAGGGAAAAAATAAAACACCATGTATGCCTGCGACGCGACTGCACCGGCAGCGCGCTTTCTGCAGCGATGTGTGGCCCGTCGGGTGACAGCACACCGCTCACTCGGTGTCGCTAGGCCAAACGTGCTCCACACTGGTGTCTCAGCGGAAAACTCTTTCGAACTAGCAGCCGATGATCACAGAAGCGTCTAATCTTGTTGCCTGTACAATAACTTCATGCTGGTATGAACGTACGATTGATTTCCCTAATGCCCTCATCAGCAAAGCGCACGGAAAAATGGGGCAGGTGAGCTCCTCACATCGACGGCTGCTGGCTACAAGTGCGGAGTCAGAGTCCAAGCCATCAGCAGGAACATTATTACAAGCTGTTGTGCGCTCGATCACATCATTGTACACACATCTCAGCCTTGACTCTGATCTGGAACCAACTTGCTTGATGTCACGTCTGCCAATAAAGTGCTCCACCAGCGCCTCTCAATCTGGATGGTTCCTGCCAGCCATCCTACAAAGCACGGTGTGCATATTTTTCTGTTGTACAATCGAGGCTTTTAATGCATTATACTTACGGGAGTTTTGCCGGGCCAGCGCCAATCCATCGTAAAAAGCAGGACATCGCATAAACAGGGGGTACATAATTGCGGTGCCACTGCAGTTACTGTTGCTCCACCAGAGCAATGGATCTTTTACAACCTTCACAGTTTGTGATTCATTACAAACGTGGCAAATGACTCTGGCAGAGGAGTGGGATACGAGACGGCAGGGAGCTCCTTTACATTTTTAGTGGGCTAACAAAGTTTTTCAGGTCAAAAATGGTCCAGAACCCCTGACAAAAAAATGCAGAACACATAAAAAGGTGACTGACACCATAGAAAATTGTTACAAAAGAAGTAAGACCGCTAGAAGGGGAATTTCCACCATGGTTTAAACTGATTCATCAGTTAAGAAGGAACATGACCTGCTTTCTACACTTCAATCCATTAATATATATATATATATACATATTTTTTTTACAGCTGAGTGTCAATGCACATCTACCAGTGCTATAACATGCATGAATGAGACTTTCTCTAGCATAAAGGACAGCAAAACACCTCTCTGTTAATACTAAAAATGACTTCCACATTTCAAGAACACCATCTGAGAAAATACCATGTGACATCTTCAATGCTGACAGTAGCTCAGCTTTTGGAGGGAGCAGCTTGCATCATGCAGAGATGCAATTAGAGATGAGAAGAAGCTTTGGGGAGTTGCTGTCCTGTGCCCTCTTGTCTTTCATCCTGTCTAAGTTTTGTGTGCTATTATATTCTTCCCACAATGCGGCTACACTGTCTGCATATCAATAACAGCCAGTTTCCCTGTTTTATTTATTTAAATTAATGACAAAGAAAAGGTATGCATGATCAAGACGCACAGCTGCAACTAGAGAAGCATAGCCCAAGTACTATGTTCAAACCAAGATGAGCCATACAATCTAGGCTAGGCTATGCTTGGCCTGTGGGCTAGCACAGCCCATACTGATCGATACATGAGCAATAACTGATTGAAGTTTCTGCAATTCAAGTGAATACCACATGGGCAGTACTCAAAGCAACCCCTGAATGAAGAGAGATGAGATGTCACTCAGCATATGCAGAGTTCATTTTCCAGCACAAACTAGCAACATGGTTCTTATTTTTTCATCAACTTATTTTTTGACACAGACTAACAAAAAAAGCTTGGCAAAGACAAAGCACCTGGCCTCTGTTAAACAGTACAAACTAATAATAATAATAATAATAATAATAATAATAATAATAATAATAATAATAATAATAATAATAATAATAATAAGGAAACAATCACTTTTTCCACCCTGAAAAAAGTTTTAGAGGATGACAGCAGCAGATGCCATCCTGGTTCAACAAGCATGTCCCCTAAAAGTAATGCAGCTCCTGAGTAGTGCCACAGTGACATTTTTAGTAGGGTGAGGCAAACAAAGCTCACTGACCCTCTCAGCTTCCAGCTCCTTCTCTCGTTGCTCTTCCTGCTTCCTGCGCTCTTCATCCATAGCCTGCTTCTGACGTCGCTCTTCCCGGTCTTCCAGGTCCCTCTGAGAACAGATATTTGAGACAGCACACCAGTGAACAGCTGCGCTGAAATAATGCACTCAGGTGAGCTCTGTTCACTATGTGTGACATGCAAATAAAAGGATCACATCTTCACATAAACCACATTTCACTTCTAGCACACGGGGACAAAAGACAGCCAGCCTACTTCTGGAGTGCAACATGATAATTGTAATCTCGTGTGTTGCACTTCCCCTACTGGATGCAGGGCAAGGCATGCCTTGCATCATAATTTCTTTGGAACAGTAAGTTCAGCATTTTCCATCTCTACCGAAGGGGAGGAAACCACCCAAATGAAGCGTGGATTACCAGTGTAATGCCACAGTCACACGGGCACCTTAGATCCTAACTTAACTCAAACTGCATCAAAGTTTTGAAACATCCGGTGCTACGCAAGTTGCCCCCATGTGCGCAGGGTGGCGCCACATGTTTTGCCGACGTCCGTATCATGCTGATGTTCACCAACACTGTGCAGCCAAGGCCAGTGGTCTCAGAGTGAAGGTGCAGAGTGACATATGTGTGACATTTGTAATTCATAAGACTTTGTTTTCTTTGCTGACATGCTTTTGTGAGTTGTGTGAGAAGACGCAGCAGAAGCAGTCACAGCGTCAACTGGCGAACATGTGGACGATATCTTTGTTTGCACCAGTGGTACAGCCTGGTGTATGAAAAATGGTTTATCAAGTGTTTTAATCAATTTATATGTGAGAATTTGTGTTTTCACTTTCTAACTTGGTTTTATTTTTATAGTTCAGTGAGGGCAAGGGTGTCAACACCTGCTTTCGGTTGTGCTCGCAACCTCAAGCACACTGGGGGATTGTAAACGAGCCAAGAAGAATTGGGCTCGAATGTGCTTGAGTGGCTGTGTGACAACCTATGATCTGCGTTGAATTTGATGAGCATTGACTTAATGAGGATTAAAAGTGCCTGTGTGACAGCGGTACAAAGTCATGCTTAGGAAATGTCTTTGTTAAGCTTTCTGACAAGGAATTTCATCATAATCTGCACCTGAAAGAACACAGCATAAAAACAAAGACTGTGTAAGCATGTTTTTCAAAAAGTGTAGATTTTGCTAGCTACCTTTGCAACCACTTGTGCACAACAAGATGAAAGCAAAATGCACACCAAAGACACCTATGCTTTATTTCCTGGTATGTTAGAACAATTACAGGTGTCACAAGCTGAGAATGACAGTCGCAACATTAGAGCGAAAATATCTGCAGCAGGAGCACGCTGTTGGCTCTCCCGACAACCTGCTTCTGCCACTGTTTCTGCCTGTTTCAACTCAATGTTTACTTGGAGTAATTAAATGCTATACAGGAGGCTCAAAAGGTCGCTGAAACCAATGAACATAATTTACCAGTACACTCGATGGCTAAAAAGTGCACAGTCCATTTACAACAGCACGCCAGCTTCAAAAGCTGCTTGCGTGAATCTGATTACATTAAGATGCATGAAACTGACAGCAAACCAACATACCTCTCTCTGTGCTCGCTTCTCAGCTTTCATCTCAAGCTTCTTGCGCTTCTTGGCTCCAATCTTTCCTTCAGGCATTGCTATCATATCTTCTAGCATTTCATCATCTTCCTCATCATCATCTACAAAAGAAGGGAATGAGTGGTGGGTCAGGCTCCCAAAGAGAATGATAGTTTCATCACCAGCTACCCTGAGCTTACCCTCATCAAGCTGCCGGCCGCCCGCGCCCATTCTGGCTCGTGCATTTCGCCTTGGCCGCCGAATTCCTGCAGGCCCACCTCCTTCCCGATTTATGGGCACTGCCCTGGCTTGTGGTCCTTTATCGCCTGCAACAAACATAACAGGATTTCACTTCTAGTGTGCCCTTCCCACAATGTCACAAGTTCTGACGAGCTATGAGCTTGCATACACGCACACTGCGTAAAACAGTGCAGCCTTCATTGGTTTTCACGACTATATTTGGAAGCATGTCTACAATGAAATCAGCATGCTGGACCATTTTCGCTACGATTAAACTAGATTCCACTTTAAGCTTTTTCTTTACTGTTTTGTGAAAAAACTTGCCAATATGACAGGCTAGAATGAAAGTAAAGTTAAAACAAGCGTTGAAAAAGCGCACAGCCTGTGCCTCTGAAAAAATAAATTAACTTCGCCTCTCAGAGCGTAGTTCTTTCTGCAAGGTGCGACATATTCAAATTTTCTTTTTTCCTCATGCCATAGAATTATAGAATAGCCTGCCCCACCAATTTATGAATTATCTGTCGCTTGATGCTTTTGTTATGAATGTTGAATCTTTCTTTGAAGAAAAGTCACTTTTGCAAAAATTATTGTTAGCCACTACTGCTTTCTTTTTTGTCATTCACGAGTGTCATTTACTACTTGAGTTTACAGCTGCGCACTCTACTGGTACGCTGATTTGTGTGTGCTGTGTTTCTTTGATTAATGCTTCGGAACACCATGCCTGTTTTTTTGTAAGTATTGTTACATATATCATTCCGCTCCTATCAGAGCCTGGGAAAGGCTCGCAGTATTCTGAAATAATTAATAACAAATGTGCTGCATTTCAGTCTGCCTTCTTTCACAACGGGCACTGCATACGGGGCTTGTCATTTTTATAAAAGTGCGCGAGTTCCTGGGTATCCGGTACCGGAGCCTCAAAATTCCCTCTGATCTTTTTATGTGCACACCTCTGTTTTTTTATACTATTACTAGTAACACTGGCAACAAAACACGCAGTTGGTTGAAGAAGTCGCAGTTACAACACTAAAAAAATATAACAATGCATAACGCAATGTAACTGTACTATCCGGAGATCTACACCTTGGTACTCAATATGTGTGCGTTAATGTCAACATGAAGTGTAATAAAATTTATGAAAACTGCACAGATTTGAAAAGCAGATAACTCCGTTTCTCTTTCGCGCAGTTTCTTTTTTTTTTTTTTTTCTGGCATATACAGGGTGTTCCGTATTTATCTGTCCAGGTTGTAAAAAGCTATCCTGCGCAAACTACTCGCCTGCTTGGGCTAAAGCGGACCATAGAGTAGCTTATGATAGTATGCGTATTTCAATAAATAATTTAAACATCGGAACTTTCCTTAATTGTCGGAATCGGCGAAAAACTGCGGTCGTCTGCGCGGAGAATTTTAGGCGAGCGGAGCAGCAGATTTGACAGGCTGCGCCATCTGGGGTACGGCGAGACCTACCCGGCTCCAAGCACGGATTTTGGTTGCCTCGCAGTTCACCTGATGGCGCCGTCTCGCAAACCGGCTATCTCGCTCGCCTCGACGAAAATTCTGCGCGCAGACGACTGCAGTCTTTCACCGATTCCGGACAATCCTGACAAGTTCCAATGTTAAATTACTAATAAAAAAGCGCAGACTATCATAAGCTACTCTGTGGTAGGTGCTTGAGACCAAATAGTCCAGTAGTTTGCGCAAGAGAATTTTTTACAACCCGGACAGATAAATGCGGGGTCCGAGCCTGACAAATTCCACTGTACAGCGCATTTACGAAGCATTTTCATTCAAACAAATACTGAAACTTTCCTTTCCTGCAAGCATTTACGAGTCGGAAGATCAAGAGCGAGGAGGAGGCAGGGAATTTTCACTTAAGGGCTCAGCTGAGCTACGCGTCTCAAAGGAAAACCAACCACCAACAGTAACCAACGCGAAAGAATAACGATGGGTCCCACAAATGAGCAGATGAAAACACCATGCAGGCGAGCACAGATTTTTGCCCGCGTAAGCATTCCGAGAATTTGAATAAACAGTGGCACCGTGGCGTGCAACAAAGACAAGTAAATGAATGACAACGTCAATCAGGTGTACCGATGTAGCGAAAAGAAACTTACTTGACGTGCTGCCTCTCCATACAAGGAGCCCGATGAGGATAATTGTGACCAGGGAGATAGCTCCCGTCAAAATCATGATGAGGTCAGACATTTCGGCGGTATCTTCAACACGTTACAAAACTGAAAATTGCACGAAAGTCGCGGAAATTCTATAACATATCGCAGCCAAAGGACAGCACCTACGGCAACGGCTTGCTTCACACGAGCAGACACGACACAGGCAAGGTCCGCAGTACTAGAGCAGTACAATTAAGCAAACATAACCACAAAAACCTCTCACTTATAAATAATTAAAAATATAATACATTATTTTTGAAAGTTTTATATGCTGTAAAACTGCCATTGCAAAGTTTTAATCTGCAATAAGTCAGTCACGTGAGGCATTTTTGCCTCCTGATTTTCCAAGTTAGCGCGCGAAAAGTTCGCGCGCATAAACCAGCTCCTCGAAGACTTTTTAGAAATCGTCTCTGGCTTGCCGTCCTTGTAGTTTGTGTAAATTGCTTTCAAAGTTATTATGGACTCGGACAGTGTCGATTTTCACTTTCCTTTCGAGCCATACCCTGTTCAAAGTGCTTTTATGAAAGCGCTGTACGCAGCGCTTAACGAAAGCAAAGTTGGCATCTTCGAAAGTCCGACGGGCACTGGTAAATCCTTAAGCCTACTTTGTGGTGCATTGACTTGGTTGAGTGAGTACAAGAATTCAAGAAAGGCGACACTGGAAGCAGAATTGGCCGACCTGCGGAAAAAGATTGCCTCTCCAGTGGAAACCGGAGATGACTGGATTAAGAACAGTGCCGAGAACATGCTACTACGGCACCGGTTGCGTGAAGTGCAGTGTCAGTATGATGCGCTTATGAGCAAAGAAAAAAAGTACGAACAACTAAAGGAAGATGTGAAGAAGAGGCGAACTCGGGCTCAAGACTCAAATGCCAGAAGTGGAGCAGAGGCAAACGACGAAATCGCCAAGGAAACAGAGTCGATCGCTCGCCTGCTCGCAGAAATAAACGAGAATGAAGAGGACGTCGTTGAAGACTACAGCAGTGACGAGGATACACCCGGAGACGATGACGACTTGCCCGGTACTGTATTGGAGCCAAAAATAATTTACTGCAGCCGCACGCATTCCCAGCTCACCCAGTTCGTTAGAGAACTGCAGAAAACTGTGTTCAGCGATAGAGTTCGCACTGTGACTCTCGCATCGCGAAGCAATCTGTGCATCAACGATGTCGTCACAAAACTAAGTAGCCTGTCATTGATAAATGATCGCTGTTTGGACATGCAAAAAGCTCCGTCCAAGTCCAAGGCGTCAGCTTCGCCTGAGCGCAAGCGAGCGAAAACAAAGGCGGTGGGCAAGTGCCCTTTCTACAGGCACCAGGCAATGGAGGCCCTGGCGGCAGACGTTCTGACCGAAGTGCAAGACATTGAACAGGTTGTGCATCATGCAAGGAAAGAAAAGGCCTGCCCATACTACGCGTCACGGTACGCAACGCCAGATGCAGAGCTTGTGCTGATCCCTTACAACATTCTTCTGCAGAAGACGACTAGGGAAGCATGCAAGCTTGACTTGAGAGGCAGTGTTGTGATCATTGATGAAGCACATAATCTTTTGGAAACCATCACCGACTTGCACAGTGTCCATTTGAAGATGTCTGCCCTCAAGGATGCCCAACGTGTGCTCAATGAGTACTACAACCGCTATCATGCTAGAATGAACACAAAAAATGTGATGTATATTAAGCAGGTCCTCTACATGCTGAAGCGTTTAATACTCCATCTGACTGGAGATGGCAAGGGGGCCATTCAAGAGGACACATCGACCATGTGTTCAGTGACTGCATTTCGGATTAACACTGGAACAATAGACATCAATCTGTTCAAGGTGGTGCGGTACTTGGAACAAAGTAAGGTTAGCCTCAAAGTGAATTCGTTTGCAAAGAAGTCCACCGTCACAGTATCGGAAAAACTGGAAAACACAGGAGCTGCCGGGCTGTCGAACTTCATTCATTCTATGAAGAAGTGCCGCTCGAAAAAGCCATCAGCCAAGGAGGAGGTGGCACCCCAGCAGCCTGTGAACTCATTCGCTGCATCTGGAAATCCCTTGATAACAGTGCATGAATTTTTTCGTGAGCTTGCGTATTCACATTTTGATGGTCAGGTACTGGTGCATAAAGCTAAGGAACCAGCAAACTCGTTCCTGAAGTTCCTTCTGCTCAGCCCTGCTAACCATTTTAAAGAAATTGCTTCTGAAGTACATTCACTCATTTTGGCTGGTGGAACAATGCAGCCCACTAGTGAATTTGTTGACCAACTCCTAACCCCTGCTGGCGTGACTCCAGATCGTGTCATGCATTTCTCGTGCGGACATGTTGTGGCCAAGGAAAACCTGTCTGTAATTGCTTTAAGCCAGGGTCCCATGGGCAAAGTGTTTGAATTCACATACAGAAACAAAATGGACCTAGAAATAATTGATGAATTGGGCAGATTATTGCTCAATGTGACCAGAGTTGTCCCAGGCGGCATTGTGTGCTTCTTTCCATCATACGAGTATGAACATGCAGTTTCAGAGAGGTGGAAAGTGTCTGGTGTCCTAGAAAAGCTCTCCGTCAAGAAGCGCATTTTTCACGAGCCATTGAAGTCATCGGAGCTTGAGAATACCTTGGCGCAATACAGCCAGTGTGCCAAAGCTGTATCCAGTTCAGGACCCCTAACCGGAGCCATCCTTTTCTCGGTTGTGGGTGGGAAAATGAGCGAAGGTATCAATTTCTCAGACGACATGGGAAGATGCGTTATCATGGTCGGCCTTCCTTTTCCAAATGCCAAAGCACCAGAAATGATGAGCAAAATGGAATACTTGAGTGCTACCTACCCCAAAACAAACGATGGACGCACTGCAGGGCAGGCGTACTATGAAAGCGTCTGCATGAAAGCTGTCAACCAGTCTATTGGCCGAGCCATTCGTCACAAGGACGACTATGCCATCATATTACTGCTTGACCAACGCTACCAGAGGCAAAGCATAATGAAAGCTTTGCCCGCTTGGTTACAGGGCAGCCTCACCACATCTTCAAAATTTGGGGCAGCATTTGCTACAATTCAGCAATTTTTCAGAGGGCGGAAGAGTAGCACACAGCTTGAGGCTTCTGGCAAAGTTGGGACAGGAAGTCCGTAGTTTCAGTGCCTGTGCTATGCTTTACTGAAGAAACCGTACCAAGTCTACGTAAAATATTAGCTTTCAAAAGACCAGAAAAGACATTTTTGCTTTGCAGACATTCTTGTTTTATTGACAAGTTCCAAGACAGGACAGCAGTCAAGATGACTTTTTTTTTTTTTCAGGGTTGCAAAAATTAGAAATAAGACAGTCGCAAACATTTCTGCATTAAAAATCTGTATTTTCAAGCACTTGTTCCAACTCTACAGTGGTATGTTTCTGATGACAATGGCTCACAAATGGCCTGTATACTTATTTGCATTACGTACAACAGCTGTTACATTTTCAGCCACTGTTTACATATGCATCTGATCAACAGTTTCAAGAATGAACATTTGAAATTGGTTTTGTGAACAAACCACTGCAGCAGATTCCATTAATTCAGCAGGGACACTTTTCTTCAACCTGACTTCATGAGAAAGTGCTGGCTAATGTTGTCAATGCATGTTTCCCATCTTTATTTATTTTTTCTTTTCAATTTTCATTGACAAAGAGTCGGCTACCTATTGGCGCCGTGTCCAAACTTGTACATTCCCAATCCCCGCTATGCGTAGTCTTTATTATCCGGGACAATATTCAAATGTGTGCAAGCTATGTAATGTCAAAGCGGATCTCAACAACATTCTTTTGGAATGCCCCCTTGCCGCCCTGGAGTAGCTTGACCAATGAGAGGCTCTCCTACTCAGCTCCGATACGGAGACTTGGACAAAGGTTGTCCAACTGGCTGCAGACGCCGCCAGGAGCAAAGGCATTCTGGCCATAGTATAGGCGAGGGGCCTAAAGCCCCTCAAATTGTTGGAAATCAAAGTTTCACAATCCAATCCAAAAAATCAATTTTATCTTTGATAATTCATCCCATTTTCAAGACACTTTCAAGGCGGCACCAATGAAAAATGACTGCCAGTGGTGTTTAATGTGTCAGATCACATTGCTGTCAAAGCAGCAGCAATATAGGACATATTTCTGCTGCACACAAGAGAGACGCTGCGCTCGTGTTTGTCTCTCTTTCTTATCGTCCCGTCTGTCGTGCTGTCATTTATATGCGTCATGAACCAACTGGTCCGGCTACTTCCACTCCAAGGGCAATAAGGTCATTTCCTTATTCACATGCCATGCAGATAAAAGTGCACTACAAAATTGCAATGCCAAAAAAGGCTTCTCTTGTGTACACCAATGAAAATAATGGGCGTAAGGAAAATACAGGAGCATAAAATATATCACTGGATCTCATGGAATTTAAATGCAAAAGGGTGCTCCACTGTAACAAACACTAAAACTTGTCAGCATTATTCCATGTAAATAATGTATAAAAACACGTGCACTGGGCAAAAGAGGGCAGCAGCGGTTAAGATCAGTACTCGTAAACACCAGCTGCCACTGTGTATGTATATACAACGCTGCCTAATATCAAAACTGGAATGAAGGCAGCTATATAAGAAGGACTCGTTCAAAAAGAGAGTTCACATATGGACGGAATGTTAAGTATCATCACACATTGCTGAAAAGAACATTACTAAAGTTCGCGACTAATGAGTAAAAAGCACTTCATGGCTAGGCCAGAAAATATGAGCATGGCCCAATATAAAATTTAACAGCTTAGAAAATACGGTACAGTAATGGACCACAATACACCTGAACATTTCATGTAAAACACATTTTCCTTCTACACCTAGAAACTCCAGATCCGAGTGTAAAACGGTGCTAAAAAAATCAAGCTGCTGCAGAAAAACTGAATACAGTTACCCAAGGACATCACACTACAGCAGCCAAATGAAATGTTTTTCTTGAGATTCTAAAAGGAGATACTGACAGGGAAACTTGAAAATGCCTCATGATTTTGGAGTGTCAGTACATACTGCATCAAATAATTGCCACTCGAGTCGCAACAGTCTTGTAAGAATGCACCCATCAGGTCCCCATGTCTTTGACGCCACGAAAATTAGTGGAAAAAACAAAAGGTCGGACAGCTGATAGATGTGTACTCAGTCATATAAATGAAATGCATTCAACATTCCAGAGATGAAAGCTAAAGCATTTGATGCTTTTTCTGCTTGCAGTGCTCTTCTGAAAGTAGACTTGCTATACAGCCACACTGCACATACATTCATAAGTTTTCCTGAATTACACAATTGCATTTCTCATTTAGTTTTCCACTAAAAGTTTAGTTTTAAATCTAGTTTTCTACAAACACCAAAAGGAAAGTTCATCTCCCATTTGGCCGTCACATATCCTAAAAACAGTGTTTGGCAGTAGCACAAAGATTAGCAAAACTGCAGAGTTTTAAATTGTGCTTATACTACAGGCAAAGTATCTTACAACCGGGGGCCTCTTCACTATGGCAAGAAGGGCAAAGCCTTGGAATGCATGCTAACCAAGCCAGAATACAGATCTTAGCTTCCTTCGATATGACCAAAACCAGATGAAATTCCAGCCAACTTGAGAACTGGTCCACAGTGAGACTCGTCACAGCATATAATGACCTGGCTCATGCTGCACGCTCCACTCATACAACAAACCTGGGAATTGCTTAGCCATCCCCTCTACTTTGAAGTGCGAGAACATGTCAGTCATGACGGCAGTGAGCTGCAGCACCATCAGGCCCAGAACTTGAGAGAAAGAGTGCACACCAACATAACCACTACAGACAGCTGTGCACCCCGTGAGCCCACAGAGCAGTCCACCAGTCGGACTGCCTGAAGAAAGTCACTACCCAAATAGTCTGCATAATTACGTCTATGCAAAGGCACTGGTTTGAGCTGCTGTGTTGAATCCTGGAAGATCAGGTCTCTATGTGCAGCCTCTGACACAAACATTTTGAATGTGAAATCTTCACTGTACTTGGATCCATAGAACTGCTGCGCATAGATGAAAAGGTTGATGTAGGCATCAATCATGCTTTGTGGCTTGTTTGGGCTGGTCACAATGGCGTTGGATGCCACTTTCCCCAGGTTGCACTGCTCATACTTATCCTGCGCCTGGCGTGAGCCATCACGGCAGACCAGCTCAAAGTCACCAGGCATGATGTTGCGTGCCCACCACATGCTATTGCGGCCAGCTGTGTTTTCAAACACAGTGGTGTGCTTGACGAAAGCAATCTGGCCACCACCTTCAACGAGGCACCGGAAGGCACCCGTGTGACCATAAAAGGGCTCTGATGCATCGCGCCCGCAAAAGTGGGTACTTGTTCCATGACAAAGATCACAGAGGTTCTTGTAGCTCCGCTCAGAGCCCACAAATTCACGAGAGAGGGCGCCTGGCACACAGCTTTTGGAAAAAAATTCCGAGGCAGATCGTGCTGAATCGCAGCCATATGATCTCATGCGCTCATTACTAATAAGAAAGCTCAGGGGCACCACCCATCCAGCAGCCTGGTTGATACCAGTGTGGCATGAAGTTTTGCCTGAAATAAAAAAAAAAAATGCTAGTTTCAGCTTTTTGCTACAGGCAAAAAAGGAAACACCATATGATCAGTGCAACAAACAAAACATTGTTTCTAGTCAATGACAGAAAAGCCATCAAGTGTGAGGGGACTATGAGGCACTTGGACGTGCTTGTTAGTTGGCAAATGATAAATTATGAGCTGTAACTGCGTTCTACATGAGTGTGGATCAAACCTGTCTTGACAGGTAAAACAAGGAGGAAGACAAAAGGTCAGTGAGAGAACACGGCAGTCAGAACAATGCATGTATAATATTCTAACCAGAGGCATGTAGTCCTTCTCTACTTTCAAAGCCATTACCTCCATTTTTATAAAATTACCACAGAAGCAGAGAGCTTCACTTTCTGCCTGCGAGTTTCATGTCAATGATGGCAGAAAGCTGTTTGGCACAGCTTCTAATTTAAAGAGACACTGAAAGAGAATGCTAAGCCTAGCTAGACTGAAGATTAGCGTACCGAGATAGTACAGCTTCTTGTTCCAGTCATATTTCCCTTTAGCATCCCTTTAAGTTACTCTAGTTTATATTTTAATACAGCACAAAACAGCATAATGTAGACACACTGTTAAATAAAAAATTACCTTCAGCACAAATGAAGCTAGACTCTGACTGCATACCTTACAGTATAGAAATATGGAAAACAGAAACTGTGCTGCGTACCACTAAGCCACACAGTGGGCTCCTTTCTGACAGCGCATGACAGTACAAGACAGGTTACTACAGAAAACAACCACATGCAAAGTCTTGCTATTCAAAGTGAAGTCCTTGCCTTTCAGATATAACAGATCTGTCTCCTTGTCTCCCTGGTGTGTCACAGCAACAGCATAATAGTATGGTTCATCCAAATTGTACTGCTCCGTGATGATTGGGATGAGACCAAAGGAACTGCAAATGCAACAGATCTGATATTTACTTGCGACAATATGATCATTCAACACTCCAGTTTGCGCCCATATGCACCTTATGACATATGCTAATTACATCAAACAATGAAGGAAGACAAACCACAAGCAATTCCAACTAAACATAAACTGCTGGTACCAAGTATACTATCTGTCAACATAACAGATAAATGGCAACTAGGTCGCATGGCTGGACAACAATTCATACATGTGAAAAATCCATTTCAGGGACACAATATCCAAATTTAAAACAATTGTGTAGGCAATAGAGAACAATAATACATGCCCCCTGTTCCCAGCTTATCAAGAGCAGCCCACAATCCATGTATCATTTCGAACACGTTATGCATTTGGAAATAAAATGCGGTCCCAGAGTAATCAGTTTTGTTGCTTTCCTTCTGCTGTACCTTTCCTTAAAAGGTTCCACAAGTAAAATAAGTTAGTTAGGTAGGCATTGGATGTCACTGTCACCACAACTGAAGACTCGAGACTTAAGTTTCTTTTACCTTTCCATAAGCATTTGGACTTCAGGGGTATTTTATGCTAGCAAAAGCTGAGGAGCAGAGCAGCTTTAATCCCTCCTGTTTTATTCTAAAATACAGTAAAACCTCAATAATCTGAACTTAGTTAACTCGAAATCCTGAATAATTCGAAGAATTTCTGTGGTCCCGTAATTTCCAACACAAATTTGACCGAATAATTTGAAACAGTGGCCTTCACCAGCCTGCTTAAGAGGGGACGTAGCTTTCTAATCAAGAAAATATCGGAAAAAAAAATTGAATGTTAAAGAACTTTAGATTTGGTACCTAAAGGTTTTTTTTATTCACATCCCGAAAAATTTGTCCCGAAAATAACTCACAAGAGACTTCAAAAAATATTTCTGAAACTGTAGGTAGCAAAAACCTGGCTGAAATCCCAGCGAAAGCGGGCGAGTTTCAAGCGCGATAGCTTGGCTTTTGCACTGCCACCCGCAGCAACATTGGTGTCACCTGAGGGTCCATATTCCGAGCGTGTGTCATAAGAAAAATCATCACAAACCGCCGCAGCAGCCACACCTGATTGGTTAAAACGTTGGAAGCAGATGTGGTGGTTTGGATGCAGTGAAAAGGGCCGAAGAAACCAGATAGTGACGTCAAACACATAGCGTATGTTTATACAGCAGTAGATGCTCAAGGACAGACAACAAGGCAGCGCGCTCTGAAACGGAGCCTCTTGCTTCAAAGTGAACTTGTTGGTGTTACTGCGTTTTTTGGCACGTGAACTGGCTATAAAATGGATATGGGGCTTTCGCTTCATCTTATCTTGCCTATAACAAATTAGATGGGCGATAAATTTGGCCTGTTTTTTATTTTGTCGGACGATTCGGTAGCTCCTAGGCCTAAAGAGCACCGGTTTGCCGTAGAAATTGCTCTCTTCGTTCAAACCGGACGGTGCCACTCTCGCCAGAGTTATCTGCCCTGCGTACATTGAATAATGTGACATAAAACATAATGTCCCGCAAAATTACTGCGCGCAAACATGCATTTCCTATTCTAGGACCCTCTATTAGCTGTTGAAGTGTCCTGCATCATGATTGTGTGTAATGTCTGGCAGCGTGAAACTGCTCATGTGCACGGATGGTCAGTCGTTAGCGACACACTACCACACCAATGCATTTGACATGCCAGAGGTGGTTTTTCGGCATCCCTTACGGTTCTCGATAGCTGTGGTGGTGGTGTGGCTCTGCACTGAGCTTGCGAGTTAGATTGCAAGATTATCATCTAGTTTGCTTCTATAACACCATCTCTTTGGGTCAGTTTTGTTTTTCCATTTTATGAAGTGAGGAGGTGACGTGAAAAAATGAAACTTTGGCCGGACTATAGTGAACTAGAATATATTCTATTGGCACAAACAGCTCCAGGCAGGCGGCCCGTTTTCGCATGGATGCCATGAGATGGCGCCACTGCAACTTTTGCTACTGCTGTGGCGCGGCGGCCTACTGTTTCCAGGGCTTTTACACGTGCAATAATTGTAGATAATGAAATAATCGTTGCTGCTATCTAAACACGTCCACCTTCCACGGGCGATTATTTATTATTTTCACACTACTGGTACTGAATATGTCGTTAAATCAGTTGAAGTCCGAACATTATGCTACACATGTTCAACAGCATATCCCATCGCCGGGGGGAGGGGGGGTCGAAAAAAGTGCATTCGTCTTTCCACTTCAGTGAGAGTTGGCCACTTAAATAAACTGCGCTGAGAAAGTAAAAGCCATCCACAGTCATAGCAGGCAATGCATGAGTGATTTTGCGAAATCTGTGCCCGAGTAATTTAACAACGTGGTCACGAAAACCAGTGAACATTCTTGGTGCGCATTTTGTCAATGCGCTTAATGACACACATGCTCATTTCAGCTGGGCTGAACTGGAGATATAGGCGTCCCACCACCTTGCACTCCAAACAAATGGATTCAAAATGACGCAAAAAACTTTCATCAATGCTTTTTGTGCTTTACATGGTGTTCAAAATTAAGCTTATTGCTTAAAATTAGACACTGAGTGGCGCATGAAAAAAAGGTCTGCACGTAAGTTACGTGGCCAGGAGGGCACAAAGTGAGATGGTAACTGTCACCATCAGGCACCTCATTAACTAAAATATATTAGTTCAGAAGAGTGAATTGCTGGGTGAGTTGGTTATTGGTGTTCTAGCAAACCAGTGAAAACTGAGACACAGGACCAGAAGGTGACAGTGTATGTGTGCCTTCTTCTCGTCCTGTGTCGCGGTTTTCATAATTTTTTTGCTAGAACATAATATATATTAATGCATAATTTAGCCACAGTGGCTAGCATGAACCTTTATATTGGAGGAAACATAGAGGGGGTCTCATTTCTAGACAACTCCATAATTCTTCGAGCCGTCTTCTGAGATATTTACCCCCAAAGTTTCTACTGATTTTGTGTAATTATGCATGCAAGGTGGTGGCAGTCAATGCGGAACTCCTCCTAGTGTGACACAGCTGTTATGTTGGGCATTTCTTTCATTTCGATAGCTAAAAGCGAAAGACCAACAGTTATCAGCTACACTGGTCGCTCTACGCCGTTGGCAGACGAAACTTCGCATCACGCTGCTAGAAGTGTTGCAGATCAAGCT
This sequence comes from Amblyomma mixtum, assembly GCF_055824585.1. Taxonomy (NCBI): domain Eukaryota; kingdom Metazoa; phylum Arthropoda; class Arachnida; order Ixodida; family Ixodidae; genus Amblyomma; species Amblyomma mixtum. Next base: position 29,775,797 of record NC_143014.1, read on the forward strand.
GAAAATTTTTATGTAAATATCGCAGAATACACACGTGCTAGAATAATTCTACAAAATGGAATTGCACAGGAATACGAGTGCCTCCTAGTTTCCAGTATAAACATGCTCCCTGCCTACTGGAGTCACTAAAATGTTAATTAATCGACTTCAGTTAATTAGCTTGATGGTGACAATTATTTTCTAACTTTGCCTCACCCGGTTGCATAACATACGTGTGGAGGTGGATTTCACGCATCTCTCAGAGTTTAATTTTGAGAAATCTGTAAAGCTGAATTCTGAACACCCTCCATATTAAAACTGATGCCTGGTGATGCAGGCAGACTGTCTTCCCAAATGAGCGGCACCAGTTAAATTTAGGCCTTTTAATGCAAAAGCAGTGCTAGCATCACTCCAACCCCCGCGGCAATAATTCCTGTCGAGTGTGCGAAAAACATTAATTAGAGTAAAACACCAAACTAATCATCGAGGGTAAATCCAACTGCTCTCCTTTTATTTATTTCTCCTTTTATATACTGCAATCACTCCTCCTTCTTGCTACATAGACTGGAACTCAAAACATCTCATGGGTATAACGTGGTCACACTGTTGTGTCCCCACCCCTTACTTCTACCCAAAAGCCAGTCATGCAGAACTGATTACAAATGATTCTTGCACTGTGGTTACCACCACAGTCTTTTCCTTGGGGCAAAAAAAAAACTCAAAGCACACTTCTGCTACCTGTGCGCAACAGATGAAGCACACATTCAGCATGTGTGGTGCAACAGGAGAGTGTAACTACGAAGAGAAAAAGTTGAAAAAATGGCAAGAAGCTCACTGGCCAGCCCGATAAATGTCGCCTGCCTCAAGAACGACAAGGTCTGCAAGGCCATCTTGTATCATGTGCATGCAGCCTAAGTGGCTGTGGCTTCGCACACAGTTCAGGTCCGGCTTCAGCATCTGAGACTTGAAGGCAGTCTGCAAGAAACAAAGACCAAAATGTTAATACAAAAGGGGACACTACTGTGACTGCCTTATGGCTGGGGATGGAAAAGTCAACTGTACGACCTGTGAAAGCTTTTAATATGAAACCTACAACTCAAAACAAAGGCTTACAAAACCACCATCAGACCGAAGCTTGAGTATACCCACACCAAATATACCTAAAAAATGCACTCGAATCAGTTCAAAACCGTGCAATTCGCTTCGCTCATTCTGTATATTCGTATACCACCAGTGTTTCATTTCTGAAGACAAATTCCAGTCCTGAAAGCCTCGCAGCTCACCGTCGCATCACCGCCTCTGTTCGCTCCACAAGTTTTTCCACAGCCCTCTAAATCAAACACTTTACATTGCTGATTTGAGACGCATATCTCACAACGTAACAGTCTCTGCCTCAACTGCACTGGAGCAGTGAATTGGTCAGGAGCGGGAAGCAGTGCAGCATGGGCGGGGCCGAGATTGTCACGTGGTAGGTGCGTCACAAAGTGCCCCGATTTGATTGATGTTGCTTTGCGCCCTCTCGCAAGCGCGCGGTTTTCAAATGGCACCAGAAACAGCCCAAATTAGTTGAGCCACAGCGGCAAGGGTAATTGCATTTTATAAATTCTAAAAACTAATATGGTTATTACTAACAGCCAGCTACAAATCTCTAATTGCAATCAGGTAGGTGCCTATCGGTAATACAGTGTAATCCACTTATAATGATACCAGATATAACGATATATCGCTTATAATATTTAAATTCTTTAGATATATCAATTCTCCTACTGTGCCCGTGTACAAAAAACTGCATATAATGATAAAATTATTGGGGAATGAATGGATACAAGGATAGAACTCTGGTGGGCCGGAAGGTGCTTATTACCAAAATTTGTCTGAAAGTTTAATAATCAAAAGAATACTTCCAAGCGAATGACATGAAAACTTCCCAAATGGACTGGCATGGTGAAATCTATGAGGAGACGACGTTGTGTTGCATATGGCCTGGGGAACCAAGGCCGCAATCCTCGCAATCACTGGAGGGAGGAGGGAAGAGCTTGCTTGGCCCCCGCCCACGCGACCCATTCTCATACAAACATAGTTTCCGCCATTTCCACCCGCTTGAGCATTTGTGAACTGGGTAAAAACAGTTACTAAGTGCAAAGCAATAACTCTAAGCTCCCCCCACCTCAACTTTTGACATTGAGAACTTCTTTTTTTTTTTAAGTGTTAGCTTTCCTTAGCACGTCCCTCCATTTCTTTGCACTGCTCGTTTCGCGCTGTCCAGTAGGCCAGACATTGGCAATATGCCAAGATGATGCTAATTGGTTGTAACGATCTGGTTCTCTGGTTTTCTCAATATCATTATAAGTGGAATGCACTGTAGTTAAAAAGCGAACTATCAGAATTTAGTTAATCACTTTACTAGTTAGTATGATTCGATTGTTTTGTGACGCCCGCCAACACTGGTATTACTATGGCACAAAAAGATTCTCTTCACCTCAAAAACCCTATATTCAAAAATGTTGGATCGTTTAAAGAAACAAAAACACCCGGTATATTAACTAATCCCACATGTAATACCCCCTGAAAGGGTTCTTTAAGGTAAACAAAGTGAAGTGAAGTGGAGACAAAAAGTGAAACCTTCGTTAACAGTTTTATCCCATTCTCACCCCCCATAAAAAGAAAATGTATACTATTTCCACACATAAGTCGACTCCGAATATAAGTCAATCGCCAAACTGGCACCACTTGCTGACCATTAAAAAAAAAAAGGGCAGTGTGCAAAGCTTCACTGCTCAGCACATAAATTTCTGGTGAGCGCTGGTTAGTACACACCGTGCTGTGTTGCTTTGCTTCTTAGCTTACACAGCCCATAGCAGCAACCATTGAGCGCAGAGCAGCAACAGTAAACACAGGCACACTGTGCTGTGCCAAATACGCACAGTATAAAGACAGGCGATATTTTGTAACTCCTTTTATGCGTAGCATATTGCAATCACTCAGTTCAGCCCTTCGGCGTATCCGGGCAGCCACCAAACCACGTGATGTGACATAACGTGGTTTGTTGACGTCACGTCACGTGGTGACGCGACGTCACCTAACCACGTTAAAAAAAATTTAAAAAAGAAAGAAAAAAAAGACGCCTGAGCATGGTGGCGGTTGCCACCGCCCCGTTTCAAAGGGGGCGCTCCTATCCATCCATCCATACGTCACGGAGGAAAAGCTGCTGAGAAAATCGAGTGCCGCCAAGCAATACCTTGCGCAAAAAGACCGCGCAATATGCAACGCAATCTTGGCTTAACCAAGCTAAGCCTGGGCATAATTTTTTTTTCTTTATCGCTTTCGTGCACGGCAGGAAGTTCTCTGCGGTGATGACGACCGACTTTCATGCTGCTGAGCGTGGCAGTGGGTGAGAAATTCTTTTACAGCTGGCGCGCATGGCACAACCACCTGCTCCTCGTAGCTCTCACATTGGCCATGCAATGATTGTGGCATCAGGCTAACCGTGGCTCCCACCATCTGCTTCTCCCGTTTTTTTTCATCTTAAGCTGTGCAATGGCTCTGGCGTCAAACTTTGAAAGTTTTGGCATGGCGCCATGCCTGGCTCCCCTCATCTGCTTTCTCTTCGTTCTATCTTGGGCTGCATGATGGCTCTGGCATCGTACCAGCTGTGTCACCGAATTACACTGAAGCTTGGCTCAGGTGGGGTTCCGTAAAACAACTCTTGGCATAAAAAGTTGACTCCAAAATAAGTCGACGCTCCCACTACCTGTACTAGCCAAGGGCGGAATATGTATGTCTACAGCGCAATCTTTGTCACGGTATGGCATCGCAACCCACACGTACCTCAAAGAGAAAGACATGCAACGAGGCAATTAGGCCTTTATGAATATTCGATTCGATCTAGAATGTTTGGTATTCAAAATTTGGAAATATTTGACTCGGGTGAATAGCGCTTCTGGGACGCTTGCTTTGTGAGGTTTCAGTTCGACAAACCTCCTTTGGGATGACACCGCAGCAGGAGTGCAGTCAAAGCCCCAAGCCTGACTCCATGAAACTTCCCACGCGAAATTCACTAATTAAGCATGACAGCATAAACATGAGAGAGAGCTAGCATGAGGCACAAGGAGACGGGTGCCCCTTTTTGACACCTGATGCAGGGCGGCGCAGGGCGTGCAGGCGAGTGGGCGCATATGGCTAGTAGGCGTACATGGAGTCACCTCTTGTAGTTAGATAGAACTTAAAGGTGCACTGAAGAGGAATCTGAACTCGTCTTTTTGCCGCGGGAACTCGATCTACATGTTCCTAGCATTCTTAGAAACTGCGACTTATTGCCCTGTGTGGCCGATTTCCCTAATTAAATCGAATTAACGCCCAGCTCCCGCCTTTAATTTTGAATTCTCCCTCGTACGGTGGGCGCAGTCGACCAATGCGGGGAGTGCCTTTCAGTCAGCTCTGTGGAGGCTTTGCTTTCGCTTCATTTTGTTTTTTAGGTTTCCGCGAATAAATAGTTTAATTTGCAGATAATACAACCGCAAAATAAGCCCGCAGAAATAAAAATACGTGCGGACTATTTGCTTCTACCGACTACTACGTATTACTCCGCCGATGGCAGAGCGGCAATCCGGCAAGCCGGCACAGGACTGGGTGAAAGGCACTCCCCGCGTTGGTCGACTTCGCCCACCGTACGAGGGAGAATTCAAAATTAAAGGCGGGAGCCGGGCGTTAATTCGATTTAATTAGGGAAATCGGCCACACAGGGCAATAAATCGAAGTTTCTAAGAATGCTCGGAACGTGTAGATTGAGTTCCCGCGGCAAAATGACGAGTTCAGATTCCTCTTCAGTGCACCTTTAAGTCTGCAGTTACTGCCACATTAAATTCCTCTGCGACACAAAGTAGTCAGCTATTAATGCTTTTCTTGCAACCTAAACAAAAATCTAACCATCAGACGAAATTATAAGATCAACAATTTTGATGCCTCTGGCTTGTTTCATAAAGTGAAACATCAAGAAGCTGACTTTGTTTACCACTGCGACTGGTCAGAGGAGTAATAAAGGATGTCATGGACCATGGCTCATTGTTACCAACTGCCGTTTTTTGAAGTTGTATCCTACTATAAAAGAAGCTGGACGTCCCACAAAATAGATCTCACACCCCACAAATATGGTGGCTCCGCGTATAGGTCGGCTTCCCCAGTTTCCAATGGCCATTTTTGCAGAAATTTGACACAGCTTCGGTGAGTGCGGCAAAGGCTTATGTGTACATGATACTGAAAGTGCCTATTGTGCCATTCAACCTAATTTGTGTGCCACAAGTATTCGAAACATTCGCTTCAAAATTATTTGAAGAAAATTACTATTCACTCTGTACCGAACAACCACTATTAACATAGGCCTAGAGGCAGTCGCAAGGCCAGAAGAGGTTAGGCGATTAAACTCCAGCGTTCCAACTCACATGCAGCCCAGCTAACTAGCTAACCAGCGACAAGCCGCATTGCTGACAGTATAATTTCAGATTCTGACGCCACGCAGTCTTCAGAGGGTGCCGAAAGTTTGCTCTCGTGCTATCTCCTGCTTGACTGGAAAAGCGACTGTCAGTGCTAGCAAGCCGGGTAAACAGCATGCAGTTTGAAAATTTAAGAGTCAATTTGCAAGTGAATGAACATTTTTATTTTCTTTTCCTTTACGCATGGAGCTCCATGCATCCTGCCAGAAATGGGCACTGGCACGGGGCATATACTACCAGCAGGTTGCCTGAACCTACCTTACACTCCACAAATAGGTCGACCCCCCCCCCCCCCACATCCCCAATTACGAATGGTCATTTTTGTAAAAAAAAAAAAAAAAGGTCGGCTGAAATGCGGCAATATACGATATTTTCTGACAGTTATGTTGAACGAGCCACAAATAAAACAAAAAAAAAATTCCTATATGGGCAGTAACAGCAGAGACATCAGCAATTTATGAAGTACAGCAAAACCTCGTTAATTTGAACTCCTTGGGACTGCGAAATATATTTGAATTAACCAGGTTTTCGAATTAACCGACCAGAGCAAAAAAGAAAAAAATGGACTCGGGCAAAAAAATTTTGTTGCTGCCTTTACTAAACGAACTTTGTGGTCACATTATGTTGTAGCGTAAAAGCCAACCGTCAAGCTTGCAGCCCTTGCTGGCTAAAAAGAAAGTTGACTCCAAATATAAGCCTAGGCATACCTCCCGCCCTGCTTCACACCCCACCCCGCCCCGCCCCTTGTGCTTCGTCCTGCCCCCGCATTTTGTAGCAGTTTGAAGCCAACGAAGATCAAAAGCAAAAAAGCGGCGATCCACCCTGCCTCCACACTTGTCTCCAGCCCGATCAACTAGCGGCAAACTGAAATTGCAAACGGTTCTACAGTTTCAGATTCCGGTGCGGTGCATGCCCTGGAGATTCCCGAGGAAGCTAACGCCAAATTGAATAAGCCGGGTAAATGGCGCAGAATTTGAATTTTTTTCAGGGGAACCAATCTTCACAAAAATTAACGACTTTTTTTGACGCATGGAGCCCCATACGTTCTGCCGGAAATGGGCACTGGCATGAGGAACGTGTACCTGGCGCTCATACAAAACTATCTTGGAACTATCTTGGACCCTAAAAAATACATCGCCTCCACCTTGAATTTTAGGAAGGTCTTTTTTTTTAAAGAAAGGTCAACCTCAGCCTCTAACCACGGCACACTACTCAAAGAAATGGCACAGGCTGGCAATACATGCAGTCAACTCATCGATGGCACGCAGCAAGAATGGTCGCGTCGCAGGACAAGCGCTGATGCTCTTAGGGGTGGGAGGTGCTCTGATGCTGCAGCACCTCCGCTAGACCCTGCCTTGACCATGGCCAGGCTGGAGAGGAGCGACGGGCACCACTGCCTCTAAGTCCGGCCATGTCTTGACAAAGCACTAAGAGCACATTACTTCGAAACTGGTACCCACGCCTGCGTTGCAGTGAAGCAAGTCTTTTCCTTTGCAGGCACATGCTTCGGTGGTCAGCAAGTTGTGCCAATTGTCGTTTTGTGCCGAGAGTACTGGGGCTAGGGCGCTTGGCATATCGAGCATCGGCATTAGTAATCAACATCGCTCTGCAGCGCTGCCTCACGGCTGCGAGGGGCTGTCGCTTCATCGGTTTGCAGAGAAATTGGGATTGGGCATACTGCACAGCACATCAGACCTTCGAATTAACCGGGCTGTTGCACACCGCTGCTTCGATTAATCCAGTAAAATTTACATTATAATTATGTTAAGAGACTGCAGAAATTCTTCGAATGATCCAAGTTCGAGTTATTGAGGTTTTACTGTAATATGATGGGCTATTCAGAGTCCTTCCGAAGGTAAGCTATTCAATGGTAGACCAGGAGCACAGGCTAGGTGTTTTTAGCAGATCTAAAGGCTGTCAAGCCGACATCATCCTGCTTGGCCAAGATCACCACAGCATACTGGTAGTCTGCAAGGTACTTCATTCGCTGGTGCTACCATCATGCATATTGTCGCCTACATTTGATCGCAGAAATTTTTCTCCAGCAAACGCTTTAAGTTTTTGCTGTAGTTATCAGTGTAGAAATACACTGTGCAGCTGCTCTGCCTTTTTATTTTTAATAAGGGTCTGACGAAACAGGAACCAGTGAGAGTTTCAAGTGATGGCCTAAAAGATCGAGCAAAGCACTATCTTACTGAGATCTGGTCTCAATAAGATCTTGTCTCAAATAATAGAACAAATGACATCAGCAAGGTAAGGATCACACTCAGCAACACAAAACAAAGTGAACAAGGGTTGAGGGCGTGAGCCTCAGCCTGCTCAGCCAACATTTCGACAAGAGGATTGAGGCTCCATCTTCAACCCTTGTTCACTTTGTTTTGTGCTGTCAAGAATCCAATCCTCCTGCCCTCTCGGTACCCTTTGTGCATTCTCAAAGCTGCGTCCTCAATTTAGCAAGTACTTCAGCATGATGTCTATTGTAAAAAAAAAGGGAGAGAGACAGAACCAGCCTTCCGGCCTTTGCCACTCCTGGAAGCCAACTAGTTCGTGTCTGTGCACATTGGCAATGGCTTGAGGCAAGGTGGCACTTCGTCTTTATTTTCAATAGTTTCTTGCTCTCGCTATACTTTCTGCTTGCCCTCGCTTCAGTGCGAGCACACTACTCTGCATATGCCAGCATCAGAAATTGACTCCAGAAATATGTGGACAGTTTCACCACACCATAAAAAAAAGCCTTAAAGCAAAGCAAGATTTTAAGTGGGCTGTTCATTCTTTGAATAAAACACGCAGAGCAGCACTTTACAACATAAAAACAGGCCACCCTCTGAAAAACCGACTCAAAATAACAAGAATCACTGAAGCCAGAGGCATCGAAAAGAAAAGGGGCATTCAGTATGCTGACCTTCATGCGATGGCATTTCTCCATTTCTTTTTCAGCAACCACACAAAGCACTGCGGGAGGAACCGGACACCTGCGTAGCTTTACGAAGTGGTCCACATGTGCTCCTGCGCAACCAATACAAAAAAGGAACGCTACAGAGAGCAAGGCTACAAACACAGTGACAGCATGCTGAAGAAGACAGCTCTAAGATAATGTGCAATAGACCAAATGAGATGCACAGCAGCAAATGAAAGACAATGGCTAGTCTGTAGTATGTATCACCTGCAGGTGCCTCGTCTATCTCTGCTAAGCACATAGTGCAAAATACTGCATTCGCAAACAACCGCACCAAAACATCGCGTGGAGCAGCTGAAAATTTTGCATAGCTGCAGCCACCACCCTGCCGCAGTGGCTCAGTGGTTAGGGCGCTCAGCTACTACAATTTATGGTTTAAGGGGGTTTAACGTCCTAAAGCGACTCAGGCTATGAGAGACGCCGTAGTGGAGGGCTCCGGAAATTTCGACCACCTGGGGTTCTTTAACGTCACTGACATCGCACAGCACACGGGCCTCTAGAATTTCGCCATCATTGAAATTCAAACGCAGTGGCCGGGATCAAAGTTGCATCTTTCGGGTCAGCAGCCGAGCACCATAACCACTGAGCTATTGTGGTGGCTGCTCTCAGCTACTAGGGTGCTCAGCTACTGAGCCTGAGTTTCCAGGTACAAACCCAGCAGCGGCGGCAGCGTTTCACTGGAGACGAAACAGAAAGGCACCCGTGCACTGTGCAATGTCAGAGCATGTTAAAGATCCCCAGGTAGTCGAAATTATCTTTCGAGACATCTTTCATTCCCACCTTCCTCCCCTCCCTTACGGCTTGGTTTGGGTGTCCACCGAGATGCGCGACAATTACTGCGCCATTTTCTTTCCTCAAAAACCAATTTTCCGACCGCCACACCTGTATCACCCTTCCGAGACATCGAACTTGCGGCCTGGCGCGCAGTTCGTTTCTTAGACGTAAAGACTGACAGCCATCTTGAATGCAGCAGTGAACGACCGCCGGACGCTTACCGGACCCGAAACACAAATGATGTTTGACGAAGCCCTACCAGCACTACATTAAAAACTGGTAAAATGTGGCCGGTAGTCAGGGTTGACGTTGGGCAGATTTCAAAAGGAGCCAGAACTGAAGCTAGAAGCAGCCAACAGTAGCCATGCCAATAAATTGTAGTGCTAAATTTGTAGCCAGATAAAATAGAAGCAATATTATGAATTAAAATTTTTATTCATGAGCATGTAATAAATAACAGCCTTTTGAATCAACCCAGAAAACAGAATAAAGTGCACAATTTTGCCCTTTTGCTTGGCATTCAAGCCACAAAAAGCTTGTAGAGAAATAAATAAATTATCAAAAGTGCAGTACACGTGCACATAACTTATCTACAATATCTCTATGGCCAGAAAGCCATAGAGCTTTCTTTCACAGGCAATTCGCAGTGGAAGAAAATTTTGTTCCGGTCTAGGGTTTGAACCTTGCACCATGCCCTGTCCAGGCCAGTTGATCTACAGACAGTGCTAAGTGGGATGGCTAGCAGATGGTAAAGCGGGAGATAATTGATGAACACTTCGAAATAAGGGAGTAATTACTCATTAGCATCTGACCAAGAACAGCCAGTGGCTACATTAGCATCCACCCAAGTTTATTGCCTGTTCTTTCTCGGAACGTACAATTTGTACTTGCGTGCTTTCCCATGGCAGTGACTGGTCTCAGCACCCTGAAGCCATAAAACAGAAGCTCTGTCACCTTGGTCTGCATAAGTGTTCTCTTGCTGGTATTGTGCTTCTCGTGTTCTAGCGTTACATAGTGGTACGCCATCCACAAGGCTGCACCTATGGCTGCACTTTCACACGTGGCTTCGCAGGTGCCTCGATGCTCAACATTCCTGCCAGCGGAAAGGAAGGGCACGCACATTGGCCAACATGACAGCAAAGCTCGGAAACAATGGGTCGTCTTTATGCTTGCTTGATATCGTCTATGCAATTGCTGAAAAAAGTGGCTAGCAAATGTGCCAAAATATTGCGCCATTCTGGTGTGCTTGCACGGTGCGGAGCACAAAATATGTAATCAAGGGTTCGACAGAATCCTGTCTGGCGAGGGAGAGGCATAGTAGTAAAATAAAACATAATGTCGCACCTCATCGAACCCGCTGACAGAGCATGCTCAAGAAATGAAGCACACCATTGACTGGGAGAACGCCACAATATTAGATACCATGAAACCCACATCGTCACGACTGCTTTTAGAATCTTTTTATATACAGACCACGGATCATGTCATTAACAGGACGAAGGGTAATCTCCCGGATATCTACGCCCACTCACTGCGCTGTCAAGTGCGCATATAAGAAGCGGCCCATTCCGTCCATCTTTCATTGTGAACAAGGGACCCGTAGGGGTCCCGAAACGTCAAGTTTTTTAAAAACCATCTTTTGGCGAGTGTATGTTTTATTTTACCACAAAATATGTAAGTTAAAAAAAAAAAAAAATCTGGGTAAAAAGTTGGGGGTGTGTAAGTTACACGAGTAAATACGGTAATTTTAGCAGTCCATATTACCTAATTCATTACCACGCCATTACGCATCAGCAAGCAGCAATCAATAGATTTGAAGCACGATTTCAGTCTTAACCGGAGCGCTGAAGATTTTGTTGCACCATCTACTGAGTTGTTGGACACTTTATACTTTTGTTTCTTGCACTGTTTGTATTTTTCCCACAAGGCGGCAATTTCTGAAACGCCCCTGAAGCTGAGGTTCTGGCTTAGTGTGCTTGTGGGACAGTGTCAGCCACAGAAATGACGCACGCTCGGAAAAATCCTGCTTCACGCAATTCTGCTGATTTGCAGCTGATCTGCAGCCTGGAGCCAACTGACACATCGAACTGATATCATGAGTGATATTTATGGTTTCTGCAGTGTCTCAACATCTTACGGGCAAGACTTGCTTCCATCTGCCCCCAAAAAAATCAGCTTTAGGCCCAGCAGAAATCAGGGCACTGCCCTCGGATTAATGCTCTGTAATAGTCCAAAGCTGTTTGCAAACGCTGTGACTGCCTTCTGACTGGCTCTGATTCATCCAAAACGTGTTCCGAAATAGTTTCTTGTAACAACAAAGGATGTAGAGCCTTTTCAAGCAATTTAGTCAAACTTAATTACAGTAATCCCTCGTTATAACGAAATCGCTTTACTCGAAATATCGCTTTATTCGAAATTTCTTCCAGTCCCGACCCAAACGCATGCATTTTAAGCCGCATTACTCGAAGCGCACGAAGAGCTTGACCCGCTTAGAGCGAAGTGGCGAGCGGAGGCATCGCCGCCGCCGAGCGTAGGCATCGCCGCCGTGGCGGCGACCCTTTGCGCATGCAGTGCGAAATTAATACCGCCGACGAATTAAACTCATGCAGGCATAGAACAGGCCACAAAAGTACCAAACCCACGATCGATGACCTGCCTAGTAACCGGCACCAAGAGAGTGTCGAGTGTCCCATGTCTGCGTCTCTTCTACGGCCGCCGCCGCCGCTCACACGTGCGTTCTCGCAACGCCTTGCGAAAAAACCTTCTCTTGGGACCGCGGCGAGACCGCACAACAGCGGCAAGGGGTAAACCGGTGGCGAGGAGGAGAAGTGGTGATAAAGCCGCGGCGCGCGGCCTCTTTTATGTCCGCCGCCGCCGCTCGGGCGTTATCACAACGCCTTGCGATAACGCTATAAGAACGCGATAAGAACCGCTAGCAACGGCGAAGGGTAAACCGGTGGCGAGGAGAAGAACGGAGGGGGTGGCGAGGAGGGGGAAGGGCGCGCCGCGGCGGCGCCCACGCGAAGCGCGGTGTTGACGAGCCTAGTGAAGCTTTTCGCTTCAATAAAGTTTTCCTCGCGCTTTGCGATGCCAGAAAACCGCGGTGTCTTGAATGCGGAAAAGTGGCCGGTCATGCTCGATTCGCGCCATTCGACTAGACAAACGGTCTAAATGCGCGTTAGGGTCACTGAATTTTGTTGTTACGGCGGGAACACATGTGCGAAAAGTGAGCGCGATTCAACGCGGCGCGAGGTTGCGAACGGCGCCGCAGCGTCCGATCGCAGCGCGCCGCTTGCGTCCAACCTGCTAGACGTCAACGACGGGCCGCCCGCGGCAAACGCGATGACGGGAAGCGGGAGCCAACGCGAGCGCGGAGAGCGGCAGCGTCATGATGACGTAGGGCGCGCTCCTTTGAGCCGGGGCCGGTCTCGACGCGCTCGCTCGCTCGCGCGCATCGAGACCGGCCGTGGCCTGCCGGCCTGTCGATCAGCCTGGATCCCGTCTGGATCACAAAAATGAGCTAAGGCTTGTTCTTGATATAGATAATAAACTCTGGTATAAGCAATCTGAAAACTGTATCATCTTTGAGGATCGCTGACCAAAACTAAGTTGCTGGTAGAACAAATGTGCTACGAGAAAATTTTGTAGCGAAAGCTACATTGGCCACGAACTTGCGATTTCGCTGTGGCAGTGCTCCGAGGAGGCACAGAGACCGACCTTGAGCCATTGCCTAGCAACCGCCGCAGCTGGCGGACGCCGCGCGGCGTCCGCCAGCTGCAGCGGTTGCTAGGCAACGGCTCAAGGTCATCCGCCAGCTTCCTCGCAGTTGTGGCGCAGTTAAATCTCGACTGTTTTAGCTTTTTTTGAGCGGTTGCTTATATCGAATTATCGCTTATAACGAATTTTTTCGCCGTCCCGCTGACTTCGTTATAACGAGGGATTACTGTATAATGAATATGGATACTACAAATTATTGGTTATACATATCAAACTATTCCTAAATATTTTCAATAAACACATGCATTTCTTACTTTATATATCGAATGCGGTTAGCCATAAAACGGATGCATCAAACTGCTGAGCACAAAGCTGTGTCTGCTTGGTTGGCAGGTGGCAGGCTTTGCTTCGCTACACGGGCGACTAGTGGTGGTGCAGCAAGCATTAGTGCCACTGTTCACACTTTACTTCGCATTTGCCAACAGCACCACAGAAGATATAACAGTGAGAACAGCTGGTAGCCAGGCTGTCAGCACCCTTTGCATCTCTTGCACCTGTAGATATGCCTCGGAACCAGCAATGCAGTTGGCTGTTGTAGCTTGCCCGCATCCATCCTCTGCTCACATGTACTGTCACTGAGTGGAGGTGGTGACAACGGCGATATCTTTTGTCCTGGCATCCGATTTTTTAAGCGACACCACTGTAAGACGAGGAAGCCACCCTAGCTGACGTCTGACCTGCCACCGCTGCATACTGCAGTGTTTTGCGGGAAAGCCAACCTATCTGACGTTTGCCACTCTGTTTTCTACCGCAAGCGGTTTTGAAACCGTTATAAAACTTCGGAAACGGTCTCTGCCAACTGCCATTCTTCAGCTATAACGAACCATTTTACGATTTTTTTACCTTTCCCTATAATGAGGTTTCACTGTATTACCTTTTTAAATTTTCATGCGAGCAGATCATCACAAATGGTATAGCGGATATACTTTTCGTGTTTGCGCAATTTTTTTACTTCTTTGAAAATGTTCTTAGCTCACTGATAATGGCGAAAAGTACATTTATCAAGCTATATTTTGATACATTTTACTTAGAAAATTTTTGCTCGTAGTGAAAAATGTATATCAAGGACACTCTGAAAATGGCCTTTTTTTATGTGTCAGAAAAAAGTTTCTAGCTTAAAATTTCGAGTTACAAATTCAAACCTTTGCAGCTAGTTTGTAAACAAATTTGAAAATTATTATATGTTCCACAACGTTTTTATATTAGATAATAAGAGATATCATCTTCTCAATACAATTTTGATAATTTTCAACATTTTTGTGCATTTGCGATTTTTTTCGCAATATATTCACACCAAGTATTTGTGTTAAAATAAATGTCTTCAGAAAGCACATTCTACTGCCATCATTTTCATGCAAATTTCGCTTTTTACACCTCACGTATTTTGCAGGGAAAAATTAACGGGCACCATATCAACAAGGTACAACTGTACGTGGTTATATGCATTGTGAAACAGAAATCAAGGGAATTCAGCAACAACCCCCACCTGTGTGTACCAATGCAACACATTTCTAGAGCATGCTAGCTTTCTAAGAAAGCAAGATTCTTTGCCAAAAGACACATGTAAGATGCCCTCACCAACTCCTTAGCTGAACATTCCATTTCATTTACTTATACAAAGCTTTACCAACCATTAGCCTAGTACCAGCCTACACTACAACTGATTTTTGTGTTCAGTTGATGTGATTTGTATGCCTGGGTGCATCCAATGGTTCCCCTGGAAAATAATCCACTTGTGAGGTAGTACATGTTCTCTGTACTTCTTGCTACTGTTTCACGTCATTTCTTGCCCTAACAACTGAATCAATCACAGCTGCCTCATTCACTGTTTTTGCAATCAGTTCTTCACCAAGTCCTAGTGTCACACTCACCAAGGTAGCCAGCGAAGGTCTGCTCATAGCCACTGAGTGCCACCAGCTCTGTAGTCAGGTCTTGTAGGAGCAGGTTGGTAGCATTGCCATAGCGGCTCCCGCTGGCAAACAGGTAGAACTTGGAGAGCTCAGTCACGTTGACAATGAATGAGCGCTCGGTTGTTGGCAGGCCACTCCACGGTGATGTGGGCTGCCCAACTGGCAGGCTCTGGTTGAAACCTCGGCTCCAGTCTGGAGTTGGGCTCAGGTTGTAGCCACCACTGTCAGTATGGCTCTGGTAGAACCAGGGAAGCTGCCCAATAGGAGGTTTGCCAAAGGTGCGGACAGCCAGCTGTGACAAAAATAAATTCTTATTCTCAAGAAGCTAAACCATACCAACCAAAGTGATGAGTGAAAGTTGCATTTAAGGACACTCCTGTTACTTGCAAAAGATTTTTTTTCCTGCCAACCACTTCACAGAATTTCAATGGTAAAAAAAAAAAGATGAACTGCAGACACCTCATACTTGATGTTGATAAACGGAAGCAACAGTTCCCAAATAGGGAACCATGAAAGCATTCCAAGTATTCTTAGCACTGGGCTTTTTAATGAGGCCCCCTCGAGATTTATAGACAGAAAACAAGACCCCATGGCACCACTTATGAACTGAATCATGCCCATTCAAGAACACTTATATTTCAAGATAAACAGCCTAAAAGTAAAGTGTAACACAGTGTCAACACGAAATATAGATTACCTATCAAAATGAACAAGTGCAACGCTTTCTCGAGTGTTTTTTATGTATAACTGACAAAAAAAAAAGACCAATTTATATTCACAACTTACTGCTTCAGCTAACCTGCACTGCGATGACACTTTTACCCCCCCTTTTCCTGAGCTCCTAAATCACCTCCTGGTGCTCAAGAGGTCCCTGAAACATTCATGGCTAAAAAGCACTGAATTAGAGAAAACCAGTCTGTCCTGTTGAGTACTAACTGCTGAATGCCCACATTGTTAGTATTTTCAGGTGCTTGTTGAGCTTTGTTTTATATATTAAATTCAGGACCCCTTAAACATGATAGAAGGCAAAATAGAAGTATGCTACTTTTGTTTGTGCCTCTGCCTCATCTGGCAAACCAAATGCAAAAGCTCTTTTTTGAAGTGCCAAATATGCAAATGAATTGCTTTATGTCAAAAACGCTTTGCGGTGTCCCATGAGTGCACCAAAACATTACGTAGCCATAACTGAATGTGTGAATGGTACCAGTGGCGTAGCCAGAAAATATTTTTGTGAGGGGCTGGAGACAAATGACAACGAGGGGGTGGGGTAGGATTTTTGCAAAAACAAAAAGAAAAAGGGAGAAAGAAAAAGTAGTATGAAGGCTGTCTGCTTGCTGGTAGTGTAAGCAGGAACTCCTGGTACTGTGATGAACTCACACTTTTTACAAACAGCGGGACATCAGGTAGTATCGTAACCGAGCCGAAAATCTGAATTTGTTGGCCAGTGTGATTTCCAGTCGGGTCTCTCTGCAGAGTGGAATGGCATGGAGCTCTCGATAGTGAGAATTTTTGGCCTGAAATTGCACATTAGCAATACTTGAAGACGTATTGCCATCCGAGGGTGCGAACACCATGATTCCAGCCAGACCAGACTTGTTAAGCACACTGATATAATAAACAAGAGCTCCTAACCTTACACTATAGTAAGCATGGAAAAAGTGTGCAAAAGCAACAGGGCCATAGCATGACCACAGTATGACTATAGATCATAGTAAATGAGAGCAATTCTGCCGGCCGCTCTATGCCACAAATAAAGCTGGTGGCAATCCACTTGAGGTCCAGATGGCTGTTTGTTCTCTTTTTCTTTCTGTAGCGCTGTAGCTCTGCAGTCATGGCTGGAGGACCGAAGTTGTTCAGAAGGCTCGACTGAATGAGATGTGCATGTTACATGCAGTGGCACACAGTTTTCAGGCCAACATCCACATATGCCATTCACGCTCCCTTGACAAAGGCACGGTGGAGGGAGTTTTCTCGAGGAGCCATTGTCAAAGGATATACCAAGGCATATCTGTGAATCCCAACTGGCCCTTGAGTGCAGCAGCAACTGTTTTCTTGTTTTCTCTATTCGATGGAATGAAGGTGCAGCGTCAAGTCAAGTCACATTTGTGAATTTGGCCGATAGACCTGAAGGCAACGGTGACAAGGCCAATATGTTTACACAAAGGATTTTACCGCTATTTCGCACTCAATGAGAGACCAACCCTGCGAGCCACCCCACGTAATTATAGGATTAGGTGGCAGGGGCAAAAGCAGTGGTCAAGTCAGCGTGTTGGCAACCGAAGCTTCAGGTTTCCGGGGGAGGAGGAAGCAACCTTCATTCACTCGCCGAACTACTTAGCGCAGTGACAGGGCATGGGGTCAAAGGCCTGTCTCCCTCCCTTTCCTGCCTAGCCTAGGCTGCACTGCCACAGAAAGTTGACTGCGAGTACAATGCAGACAGACTTGCGCCGGGCATAAACATCAAGACTACTGAGGCTCTGAAGACAATAAACAGAGCTGTAACTGCATTTTACCTGCCTGAGTATGTTTACCTTCAGAATGGGTGTTCATGGCTCAACTAGATCAACTACACATTGTATGATGTAAAAATACGGCAGTCCGACTATGGCTGCTACACTCAACACTGATCACAGATCAATTTCTTTTGCAAACTTGTCACTGGCAAGCCAGAATCCATTGTTGACAAAAGCCACTATACATTTTGTGAATGCATGAGTTTGATGAAGCTGATGTAACAGTTTGAAGTAACAGTATTCATATAAAGTCCCAAAATGCACTACAACAGACTGCGACATGATGTTCAATTTAGGCGTGCTTAAAGGAAAACTTTGGCGTCGTTTTGAAGCTCATGAATTTTGCAACAAATTTACTGTATGTTCTCCACAGTCTCCTTATCTTTTATGCCTAACCTCACAGCTGTGAGCATACTGCGCCAGCACAAACAGGTTTTCAACTTTCCCACTACACGACCTCAACTGGGCCGCCTTCTATGGGCAGCCCTGCCTTTTGTGATGTTGCAAACTAACCCACCGTTGATAATCACATTCCACTAGCCAAACAAGAAAATATCAAATTTGCTTTCAGTCACCTCAGGAATTTTGTAAACAGGGTTATTGCTTCCAGTTGCCAGTCTGGCCATTTAACGTGCACATGACAATTTTGCCGCCGATGTGTCGCACGTTTCTTAGCTATTGTCTCTTGAACGATAGTGAGGTTGCATAAGACAACGCCGTGTTCACACAGAGCTCCGATTTTCGAATAGAAATACACTCTCCCTCCCCTCTTCTTCTTTGCATTTTGTTTGTGCAAATGCGGTAGTTCCACAAGACTTGGACGAAATCGAAAACGTAAAATGTGATAACTGAAACTAAATCATTAGCACATAATGGGATGATGACAGTAGGATGGAAGGTATTTCTAAATGTTCCTTTTCTAAACCAACATGTGCATTTTACCCCGTCTATCAATTGGACAGCAAGATTCTATATTAACCCGGCATAAATACATTGGAGAAGTTTGGTCTCCAGAAAAACTGCCCATAATTCGAGTTCTCTACATTACCGGGGGTCGTATTAATGAGGCACAACAGTAGTAAAAACACTGATACAGTAAAGGTTTTGCTGGTTCAAATGACATTACTATGTATAGAGGGGTTCTACTGTATTCATATTATAGGCTTACTGATTTTGATTTTCATGCATTGTTTTTTATGTAAGCTTGAGGGTTCTGATATGAGCACCACTCTGCCACTTATCCCAATGCTTTTTTTGCGCTCAACAATTGTCCCAAAGCTATCCTGATCACAGGAACAGCAAAAGTTTAGCCCTCTGCTCATCAACACACCATAAATTACCTCCTAAAAACAAAATCTTTATGTTTTAGAAAAAAAAACACAAAGGCTGTAAAACATCAAAGTGGAAAGTATCAAAGTAGGCTGATTATTACACAAACACAAAGATGTAACTGAGCTGAAGCTTCCAGCCCTAGCATAATGCAATTACTGATGCTTACGACATCAGGGTTGTACAAGGCACACACAGAGCACATGAAAACAAAAAAATCAGAACTTTTCGCCCCAAGCATGCACAAAAAGATCTTTTGTGTGTATAAATGGGCGAAAACCCTTACGACATGATAGCAGTGGCATGTAAATTGCTTCTATGTATGGTTTAGTAGTACCAGTATGGTTCAAAATAAAAAAAATGTAATACATGGATGACTGCAGGGCTCTCAGCTCCTACCAAATCTACTAAGGAAGCTGTACCAACCTGGAGGAACTCCTGGTACTGCACGCGAACCCTTGGCAAGGTGTCAGAGGTGGTGACCACAACATTTGGAGGCACCATGCCCCAATTGCAGGTACGGTACTGGTCTGGCATTGCTAGCTGCCCTGTTGGGCAGAGCAGTCGGAATCGATCTGGTGGCGGCTGGCCAAGAAACGCCTCATACAGTGTTGTGTGCTTCACAAAGGCCACGTCCCCTTTCTCCATGAGGCAGCGCAGTGCCCCCTGATAGCCCGAAAATGGGTCATTGCCCGAGCAGCGCTCACCAGGGCGTCCCGTGCATAGCTCACACATCTTCTGGGGGTTATCACCTGCACACCCGGGAAACGGCAGTGCGTGCAATCACTTCCTTTTGCACAGACAACCCCACAACCAGAAAAATCAAGAATTCCTCAGAGAAATAAGCAGCTTTTTAAACAGCACAATTTTGTTTCAAAAAGAAACTGTGCTAACTGGCACAATGTTGGCATCAACAGTCTGACAGCCTCTGCTAATGTAAGTACCAACAGTAATCCCATACGAGGCACTATGCATGTCAGTCTAATTGACAGAAAGTGCTGTCATCACCTAGCGCAAGTGCATGTCAATCTGACCAATCTTTTTGAACTGGCAGTGCAGGTGACACATTGCAATGTGTCACATGAGCGCGTACACATGCAAGATTGCGCGCAAGAATATTGCAGTGAAAGCAACGAGCCCAGCAGTCAACACCCCAGTTTTTACTTTTCTTCCCTAGATGACACGGCACATCAGGAGCAGCAGTGTCCCTCAGTGATGCTTTGGGAGCCTGTACAGTAAAAGCTCGTCATTTCAAACCCCGTTAATTCAAAAATTCGGATAATTCAAACTGCTGGCGTTGTCCTGGCCAATGCCCATGTAAGTCTATGGCATTACAAGCTTGCTAATTTGGACGCTATGGGTCTTGCACCAGTTAATTTGAACGTACTCCCAAAGGAAGGCTGCGTCCAGGCATGACCAGCGCGGCAAGCGATCATCCCACTAGCCCTAATTAAAACCGAATACTATGCTGTAGAGTCAGTTGAACACATCTGACATGCAAGCAACACACACCGCACAGTTTGGGTTTCGTTTTTCTGAGCTTTGTGCCAGGCCATATCAGACAGCCAACCGAGCCCAGGTGCGCACAGTTTCCGGCGCTGACTGATTGATACATCCCACTAGTCTTTTCTATCCCCATTTTTCTTCTCGCCAATTCGGCGCCGCTGACTGTTTCCACCCGTGTGGTTCTTCAGTTCTTCCAGTGCACCAAAACTGTGCACTTGTCATGTGTTGTTCACAGTATGTGCAGTGAAGACTTCTCAGACGCAACGCTGCTGCATGTGAGGTGCGCGACGCAGTATGAGTGGAGCACCACCGCTAAAAATAGTCATTGTCAAGCCATTCTCCTGTCAAAAGCAAGCAACCATTGGCCAGTCTTTCACCAAATAAATTTGCTGTGATGCAAGTGGTTCTTGTTATTTTTTTCAGGGTCATTCGATAATTTGAACATTTTTCCGGTCCATTGAAATACAAATTGGCAAGCTTTTACTGTACCACAATGTCAGCCAGGAAAGCTACTGTAAATTTTTAAACGTATAATGACTACTTATGTAAGGCACATAGTACTATTTTTAAAAAAATTTTATCCGAGATACCATGAAGATTCTGTGTATGTTTCATTTTTACAAATGTCACGTTCCTTTTTTTTTTTCAAGAAAAAATTTCAGTTCACATGCAAGATGTCAATAAAAAAACGTCCAAGCTATGTTGTATATTCTTTGTGCAATTTCTTACTGTTACTATAAACCCTGTTCACCTCCAGCACAACCAGCTCATAGCTGCGATGGCAAGGTGGGCAAAATAAAGTGCAGGTATACGCCGCACTGCAATAGTTCAGTCGTTAGTTCTGTACTCCACCTACTAGGAACATAACTGGTGGAAACAAAGACATCGGATCTTAGCGAGCAAGTTGAGGGCCAGTTTACAGCAACACCAAGCAACAACAGGATGAAGCATGCCTCACTGCAGGACTTTGAGAGATGGGTGAAGGATGCATGGTGCACTATCCCATCTGCCATGGTCACCAAGGGGCACCAAGAATGAAATGTTCTGTACCATTGAGAGCAACAAGAAGGCTTCTAACAGCGATGATGAGGGACGATGATTTTGCCGGCCAGATGGGGAAAGGCGAGTGAGGTGGTGGCACTGTTTACTTCATCGTGACAGAGTGGCTGCTATAAAGTTTGGTTGTTCAAAGTGAGAAGTTTATTTTCCTTATCAAGGAATGAAAATCTGGTGGACATTACAATCTAAGGCATTACATTGACCATAAAAAGCGGGTGCACATTACAATCGAGGGAGTGTTAATATTGAGAAAATAGGTAATGCTTTTGGCACAGCACAGTGCAACTGGCACAGCTGTCCCACCCCTGTGTAGAAAACATCGGTAGAATTGATCATATAATGACCTTACAATGAAAATTATTAAAGAGTCGCAAACAGATGGTGCGTCTTTGTATTTATATACCTACTGAACAATTTTTAGGGAACGCGTTACAATTGAACTGTTCTGCCATGAATACCAGCCAACCTCTGTTAATGAACAATTCTGAGCATTCTAAGATCACTTGTAGCAATTCTGCTATTTAGTGGTAGCTACACAAGGGAGGTTTTTTGAGGCTAACTATGTTGGTGTTGTTATCAGCGTCTATAAATGAGAACTCTCTGCCATCATTAAGTAACATGGCCACTTTCTGATGGTCATGCTGCCATCAATTAGCAAATGCTCAAGTTTAAGCCCAGCGTGCACAGTGACACTGCAACATCGCACAGTGGTCGGCAAATGGGAATGGCAGAAATCATGCACTTCAGAGTGATCTCTGAGGAAAATATGACATCTGTCGCGGCCACTTCTCTGGTACTTCATAACAAACAATGGAACCTACACTGTACTTAATGGACGCGTGAGACTGACCTCACAGATCCACAATTTGTTCAGCATGCATAAGAATACATCTGGGCAAACCTGTAGGGTTGTGCTTGTCAATCAGCGAATTTGGTGCACAGCTTGGGCCAAAGAATGATGCAGCGCTCTTCACAAGGTTATTGCAGTCAGTCACTTCAAGGATGTTTTCATGGATCAGGGTGGCCATGGGAACCACCCATCCAGCCATATCACCAACACTGGTGAAGCAGACAGACTTGTTTCTAAGGTCGTTTAGTGAATGAAATGTGGCGTTGGCATGAACCACAGCCACTGAGTAGTAGCCAGCTTCTCGGTCTGCAAAGAAAAAAGTTACACTCCTTTCACACAGAGGCTGATCACCTAACAACTAAGGCAAGGCAGAGCACCACTCAGAGATTTAGAGGGCTCTCAAACATTTGGTTTCAGCTCTGTCCAGTTCATAACGTTGTTCAGCACAAAACAAAGCCTTTATGCCACGTGTGGTATTGGAGGCGATACTCTTCGCTAATAATCTAAAACAATTCTGGAATGTGTGTGTGGATAATTTCTGTTAATAGGGTGTCTGATCTGTAAAATAAAAATGTAACTCTCTCTATATTATTTCATAACTGCCAAGCTCAAGTTTTGGAGTCAACATGTTTCCGGGAGGCAACACACTGACTTCAAAATGCCTGGTGCCACTGTGATGTTCACCACCATCATCATCATCAACCTATGTGCACTGCAGGACAAAGAACTCTGTCATATCTCTCTAATTAATCTTGCCTTGTGCCAGCTGTGGCCATGGTAACCCTGCAAACTTCCTAATCTCATCAGTTCACCTGAATCTCTGCTGCCCCCTGCTACACCTCTCTTGGTATCCAGTCCGTTACCCTTAATGACCATCAGTTCTCTTGCCTTCACATTACATGCTCCGGCCATGCCAGTTTCTTCTGGATTTCAACTAGGATATCATTAACTCACGTGTGCTCACAAACCCATTCTGCTCTCTTCCGGTCTCTTGTTTCTTTTCCATAGCTCACTGCGCTATCATCAGCTTAATTTGAAGCCTTTTTATGAGCCTCCAAATTTTTTCCCCATAGGCAAGTACTGGCAAGATACAACTATTGTATACTTTCTTCTGGAGGGATACTGGTAAGGTACTATTCATGACCTGAGAGTATTTACCAAATGCACTCGACCTCGTTCTTAATCACCTAGTTACTTTACGCTCATGATCCAGATCAGATATACTGCCTGACAACTTCCAGAGCCTTGCTGCCTATTGTAAACTCTTGTGCCTTTCCGAGAGGAAACCTTGTGACATAAACAGCTGATTTTGTTCATTCTCTTTAAAGACCGCCTCCTCTGCCTCTTGTGTTGCTTGATGCTCAAAACATGCACTTTTTATGATTACGGTGTTTATTTCTGGTTTGTTGCAAGTTAATGACAGCTAGCATTTATGCCACACACTGTCTAAGAAAATACATTGAAACTCATTGTGATGTAGAATTCCATTTCTCCCTGCAGACCAATGAATCCTCTTGTATCTCACCAGAATGCAAGATGACAATTGTTTGAGTGAGAGTGACAGTATGTGTAATTGCACACACAGTAAATAAGGTCAATTTCACAAAATGTGTTCTGTTCTCCAGTAAGCCTTAACTTTGACGGAAAATGTCAACTAGATCATCAAAGCATGAGCAACACAAAGTGATCGCGGCTGCATAAGTGGTTCAGTGGTTCAAGCAGATCCTCAAGGGTTGGGAAGAATGGAATGAAACTTGCCAAGCTGCCTTTTAGGGCGCAGCCCTTAAGCGCCTGTTCGTGGGTTGAGCCGCATTACCGCCATCGGTGTAATCGAGCCAAAGAAAAAATAAATAAATAAAAATAAACGCTGCTGCAACTGTGATTCAAAACTACAGCGCAGCAAACAGATCAGCTTCGCTGGCCACTACACGAGAGCACTAGGCTATCGCTGCAGCCGATCACGCCTCGTGTTAAACTGCAACACACTCTGGCGCTGTGCTTAGCACATCATCGTCTTCTTCTACTAATACTCTATAGAACTAATATACACATTCTCGCACGCTATGCGTTGCACATCCTCTTCATCAACTAATACTATACAACTAATATCATCACCAGATGTGCCGATGACCGAGCAAAGCAGAACAGTGAGCCCACAGAGCCTGAGACATCGACAGAGCTGCACTCAAATTTCGCATTAGGGAGAATCATAATCATCCTTAGAATTTTTTCATGATGTGGTGCCCTCTAAGGAATGTGTAAAAATTCGTCTGGTATACAGTGCTGACTGAAAACAAATATGGCTACTGCTGTGCACACCACAGACAAGCACTCAGTGCTGCCGCAGTTGGCATGCACTGCATGCAGCTGCATGAGGCATGATTGAATGGGTGGAGAAACGCTTTAACAGCACAAAACGGTGGTTCTGTTCTCAACCGGCAGAGTGCGGGAGAGGGAAAAGAAAGAAAAGCACACATGCACAGTATAGCTACGTAAAGAAAAGGTGGATTCTGGTGATCAGTACTTGCTGACCAAGATTTTAATCCCAGTGAGTTCATATCTAGATGATGTTTTTTTTTTTTAGGAAACAAACTATCAAAACCATTTCACCAAACGTCAGGTGCAACTGATGAGATGGCAGCAACTAGAAGCATTTGATTTTTTTCTTACTCCCATGCCCTTTTAGTTCAGAAAGCAGAATGCGCCATTACATAAGAAATTGTCACACATGTTGCAACCTGCCCAGTGCAGCGTTTAACCAGGCTTTTTTATAGTATTACACAACTTTCGCTGCACTGCACTTCAAATAATACTTTCAAAACAAAACAACTCACCTGGACCATAGCGTTCGGCCAAGATAGGAATGACACTGTGAAAGCGCCCAGCGGTGTACACTTCTCCAGGATCAAGCTCCACCAGGTTGGCTTGACCATTGTCGAGAAAGTTCATGCACTGGTCCTTGAATGCAGCTCGCTTACATTTAAGTGTCAATGAAAAGATGCGGCTCACACGCACTGCCTCAGCAAACTCTGTGCACTTCAAGTGTTCTGCATCACTAACAGTACACCATGTGACGTCCTGCTGGCCGTGGCTGGGAAGTGCTGCACAGAAGACGAGCGAGGCCATTATACAAAAGCACGGTCATGAACAGTGGGTTCCAAAAGAGAAATCAAAGCAAAAAAAAAGAAAAGGTGCACAGTCCATAATTCTGCTAACATTCCTCGCACAACACTGATTTTGCAGATTTTGCAGAGACAGTCTAAATGTGCTAAGGCTTCAGGTATTGCAGAAGATTCAAAACATGCTCCAATTTTGTATTTAAACACCCTACTTATTATCTACTCATTTTTCAGAACTCCACAAACTGCTTCAGATGACATTATGGTAGTTTCTCAATTATGTCAAATTCTATGAAGTATTTTTCTTCTACAGGTACTCAAAACATAAAACAATTCATGATGCACAGAATATATCATATGCACGTTTCATAGACACCAATGTCTTGAACAATCCAAATTTCCATGTAACAGCTTCATATTCAAGATTTTGGGTCCCCACACGCATACAAAAAGCTGAGATGCCCAAGCACACACACACAGTACGGAGTAGCCTTAACTGCTGATTTATACTAAGTACTGACTTAATCCTTTGTAGAATAGCAAGATGGCTTCACTTATCGCTCTTGCTACTGAGAAAAGCTACAAGCTGCACAACATGCTCAACTGTTGCAGAATGAGTCAGAAAAAAAAAAGGAACCAACAAAAATAGCTTAACTTCGATGCTAACAGAAATTCTAAATAAGAATGCGATGGCATAGCAATTACTTGCAGCAATTACAAGGCTATTCACTGATGACACTATATTGTGTCTCATGAAAGGCAAACATGTTTAACAAGGAAACAACTAAGAAACAAAGCACTCTTAGTCTGGTGGCCTGCTCAGAAACAGTCGCACACTTTCTCTTCTTCCAGTTATGAAATTGTTGGAGTATTGAAAATCTGATACGGTTTGTAAACACCCGCGACAAGATAAAATACAGCTGCAGGGGCTAATGCAGAGCATGGTTGATGACAGAGCTGCCTGCCTGAAAGGCATCCAAGTAATCAAGACAACGCGATTTGTTTTCTGACCACAAATGCCACTACGCACCGATCATCATTCATCAACGGATTCGAAGCGTGATTTCAGTGCTACCCAAGCCATCAAGGATTTGTTGGGCTATCTAATTTGTTGCCTAGCCACTCTACTTTAGTTTCCTGTGTAGCTTCTATTTTTTCCCACAAGGTGTCAATTTTTGCAATGCCCTTGAAGTTGAGAATTCGGCACAGTGAGGTTGCGGGACAGCACCGTCCACAGAGATGGCACAAGCTCGGAAAAATCACACTTTGCGCGATTGTGTTGCACCTGCAGCAGATTTTTACAAAGCTTAAAGCAACAGTCACTCCGATGATGATATTGCCTCATCGGAATTTGATTCTGACGAAAAAACTGCGCAGCCTCAGCCCGAAACGTGGGCACCTGACTGCCCGTAGGCTTCATTTTCTACTTCTTGCTAGTTTTTTCACACATGGAGCTGGTTTACACATCGTAGTGATGTCATGAATGATATATCTGGTTTCTGTAGTGTCTCGACATCATATAGACTAGATTTACTTGCAGAAGAACTTGCTTTGGGGCTAGTTGGTTCATGATTGAAGTTCAGAATGGCGCAAAAGACACAACACAGGAAAAATAGGGGATGACACAAAGAGCGCATTTTTTGTTCTTGTAGCTTTTTCTTTTCTGCCGATGGTGTTGCGAAATGTGAATTCAAACCATGAATATGTGTTTTTTTCTGCTTCCGGTTCGTGGTTGATATGTCTTGCCTTATAAAACAGGGTGTTTCCGCAATAAATTCAGTTGGTAGTAGGCGCTCTTTGTGTCATCCCCTATTTTTCCTGTGTTGTGTCTTTTGCGCCATTCTGAACTTCAATAGATTTACTTCCATCTGCCCAGAAAAAGGCAGGCCCAGTGGAAATCAGGGCACCACCCTCGAATTGACGCTTCATAATAGCTGAAAGCTGTTCACACAGACCATATGATGGCCCACCCTCTTGCTGAACCAAGTGTGACAACCCAAAGAAAACTTGTCAACCTACTTCTTAGAAGTACATTCCACTTGCATTCGTGACTGCCGGCTTTCTCACTAAACTTGCGTTTCTTTTTTAATTACGAAAGCAATTCCTTCTACAAGCACACCTACATGTGCAAAATTTCTGGTGAATCATGTCAACTTCTTGCAAACGGACTGTTCATGCTGACAAAAATGCCGAGTAGACTCTAGGTGAATTTGGCCACACAGAATTGCTACAATAAATTATCGAAAAAGGTCAGTAAGTCATTCGTCAAAACAGTATCCACCAATAAAACTGAAACCTGCATTCTGAAATAAACAGCAGAAAAAAAGTTTGCCGAATTTTTTAAAAATAGAAACCGTAAAGTCCAACCGCTAGCTATATCGAGCCATTTCAATTTTTTATGTATTCAGTATAAGAAGGCACAACTGTTATTACCTTTGTAATTTTCATATGACTAGATCATCACAACTGGTATGGCGGATGTACTTTGTGCTTCTACAATTTTTTTTTCTGCCTTTTTAAAAACATTTTTAGCTCGAATTGGTAATGTCAAAAAGTAATTTATCAACCTATATTTTGATACATTACATTTTTCTTAGAAAATTTATTTCCTAGGGGTGAAAAATTTATATCAAACATACTTTGAAAACGGCCTTGTTTCATGTAGTGTCCAAAAAATTTCTGGTTTGGAAAGTTTTTGAGTTATAAATTCAAACTTTTGGTGGCTAGTTAATAAATAAATTGGAAACATTTTGAACATTCCAGAATGTCTTTAGTATTTTTTTCTCCAAGACATATTGTCTTGTCAATACAATCTTTTTCTAAATTTTCAGTTTTTGCTTGCGCTGATTTTTTACGCAATATTGACACAAAGTATTTGTGTTTAAATAAATGCCTTTAAAAAGCACATTCTATTGCCATCATTTTCATGTAAATTTTACTTTCTTACACATCCCATAATCTGTAGGAAAAAATTGTCCTATAAAAACACTCATTTTTCTCATGGTAACGAAAGAGTTAAAAGAAGTATAGACACCTAAACTTGGTGGCGTGTTTTCTTCTCTACAACGACGTGGAAGGCACTACTATGCATGAGTCACTACGTGGTATTTACCTATGACCACTAAATAGTTTATAATTGAATTTTTCTGTCATGCTGTTCAGGTTTTGGCTTCAACAGCCAATGACTATGACGTCAACGTGTGTTTATATGTCGCATGAGGCATGAAAAAACTGCAATATAATCGCTGCTTCTACATTCGTTGTCATTCCGTCTCTCGAGGCAGGCTGGCTTTAGAATTGTTGTGAATTAAAATGACGAAACAGCGATTATTTTTTTCCTTGCCGCATGTGATCTACAAGCACGTTGACACCACAGCCATCGTTTGGCTACTGAAACAGAAACCGCACGGTTATAAATTATTTAGTAGTCGTAGGAGAATATCACGTGGCAATCTATGTATAATAATGCCTTATGCATCATTACAAAGAAGAAAACACGCATTCACAAGTTAAGTGTCTATACTTCTTTCAGTGCAATTGTACTGCATCCTTATTTGTTTTTGTTAACAGCAATCTGATTTATGCACAGACAACACAAAACTAAGTTAACACAAAACTAAACAGAGTGACTGCACACCTAGGTAAACAGCCAGTGAAAGTTTTTTTTGTGTGTGCTTCCAGTTCACCGCGGCTAGCCATTTGTTAACTTATTTCTCTCTCTGCATTGCTGTTGATTAAAGTCTCACCTATGCAAGTTCTACTTAATCACACTGTCATAAATTTCGCAGCAGTCTTTCTTTACTCACTTCACCCTAAGAACTACTTTTTTTTTTTTTTTTTAGGTTTCAGATGAATTCTCATTGGTAAGAGAGAATTTGACGCCAAAATTTCTAAGTCTATGGTGTCAAAGGCTTCAAACTTATCCTTACCAGCATTAACAAGAAAGTGCTGGTGAATGGAAAGATAAGAGAAAATGGGTGACTGAATTTGAAGTGGTCCCCCCCCCCCCCCCCTTTTTTTTTTGTTTCTGGTCAGTTTCCAGTCAGTAAGTAACGAGAAAATACCTTTAGATGCTTACATAGTAGCTTTTCTGTGTTTTTGTAAGGAGAGAAAGATAAGTCGACCAATGCATCCCATTTCGTTTTTTTTTGTTTGTTTGTTTGAAACGTCAAGCGCAGTACATTTCAGAAAGCTCAATTTTGGACTTGCTAAACGCAGGACTCAAAAGACCCCAGCAAAAGTGAGAATCCGGCAAATAGCATTTTTTTTTATCAATTTACTTTTTTTTCTGTCAGAAAACATCTCGATACCTTCCTTAGACACTTTACATCTACCGTAAGTAATGCACACATGCCCATATAATTATGGTCCCTATTGTAACATCAAACAGCTCGCAAAACAGCAACTGGTTTAGTTGGTACGATCGCGAAACAACGCGGAAAACACAAGCGCCGCACTCTCCTTTTCTTGTCCACATTCCTTCGCACAATTTATTCGGCAGGTTGCATGCACTGGTGTAATAAATTGTACGTTGCAGTGAAGTGAGCGAAGCCGTTTGAATGCCTGACACATGGCTTAAGTATTTCAAACGTGCCTCCCAATCACAAACTAATTCGATTATCACTATTATTTTTGCGCAAATGGACACAAAAGCGGCCACCTGAGAAACTCGTCCCTCATTCTTTCCTTTGTTGTCCAGTTCGCGTAAACTTTTCTACTTTACTAAGAATGCCCCATCCAGTCCGATCAACATGTCCTGATCGTTATCAGCAATCAATACAACAATACAACCACTACACCACAACGTCAAACACGTCTTGGGCGGCCGAAGTACGATTTGTACCAGCTACCATACCATGATCGCGTTGGATATAACACAGGTAATTGCTCAGGTTATGCGTGGAACAAATTAAACAAAATTCGTCTAAAAGGCGAAGCGAAAGAGGCAACCTGTAAGCCAAGCAGTCTTGTAGTAAACAAGGTTGTGCAGTTGCGAAAACTTGGAGCATACGATCAATACTGCTTCATGAAGCGGCAACCCGTTTATGATCACATACACAGATCACAAACCGAAGCAAACAGAACAAAGGCCAATCACACAGCCGCGAAATCTGCCACAAGCTCAAGGTGTGGTTCGCATGCTTTAGCGCGTCTGCCTGGCGAAGAGTCAGCTCGGGATGAGCTACGGCTGCGATGCGAGTTAGCTGCTACAAGGCGTTGAGGGAGCGCACCTACTTACCATGGAAGATTGCTATTACAACAAACGACGATAAGTGCCTCAGAAACGACCGCATATCCAACTTTTGTAAAGTGCCCAAAGTTTGAGCTGAGCACGCGCATACCGCAAACAGGTAACAGGTAGAAGGCAACGCTTTCAAAAGGTGTGTCGCTTCCGGTGGACAGGTGACCGTTTAATCATTCCTATAAATAAAAGTAACACAAATCTTTTATTTTGTACATTTGTATTGTGTGAATTACTGTTTACTGATAAAGGCATAATTTTTAAAGCTATTATTTGGCCAGAATGTTGCAAAAGCAAGGTGGCGGTCGGCTGCGTCGGCCGTGTCGCTACCAGTCAAGGTGGGTGTGGTGGCCGTGTACAAAAACGAGGTCAATGTGGCACCGGCTTCAAAACCG
Organism: Amblyomma mixtum; assembly: GCF_055824585.1. Lineage (NCBI taxonomy): Eukaryota > Metazoa > Arthropoda > Arachnida > Ixodida > Ixodidae > Amblyomma > Amblyomma mixtum. The sequence continues at coordinate 29,806,695 of NC_143014.1, forward strand.
GCGTCGTCGCGTCGGCAGACGCGGTTTTCGTGTCTCTTGCAGCTGTCCTCTGTCTGTACGTTGCAGCGATTGTGGCTCAGCTCGAGCCAGTGGGCAGGCCTGTGCATTTCCTTTCCAGTTTACATGAACTCTATAGAGCCGGGCCGAGTCGGGTTGAGCAAAGTCACCCCACCTCGACGACTGCGTGTTCACATGAACTCGATTTTAGCGAGTCGAGACCACTTAGGGAGCCTACGTGTAAGCAAGGCGGTACATGCAGGCTCCCTAAGTCCGGTTTAAGCGCAGCGACACCAAGCTGCAAGCAGCGCAATGCGAGCGAGAAGTGGCAGCCTCCACGACGCGGCACCTCACCGCTGTCTCGGATGCGCAAGCGGAAAACAGGCTCGCATTTCTCCCCCCTCCCACTAACCCGCCTTCCAACTCGACGTTTACAAGCACGTCGAGGCAGGGTTGAGTCGAGTTGGCGGGACCCGACCCCTCGACTCCCGACCCGACTCGCGCGTTTATATGAACCCAGTAACCGGTTTTCGAGCCGACAACTAACCGAGCCCCGTCATGTTCATGCAAACGCTGCTAAAGGGAACTTCGTTAGCCGCGTATATGTGCACCACCTGATAATTTTCTTAACACCTTTTACAAATTGCAAAGGTACTGAGAAATGGTCATTTATGCAGCAGCGCCGATTCGCAAGACTCGTCTTGGTCACTGAAAGCAGCCAAACCCGAGCGAGCGGTTAAGAAGCAAGTCATTGTGAAAGGTTTTCAGATTAATTCTGCCCATATGTGGTTTAAGGAGTACCCAATTTGGGTACACAAGCGCCTTTGCATGCCACTTTCAACTGCGTTCGCTGTGGATAGATTCAAACTCTCGACCTAGTGCAGTGGCAGAATGCCCACAGCCTCTGCGCCATCACGACGAGCATAACTAGAGTTGCATCAGTCTAAAACTTGTCTATCACAGCCTCAAGGGTAGCTGTTAATGCAGGTCAGCTACTATGCAGTCAGCCACACAAGGTTGAATTATTGGGAGTTCCGAAACAATGTCCACTAGTAAAAGAATTTAGTACCAACCTTTGATGACGACAGAACATCTGCAGAAAGATTTTTATTGACTTCAAGTGAACATGAAAGTTGGTGCACATGATCATTCTGTAGTGATGATGCATTTTATAACGGCAATATAGGTCGCAGTTTAACAGAATTGTGCATACATTGTACCTTGCATACATGAAAAGACTGTGCAGAGTTTCAATGCATGTGACATGTAGGCAGCTCAAGAAGCCGTACAACAGTCCCAACAAGTAAAATGTCCTAGGTTCTTTGTATTGACCTCAAGTGAACATGAAAGTTGGTGCACATGATCATTCTGTAGTGATGGTGCATTTTATAATGGCAATATAGGTCACAATATAACAGAACTGTGCTGATGACAATAAAAATCGGCCAGCTACTGGTTGTAAAGGCTACCTTGCATACACGAAAAGACTGTGCAGAGTTTCAAGGCATGTGACATGCAGGCAGCTCAAGAAGCCGTACAACAGTCCCAACAAGTAAAACGTCCTAGGTTGAGAATCACAGCACAGCACTGTCATTGAGGCATGCTGCTAGAAGAGCTTTGTCTTGAAGAACATATTCCACTTCTTTCTCATCCACCCTGAGGCAAATCTGAAAAGTGCAAATGAGAAATTGGCAATAAGAAAACTTATACGAGCACACATGCATAGCTGAATGCTCTTGCATAACAAATAAACATGCCACAGGATATACATGTTTGAACATCTTCTAAAGTAAATAGACATCCTCTCCTTATCCTTACCCTTTCTCTGGACTATGAAAAAGCATTCGATAAGGTCCCCCGTAGATGCATAATGCTTAAACTTTCAAATCTCAACCTTCATCTATCTGTGTTAGAGTGGATTCGAGGATTCCCAACTAACCGCCTACAATTTGTTAACGTGAATTCATATTCCTCTTTTCCTCATTGATATAAATGACCTGCATAAAAACATCTCTTCTGAAGTTCGCCTCTTCACTGATGACTGTCATATACTGCACAGTAACAAATCACGCAGATGCTTCCAGCCTACAAGAGGATCTTACCAAAGTACTAGAATGGTGCAACACTTGGCTCATGATGCTCAATGTAAGAATTCCCTGTTATCATTCCACTGCCATAACTATGTAGTTTCTATTTATTTTACTAACGATGACATCGTCCCCCTCATTGACTTCTGCAAATACTTAGGTGTTCATATTTCTAATGATTTAACTTGTACACAACATGCAAACAGCATCACTAATTCAGCTAACCAAGAACTAGGCTATCTATGTCGCAATAAGGCGCCCGCACCACTTTCCGTTAAACTGCTTGCCTACCAGAACCTAATCCCCCCTAAACTAGAATATGCCAGCGCTACTTTTGACGCTCATCACATTAACCTAATCACAGCCCTAAAATCCATTCAGAACCAAGCTACTCGATTTATTCTGATTATTTTTACAGCAGCAGTATTACAGTATTAAAAGCGCAGCTTGATCTATCCCCCTCCCACTCACATCCCATTTTAAACAGCCCGGCTCTCTCTCTTTAAAAGGTTTTATCATTCGCTGCCACCAAACAACATTACCAGACTATCGTACCGCTATTCCCACAGTACTCACTCCAACGCTGCGTACCCACCATGCGCATGCACAGTTACATAACAGAATTCATTTTTTTTTGTCCGAACTGCCAATGACTGGAATCACCTGCCTGAACATATCGCCACCATCACTGACCTGTCGCACTTCAAGTCTGCCATCGAAGCCCATCATTCAAGCCTTATCACCTAAACATATCTCGCCATGTCACCCCCCCCCCCCCCCACCATTGATATATATATATATATATATATATTAAGAGAAGCCAACAGCCACAGAAACCAAGGAATGCGTGCGCATGCATGTGCGTGTGTACATTTGGCTGCTGCACAAAAACAGATCTTGACATCGTCACAATCTATCCCAGTCACACAAGACCAATGAAACGTGGTACAGCAATCTCGACAGGAGGCGTTTCTGCAACTTATCTTCCGTACTCCCAAATTACTTCACAAAAGCAAAATAATGGGGCCTGACATGGAGGCTGACCAAAGGATTTGTAAAGCCAACAGTCTTGCATACCTTGCACAGCCTGAGTTCTCTGTGCTTCTTGACGGCGATTAGGCCCCTGGACTCCAGCAGTGTGCTCAGTGACTGAAAGTCTGACTGGTCTGTGGAACACTGGTGCTTCTGGCAGATGCGCATGTACACCTCCTGGAGCTTAAACACAGTGCAGTTGGATGTTAGAGAGGAATGATCTTCAGCACACAATAAAGCACGGCAAAACAAAATTGGCACTTTCCTTCACTAGCATAATGCACTACTTGTATTTGCAACATCTAGCTAGCAAAGGGAAAGTTATTCTTTGCAGTGAGCATAACATCAAACATCAAGCCTTCTTTTATAAAAGAAAAATGTCCAAGCCTCATCAGGTATATGATAAGGCATATCTAAAGTACTTGAGCAGTGTAGAGTGGCTTGGAAGTCAACAGAGTTGAAATTGCAACCACAGCCACTGAAAGCAAAAAATTCAATACACATTTTGCTCCCTCTGCTTTTCAGCACACTACTCAAGTGCTCTGATAAGCCTGGCAAGGTTTGTGCTTCAGCCATGCACAAGGAACGGTATAATAAAAATGTATTCAAATGCCATTTCAGCAGTAGCAGAATGTGCACTGTTTGGCAAGTGTCCACAGGCCACTACATGCATGGCTCAAGAAAACCCATGACTATGATGCCATTTTGCGAAAGCCAACATAAGGTCCCCCTAAATTCGGAAGGTGGTGCCATTCTTCTAACCTTGCCGCAGAACCCCTTGCTTTTACATTCAACTTTCCTCCTCCTTCACAGCTGCGATTGGCTGAGTGCACCTAGGTGATGCATTGCACGGCTAGCGGTGGTTTTTTAGTTTGCTTAGGAAAATGCAAAATATGGCCACATCGTAACCAAGTGCACAAGTGATCACACAAATTATTACCCATATTGTGAAATATGAAGTCAAAATACTAAAAGCGAATTACAATCGTGAAAAGTTGCAAAGCTTCGTGTTCTTTAAATTTGCCAAGAAGTCTCTCCTATTGGGGGCACTCGCAAGCAATAACGGGCATGGAGCTTTGAGGAGAGAACCAGCAAGACAGGGGAAGTGCCACTACCTTTAGTATCGGCCCTCAAACTTTTTTCAAAAGACGCTGAGGAACCCTGCATCTTGGCCCTCCTCCCTTCGTGCCTGACATGCATGCGAATGAGAGGCCCTTCAAGAAATGCCTAAATTCAGTTAATGAAATGGCCGTGTGGTGAAACAGTCAGCTGTGTGTAATAACTGTTATGATTGGTCTCAAAGTAAAAAGTGCCTAAAGGAAAGGTGAGAGCTGAGGCATGCATAAATATAGGCCTCAAGGAGCTCAGAAACGACTCCAAGGAGCCCAGTTTGAGAACTCCAGGTGTAGATGTTAGGCCAAAAATCTTGGGGCTTTGACATGGGAGTGCTCTTTGCATAACTCTGAAACTGAGTTCATAAAATAGCAGACCCAGATGTGCAACTATTAGGCAGTATATTCTGAAAAGAATGTATATAGTTGGTATAAAGTGCTTGAAACAACGGCTGCGTGGCAACACTAAGTCAAGGTTGAAAACTCACCAACTGATATTGCCAACCAGAATATCAGGACCATCACAAGACTGGAATGCAAAGATCCTGTGCACCTTGCTCAAAGCACAGATTTGTGGCTACAGTCCAACACTCATCTAGTCTAGTGCAGTGCACAGTGGCTTTGGTATAGAGCCATGGCCTAAACAAAGCAGGTTGAGTGGGCTGTGTACCTTTCCCAGGGGGACATCTCGTAGCTTCCTGACTTTAAGCAGTACAACCAGAGCGCACAGCAGTAGCTTCTGCTGCAATGGCAGTGTGGCATTGAGGTCCTTGCTCCCCATTGCTGATGACCCAAAGACATCTGCCAGCACAGAAGAGATATGGGCCATGTTGACCACCTTGAGGGGTGCCTTCTTTGGAGAGCCCAGATTATAGCCTGTGGTGAAGAAAACAGCAATTGGTCAAACATGCCATGCAAACGGAGTGCAAGAGAAAGAAATTTTGTGAGCATCTGTTAAAATCTAAAGCAGCAGCAGCATGCAAGAATCAGTGGTATGGGATGTAAGCAGACATTGTTCTTCAAACGTCTGTGCTCATTAAACCACTAAAAGCTAAAAATTGTACACACTGAAATGAATTTCCTGTGCTTTTTACAGGGCTTGCAAGAGTTGCATGTTCATCACAAGCAACTGAAATAGACAAGTCCAAACAAGCAAAACCAGTTTCTGCAGGTAACCACAAAAACATACAAAGAAGCAAGTGCAAAGAACAGTAGGGACTTCACATCCTGATTTATGGGGTTTAATGTCCCAAAGCGACTCAGGCTATGAGGGAAGCCATAGTGGAGAGCTCCAGGAAATTTCGATGACCTGGGGTTCTTTAATGTGCACTGACATCGCACAGTACACGGGCCTCTAGAATTTCGCCTCTATTGAAATGCAACCGCCGCGGCCGGGATCGAATCCGCATCTTTCGGGTCAGCAGCCAAACACCATAACCACTCAGCTAACTTCACATTCTATTCCATATAAAACTTAATGTATATAATTATTCACACCATGCTCAGGTCGTGGAACCAACACTTGCTGGGTCTTGGTGGAACCTTCTACCACTTCAACAGCCCGCCTAGAGAGAGAGAAAAAAAAAGAAATATGTATCAGAAATCAACATACGAGCAATGGCACAATGTACCTTTCCTAACACGCATGGCAAACAATGACTTGTGAACTCTAGAGCCTTTGCACTGGGCTAAAATATTCAGCTCAAATGACAATCGTCCACATATAGTATAACAATACTAGGTAGTTTCACGATAGCTAAAACATCTCACCTGATTTCATTAACTAAACAAGGCAAACCAACAATAAAAAAAATGAAGCAGTCAATGCAAAACCTAATGGCAAGAGAATAGCTGTGTACCTGCAGATATCCAAGGCCTTGCGAACATCTCCAGTGCAAGCAGCAATTTTTCGTGCACAGAACTGAATGGCTTGAGGATGTATTACAGCATGGCACTGAAATAAACAAATGATTAAAAGAAGAGCTTGGAAGTCACAGGAATGATACACACACAATCAATGCCCAGAGGAACTGCACAAACATCAGTTTTCCTAACACATTTCACCACCATTTGTGTTTCACTAATGTAAAACTGATTCTGGATCAAGGTTCACTGAAACTTCAATATGCATTCTGCAAGACCTGGCACCTGGCAGTGGTAAACAGTACCACAACAGAAATTCATCTACAAATATCTTGGGTTTGAAAGCAAATAGTAGATTGAAAATTTCTCCTTTAAACAGTCTTGTCCTTTGTTTGTTGCACTGTGTTGAAAGGTGCACTAAAGAGGAATCTGAACTCGTCTTTTAACTGCGGGAACTCGATCTACACATTCCGAGCATTCTCAGAAACTTCGAGTTATTGTTTTGTGCGACCATTTCCATAATTTAAATTGGATTAAACGTCCCGGCTCCCACCTTTTTTTTTAACTTACCGCAGACGGTAGGAGGAGTCAACCAATGCGTGGAATGTGTTTCAGGCAGTCCCGTGGCAGCTTCCCTTTCACTTTTATTTTGTTTTTTAGGTTTCCGTGAACAAATAGATTTAGCCGGAGGCTACATAGGCGAAAATTAGACCCACGGAAATAAAAATACGTGTGGACTCTTTGCTTTCGCCGATAGCTACGTATTACTCCACAGATGGCAGAGCGGCAAGCCAACACGGGACTGGTTGCAAGGTTGGTTGACTCCTCCTACTGTCTGCGGCGAGTTAAAAAAAAAAAGGCAGGAGCCAGGATGTTTAATTCAATTTGAATTATGGAAATCGGCTGCAGAGGACAATAATTCGAAGTTTCTAAGAATGCTTGGAACGTGTAAATCGATTTCCCGCGGTAAAAGGACGAGTTCAGATTCCTCTTTTGTGCACCCTGTGTATAAGAATGCTGCACCAACTAGCTCAACTCTCCATGCTATTAACAGTACAAGTTTCACGCTCTACTGAACGAATTGCAGCTCAAAGTTCAATTTTCCTCCTGTTACCAGCTGTGGTAAACTTGTCAACAAAACAATGTCTGACAAGCGACACATTAGTAACCACACCCCAAAGCACAAGTCACATCTCCTGTAACCACTGGCACACAAAAGTAGTCATGCTCTTTAAGCGCAATTCTGCGCTTGTTGTGTTATCTTCTTGTCCTTGTCTTTTTGTGCGCAGTACCCCGCTTGTATTCATCTTTACATCAAAACAGAGGAGTGCAGTTCTTATGAGTAAACAACATCAAAACAACCTCTCTTCAGCAAGTCCTTTAGGGGCATGCACTCATTATGGCCAAATATTCTCAAAATAATGCACATTTGAAAAGAAAAAGCATACCTCACTAAGTCGGTCTGTAAGTATGGCCACTATTTCATCCCTGGAATAAGGCGCGAAGTGAAGCAGCGTTGGCTGACAGCCGTAGGCTTGCAGATGAGGCAGTACACGATCGGTGAGATCCAGAGCATTGGCGATTCCTGGGCATACACATGGACAGAAAGTGCATCATAGCAGTAGAGCACTGCTGAGGAAAAGAGAAGAGAGGAGGGATGATGCCAGCAAGTCTGGTCAACATTACTGTAGTCCTAGACATGCCCATGATAAGCAGTATAAATTAGGCTTATGCTGCTGTCCTGCACTTGTTTTTTCCAGCTAACTATCGGGTGCTTTCAGCTATTTCTCAACCACCTCCTGTAATTCCTTTATTGCCAGTTTATATATAAAAATATACCAGGGTAGCTTGAATTAAAACCTTGAAAGTGCAAACAGTGTGTGACAGCTCTCTAACTTGCTGAGAGTGGTGATGCTAGAAACTACTGCAGCAATGGAAGGCATAGTAAATAAAACTCTGCATGTGGGCATGGAGGAAATTGCCACCTGAATGAATATGAAGACCAACACACCATGTCCAGGGTGTTCTGCTGTACACCTAAGCGTCTACACATCAGATGCCATGTTAGCTCACTGCACAGATGAATGATCGACATGTTAACTACGACTACAAGGAATTGTGCAGCACTGCGAGGATGAAAATTAAAGAATAACAGATGGGAGGTAAAACATGGGTCCACTTTCAATGGCTAGAAACCAAGAAAGTTACATTTGTAGACACTTTTTAGCATGGACAGGTGGTAATTTCTGACTTTCATACAAACGATGCAGTAAAACACAGGTACTTCTAAGCTCACGTTTTCTATTTTATGATAATTCTTCACCCCCAATGCATGTGCAACTGTTGCTACAGTCCAGGTTGTGAAATTTGAGTGTCCAGCACATGTATTCACCTACCCTTATATCCAGAGATTTTAATTCATGGCTGTCAAGTCTGATAAAGCAAGAAAAAGTGACATGTTTACGCAAAAGGCGTACTGGCGCTAAAAAACCAACTAGCTCAAATCAAAGTATTGCTGAAAGAAGCAGTGCTCGTGCGACTGCAATCACAGCCTGAATTTTCTTTCACACACTGGAATACTTGCATGGCACAATACAGGGGCTACAATAAGATATGATGCAAGAGCAATGTGTACACACTTGAACCCTTGGTAAAAGTAATCGCAGTTTTCATTGGAATGACTGTCTCTTACCCCCAAGCGCAGGAGGAGTGAAACTATTCAAATCTTGTGTTTGTTGAATACCTACTCCCTAAAGCTAGCATGAAACGATGTCAACATTGATCATATACAAGCCACCCAAATACCTTCACAAATATAAAGCACATAAAAGCAACTGACCCCAAACTATGACGGTGCTGAACTTACCGAAAAGTATAACACGAGAATTCTTCAACTGAGGAAGCTCAAAGAGAGAATACAGCACAGTCTGGTTCCTGCTGTCAAGTTGGTCAATTTCGTCTATTACGATGACCCTGCAACCAAAGCATTCAAGGTCATGATTGACTGCAGTAAAATTAAGCAAACATTTTTGACAGTGCACACAGCTATCTTTCATAACTGCAACAAGCTACTCGATAAGGGTCAGCATTTTAAAGGAAATACTCGTGGCCCTGCACCAAGTTTTCAACGTGTAAACAACATGTAGTTTAGGTGCAGAATCAGAAACCTACATTTTCTATACAGGTGAGACATGACCAGTAGAATCAACATAACGAGCATCAAAGTATTCTGCATTTTTCACTTCATAAGCACATATTTTAAACTGTTCATTGTTTTCAGCAATGGTAACAATGCTGTCAACTTACATAGGATGGCCCTTGGTAGTAAGCTTTGAGCGTATGGTGTCAAGAAGGTTGCTACCACTTGCTGCGAAGCCAAGGCCAGTGACAATTCTCTCGTATATGGCAGAGCTGGTTTGTAGTGCCATGCAGTTTACAAACACAAACTTGAAGGTAAAGAGATCCTGAAAAGAAACACACCTGAGTCAGCTTGAAATACGTTTAGGTGCACCATCAAAAATAAAAGACATAACAGCAGCACACCTTCGCAGATAAAATGATCTGTGACAGGCAGGCCGTTTTCCCGGTGCCCGGCGCGCCCGAAATGTACAGACTGGAAGACGAGCGTGAGCGCAAATGGAAGTGTAAGAAGTCCTTCATTGCCTCCATCTCTTTTTGCCGTCCCACAACACGTACACTCGACTGCGACGTCAGGCTCTGCTTTGCTTTCTGGTACAGAGACGCTGCAGTGAAAAAGAGGGGTGAAGGGTCAAACAGTAGGTGTTAGCTTCATAGAGAACCATGGACACTGCCTGGTCACACACTGCTTCATATTCTGCCTGCCAAAAAATAAAGAAAAACGAACTAGGAGCATACATAGAAAGCCCGGGAGGTATACACTCACTGTCGACGTCTGAAAGGCGGAGAGGAACCACATTTTCGTGACTAGAGATCTCTTTAGGCTTCTTCGGCGATTGTGATGTTTCGGAAAGATGAGCCGCTGAAAAGAAGGAACGGTTGCAAAAGCACGTTACAAGGAGTTGTATGAAGTAAACTCAGTTCGCAAAACAAAGCCCCATCAGCAGCATGCAGAAGGAGCAACGAAAACTGGCAATCTACCATTATCACTGGAAGATGCTGCGTCGCCGCTGGAGAAGAGCCTTTTGCTAACTCGATGGACTTGGCTTGCGCTGTTCTCGTCAAAAACGGATTTCTTACTTGAACTAGGAGACCTCCTACTTTGTTGAGTCTTTGCTGCGCAGCGCGCAGATTTTCGCACGGGAAGCTGAAGAATGGACTGCGTGTAAGGCATGCCGACAGACGTCACCGCACTTGGCCGCGCAAAGAGCTGCCGGTAGTGCTCCCTCAAAAGAGCACACGCTGTATATCTTGAGCGATAATGACAGCCTCTCTTTGCAGATACGTAGCAAGATGCATTTGCCAGGAGAACACTTCTTGATGTTGCTTAAGACTCAACACAAAGCACCATATACCTGCACTACCGCCACTCAGCTGACACTGCAGCGGAATGCGCGCGAACTCCCAGTTTGGCGCCACATTGGCCACATCTCGTCATTTCCCGCCATCTGGTCCTTGCCAGTGCCCGATTGGCTAGTTGTAAAAAGCTACAATAACAACTTTATTTTATGTATAAGTTGAATAAAATAACATTTTTTTTTCAGTGAAAACAAATTTGCATAGTTACATTTGTAAATGCTCCCAAACGTTAATAGTGCGAATTGATAGATGACGCTACCGATTTCCGCATGGAAAAAAAAAAAACGCACAAAACGAAAGCTGTTGCGAGCTGGCTCCCCTTGCCACGTAGGGGTACACGTTAGGTTTGTGTTGTACTTTGCAATTTAATGTGTAGTTTGAGGATTTTCTAGCGTTTGACGGTTATACGAGATGGGCGGATCACAAAGTAGTGCCATTCCTGGAGGTGGTACGGAAGGATATCACGTTCTGCGGGTAAGGAGCTTGTGTGTAATAAACATGCCGGTACTGTCAGCACAGCTCAGCTTTACATTGAAGGTTGTATATATTCCTGCAAGACAGCAGATGACTCGAGTTACAGAGATCCAAATGAGTACCGAAGATGAACTTTACGTCGTGCTGCGCTTGGCTTCGTTTCGCGTATTGCTGGTTTGGCGAGTAGATGTGGAACGAACGAAACTGGTCTGGTACGCTAAGCATGTGCGACTCGAGCCATGCTTGCAGGTTATGTAGCGGACCATATTTGTGAACATCTCCGCTACGGGCTTTGCACCATTTCTCTTGTTTGGCTCGAGCTGTCATTGGTGATCGCCACGTACCACGAGCAAACATTTTTCTCGGTACTACGTGTACTACACACATTGAGAGGGAATTGGCTTTGGGATGCATAACGGTGCTTCGTCGCACGTAGTCTCATATGCTTTTACGTAAACCAGGCGATTTAAGCGCGTTACAACGAACTGTATTCCTTCATCACTGATGTATTAAATTTATCGTTCTTTGATTATTCTGTGTTTCGTTTAGTGAAAGGTAATAGTTATGATGCACTGTATTGTTACAAGAAAAGCTCCAGCGACTGCAGTCACAGGAGCCGACCTGCGTTGCAGTTGCGGACGCATGATAAACAGGGCCGCTGATACTAATTGTGGCAGGATTTACTACAGGGGGGTTGAAATAATGATGCACTAAACAAAATACAACGTCTTTTGCTGTGAATGAACTGGTTGCTGCAGTTGTTTGACCTGAATGATTTGTTTGCTTGTGTGCTGAACCTGCATGTAGGTACAAGAGAATTCTCCCGGACATAAAGCTGGACTGGAAGCTTTCTTTGACTTCATTGTTGCCATTGGAAATACACGCTTGGTATGTGTCGTTCCAGCGTATCTTGACAGGTTGTTGCTGCTTCATCAGGGATTACTGTAGCCTTGCAGGGACTCCTATTTGGTTTAGCATCAAGTGGGATGGATGACCTAGTATTTGTGGAAGGCATCAGTGCCAAATGATACCTTACTAGAACACAAAACAGATGTGTGTATTCATGTATATATGTATATATAGTTTTGTTTTGCGGCTATTAGCTTGCGGTGTTATGGTTTCCTAATTGCGGTTTTTATAACCGATGCATGCTGTTATAAATATCTTGCTGTCATTGTACCTACAAGGTGTGCTAATTTTTTCCAGAATCAAGATAATGATGTCCTCAAGGATGTTCTGAAGGCGAACATAGAAAAGCCTATAGTGATGACAGTGTACAGCAGCAAAACTCAGACGGTGCGGGACGTTGAAATTGTGCCTTCATCCATGTGGGGAGGCCATGGCCTCTTAGGAGTCAGCATTCGCTTCTGCTCTTTTGAAGGAGCCAATGAGAATGTTTGGCACGTGCTGGTGAGATCTCGTCTACTAAGTTGACACCTTAATGATTTTGTGAAAATTTTGGTGCTTGTCTGGTTCCTACTGCAAATTATTTAAGCTGTATTCTGTGACCTCGCATACAGGGCATGTGGGAAGCATTATATTGGTGATGTTCACTTTCATAGCCCTGTAAAAAAAGTTAATGCCACAGTAAAAATTTATGTAACTTTATGCCTCATTTCAGTTTTGAGGCTTTTATATTATAAATGGTTAGCTGGGCTACGATGTCAGTACACTGTGATGAATTTTTTTGAAAAGCTTTGAAAGTTTGCATGAACTTGATGACACACATTAAGAACTGAGAGGATGTACTCTTCCCGTGTTCTTACTGTCTAGTTTATATAAGCCTTGTCTAGTTCACATTAATTTTCATGGCTTCTTAAAAACTTCATGCATCATGTCATCATCTTTCGTTGTGATATGGACGAGGTATTTGAAAAGTAACATACCCTGTATCAATTAAGCACTGATGTCATGTTTTACATGTTCATAAAGGATGGCCGAGTTTTGATGAGGAGGTCAAGCTGATAGCTGTTTTGCATGCAGAACGTGACAACAAGAATGAGCTTGAATTTTGGCATCCCTCAATATTATGCATTTGTTGTCCTCAGTATTTGTGAAGAGGGAAAGTTGTGGATGTTTGTATGCAAAGTGGAGTTTGTACATTAGTCTTTTCGAATATGTTTAATGCATTTTTTTGTGCGTTCTGTTTATTAACAGCACAGCAAACAAGGAAAAGCAAGTGTGTGTCACTTTCAAACTCTTGTTTAGTGTGCTGTTATGGGGTTTATCAGTGTCATAGAAACTGTGACTTCTTATTCACTAAAAAAAGCTCCATGTTGATGTAAGAACGATAAATAACTGTGCAAAAAGGACGGGACAAGAGAGAAGAAGCACACTGGACGAGCGCAGATGAAGCACTGCGCTCGTTCAGTGTGCTTCTTCTCTCTTGTCCCGTCCTTTTTGCGCAGTTATTTATTGTTCTTATAATGCCGTACCAACTACCCCCTTCATCATACTCTTCTAGATGTTGATATAATTTGGTAGTTTTGCTCAAGTTTATTCTAGAAAAATTTTTGATGAAGTACTTTTCAAACAGTGTGAAGGTTTTGTTCTTGGCATCTTCACGGCAGCAATTTTCACATTTGCTGTATGCAGGATGTGAGCCCCCACTCTCCTGCTGAGGCAGCAGGTCTCAGGCCTTATGCTGACTACATCATTGGTTCAGACTCTGTGTTGCACGAGGTACTGTTCATGAGTGATATCTTACTGTTTACCAGTAATGCTGGCTGTGACTTGTCGGAGGAGATTTTATTTATTTGATGGTTTTAACAGTACCCCCAAAAATAGTTACCTGCCTGTACTGAAACAGTTGCATTTTTCTTGCTTCTAGTACTGGAAAAAAGTAAGCATTTGAAATGATTGTTCAGATTTATGAATCCCTAAGGCGTAGTGAACATTAGCACCAAACTAACGTGACCCTATTTAATAATGTGTGCAGAATTATTTACGAGGGTTATCCGTAAAATAAGGTCCCCAAGGAGCTGCAGTCATGAGGAATGCTGTTACTTGGGATCCGGCAACACTGGCTTTTAGTTTGCTTGCCCTCTCCCAGTCACCGTCCCGGCGCGCTGTCTGCGACTGGGAGTGAGCTCCCACTTGCTTCTGCCGCTAGGTGCGAATCTGGGATTCGTTTTTTGTGTGCAAAAAACACTGCTCCGGTGGACATTCATTCCCACTTGTGTGAAGTGTACAGAGAACAGTATCTGCGCGTACAACACGTGTGCAAATGGTGCAGAGAATTCAAAGACGGACGTACAGACGTCCATGATGAACAGCGTTCTGGACGGCCATCATTTTCGGACTAAACGGTTGCGAAAGTGGAAGAAACAATGCTGAAAGATCAAAGAGTGATGGTTCAGGAGCTCTGTGAGATGATCCCTGATGTCAGGAAGACCTGCATTGATAAAATTTTGACCATTTTGGGTATGCCAAGGTTTGGGTAGGAGCAAGGTGGGCCCCAAGAATGCTTACGGAAGGCCACAAGTGGCAACATGTTGAAGCGGCCCACAAATTTCCTCAGGCCTACTTAATCGATGGCAAGGAATTCTTGGTCTCCACTGTCACTGGGGATGAGACCTGGGCCCACTACACGACACTGGAAACGAAACAACAATCCAGAGTCGCCAAAGCCACGGAAGCTCAAACAAACACTGTCTGCCGGCAAAGTGATGGCGAGCGTCTTTTGGGACAGGAAGGGGTTATTATTGTGCGAATTCATGCCTGCTGGTACAACAATCGATGCGGATCGCTACTGTAAGACTTTGGAGAACCTTCGCCGTGCGATTCAAAACAAGAGGAGAGGCATATTCACGAATGTAGTGTGTTTCCATCAGGACAGCGCTCGTCCGCACATTGCCCGTGTAACAAGCGATCTCATTAACAAATTTGGAGGGGATACTGTCACTTACCTACCCTACATCCCAGACATAGCCCCAAGTGATTACCATCTCTTCCCTGAATTGAAGAAACACCTGGGTGGGATGCATTTCAGAACCGGAGAGAAGCTGAAAGAAGAGGTGTTAAGCTACTTCGTGGCGCAGTGGGAAAGTTCTACGATTCAGCCGTAAAGAAGATGGTACACTGCATGCAAAAATGCTTTGATCTCAACGGCGATTGGGTTGAAAATGGGGAGTGTCTAAGCTTTCCAAAAATGTGTTATTCAATGCCAATAAACATGTTTTTCACTGTGAAAAATCATTGGGAACCTTATTTTATGGATAACCCTTGTATGACGTCATCTGAGCCCTGAGCATATTCTATCATAACATTCTTACATGGAAGGCAGAGCATACACAGTGATGTCAGCATTCTAAATTATCAGTGCAAATAATGTTCATTCTCAAATCTGTTCTGCTCTGCATGATACAAATTTCATAAATTGAATTTAAATGTGTAGAAGTTGTGCCTAAACTTGTTTCCTGGCATCAAGGTTTTGCTCCTGCTGAATGCATTTTCACTTGTAATCGTTTTGCAGTCTGAAGACTTGTTTACACTTATTGACGCCCATGAAGGCCGGCCACTCAAGCTCTATGTCTACAACACGGACACTGATGGCTGTCGGGAAGTGACTATCACCCCTAACAAGTCTTGGGGTGGTGATGGCTGGTATGTGGCAGAATTTTTCAAGCTGCCCGTTAGTTTCGCAGGGAGGTTCATTATCCACTTTGATGTGACCTCTTAGTTGAGACCAAAGACAGGAAGGATTCTGTTTGTAGTGCAAGCACGTGTGAATTCAAGGGGGTGGGGATGTCGTTTTGAAGATGGAAGTACCTTGCCATGTGTGCTTTTTTGAGAAAAGAATTGTGCATAAAAAGACGGTAGAATAGTGATTTAGATTACAGAAATAGTGTCCTTAAGTTGTTTCTTCAAGAAGAATATGCAGATCTAGAGGTTATGGCAATTCTTTTACTCTAGATGTCTGTCGTCTATACACATCAACTCATTGTTGCTTCCCTGTTTGCAAGTGCAGTTAATTTTTCGAGGCATGCAGGCACACAGTGACATTTACATGAAAAGAAAAATCTTGTGTCTTTGGCAGAACCACGCGTTGTTTTACCAAATGGTCAAATCCCACTTCCAGTCTGGACGTGTTCTAACAGGACCTTGAATATTACATGGCTAATCATGTTCCCTAGTCATGATGAAGACTGCTGACACAGTGTGCATGCTGCCTCTCTTTTTGTTTAGAACTTTTGTTTGTACTTTTATCTGTTATTGACAAATGTCTGTAAGCTTGTGAGCTCTTGTATAGTTGAATCTTGATAATTCAAACTTGAATAGTCCCGAAAATTTATTCGAATTGTGCAGAGTTGAGGGGAGTTGGGCTTCCCCAGATGCTAATGAATTTGTCAGGACCAGAGTGTTGGTTCAGATTAACAGGAGGTTTGAATGTCACTGTATTGCTGACTAAATGTTTTTGACATAAAGCACACATTGCAAGTTTCAGGGATCAGAAACATGAAAGGTTCAGCTTAAGTTAAAGACAACGCAGCGAGCTATGGAAAGAAAAATAATAGATGTAACGTTAAGAGATCGGAAGCAGGCAGAGTGGTAGAGGGAACAAACGCGGGTTAATGACATCCTAGTCGAAACCAAAAGGAAGAAATGGGCTTCGGCAGGGCATGTAATACGAAGACAAGCTGATAGTTCTTTAGGGTAACAGACTGGATTCCATGGGGTGGGAAGCGTAGCAGGGGGCGGCAGAAAGTTAGGTGGGCGGACGAGATAAAGAAGTTTGCAAGGATAAGGTGGCCGCAGCTGGCACAGGACAGGGTTAATTGGAGAGATATAGGAGAGGCCTTTGTCCTACAGTGGGCATAGTCAGGCTGATGATGATGATGATGAAAGTTGTGGTTTGGGTATTTATGTTGTTTTGGTCATGGTGCTTTGTGTAATTTCCATTTGAAGCTTGTGGGATGAGTTGCACGGTTCATTGGCTGTGTATACTGGCTGATTTTAATCGATTATTAGATGTTCTTTTCTGCATTTACCTTTTCAGTACTACACATGCTTGTTTTTTTTTTCCATTTCTCTTGTATACGGTGTTGTCAAGGAAAGATGCTTTTGAGGTAATGTAGCGATGTGATTGCTGCGCCATTTGCCCCAAACTGTGCCAAGGGCTGACCCTGCTGCATGCTGCTACTTTATGACAAAATACGAGTAGTGTGCACCAAGCCTGGGCCAACAGCCTGTACTTCTTTCACGAAAAAAAAAGTTGGTCCTCGGGTGTCGAATCTATTACACTGAACATCAAAGTCACATCTCATGTGCATACTAAGCAGCACTAGCCACAAACCTAATTTCTCCTAGTATGCGGTTGGGCACCTTATTGACTGTGTCCCTTGTCTGTCCATGTCATGTTAAAGAACGAAAAAGGCCGGCAGCACTCCTCCGTCTTAAACCCCTGTCAGACGAGCAAGTTTAGTGTCATTTTCAACGAGTCACACTCGCCTGTAGTGTCATTCGCATCGTGTCACACGATGAACTTTAGTGACACTCTCTGCTGAACGCACTCGGCAAGAAGTGAGTTTGGGGAACTCACTTCACTTTTCCCGAGGGGCGAAGTGTGTAGCCTCGGTAGCAGCATTTCGAAATTAGAATACAACGTCGGCAATAAAAATGGCGTTTTGTTGAACGTAGGTAATTTTTTTTTTCCCTCTTGTTCATGTAAACTTATTTGCACATGTATGTCGCCACCACTTTTTGCCAATCAGATTGTGTCAGATGCGCAGAAACTAGAAACGTTATCGCCGTGGGTCGCCATGATGCTTCAAAAAGTGAAGTACTGCTCCTGGCTTGTCTCGTCTTGCGAAGCCTTTTTTGTAATCGCCAATATTGCACAAAGCTCCTTGATAATCATAAAAAATTGCTTGCAGTTTGGAATCTACTGTACATTAACTGAACATTAAAGCTTTGAAGCGCGAAAAGTAAAATTTTTTGTGCCTTACTTGAAAAGCCATCGTCACCACCATCAGTTCCGAATGACACTTTATTTTTCCGTGTAGCAGCACGCCCCGAAAGTGTCACTCGTTCTGGAGAAGTGCACTTCGTGAAAGTGTCACTAAACTTGCCCGTGTGACAGGGGTATTACTGCGATTGTCCCGAGGTGTGCAGGGCAGGCGCTACATTCGTAAACGGTGGCAGTATTGGGTTTTGCGGTGAGCTTCTTTGCCTTGCTGAAAAGGAATGATAGAACTTTTGGACACTTCAGAAATAGCAAATGTAAGTGTGTGCTGAAACTGAAGCTGTTTCTTTTTTTTTTGTGCTGTTCATAGCAAAGTGGAAGCGGTGCTCGTGTTTGTCAGTGCTTTTCTTTTTGTCTCATTTTTGTAATTCTTCGCGCTGTTTAAAAGGTGAGAAGATGGATGATTGGCTGAGACTGAATTTGGTGGGAAAACAGCGGGATGTGTTTGCATCATAGAGGGCATGGCGAAGGTCGGCGGCAGTTGTGTTGGTCGCGTACCAGACTGCACGCATGTGCGCATGCTCACAAAGGCAGTTCTTTTTTGCTACATACAGATGTTTGTTTCAAAAGCCACAGAAGGTACATTGGTGTAATCTGTGCAGGTAGCGCAACGCTGTTTCCACGATAGTGCACAGTAAAAGGCAACTGTTTAACTAAAATTAGGCCAGTTAAATATATAGGGTGTTTCACCTAAGACTTGCAATTTTTAAAAATAAGCTTTTTGATTTGGAAGAGTGCTTTCTTCGGCATAGCACTGTCAACCGTGTAGAGCCTCAGAATACAGCTCAGATGTGCCAACTAGCAGGCTGGTTAACTAATATTGAACAGGTAACTTTTTAACTATTTCTGTTAGGCTCCTTATTTATTCAGAGGTATGTAGCTGATCGTAAGTAATATCCATATTAGCTTTTCGAATTTTGAAAATGCAGTTACCCTCGTCATCATGGCTCAACAAGTTAACTATTCAGTATTAGCTAACCAGCCTGCTAATTAGCACGTCTCAGCTGTATTTTGATGCACTACACCATTGAGTGCTATGCCAAAAAAAGTGCCTTTCTAACTCAACAAGCCTATTTTTAAAAATTGCAGAAAGTCTTTGGTGAAACACTTTGTATAGTATATGTAGATGCCTGCTCCAAAAGGTGTTCTGAAGTTACTTGGGCCAGTAACATCACTGTAATGCAAGCTGCTGTGGCGAAGTTAGTACAAGCAAATGTGTGCAGTCTGATGAGCTGTTTGGTTTGATGTTTAACTGCACAAGTGCTCTCTCTTATTTTTAATGAACCATGTCTAGTGCACAATTTATGCATCTTTACCTTATCTGTGCTTGTGTGCTGTAGGAATTCGCTGGACAAGTTAAATTCATGGGGCAAGTTGTAAAGCTGTTGGTTTACAAATGAGTCTCACTTAGCATGTTGCTAAATGAGCATGGTCAGCATCAGCAAGACCGGAATTTGCAAGTAGAGTAGCATTTCAGCATTGGCTTCTTTCAGGTGTTGTGCTTTCAGCTATGCTTTTCAATCTTCCAGCCTTGGTTGTGGCATTGGCTATGGCTACCTGCATCGGATTCCAACTAAGCCTGTGGCCAAGACTTCTACATGGCCCGCTAGTAATGCCCCTGCAGGAGATGGATTTTCCTCTGTAAGTTTTTGTTGCCCACTTATCGTTAGTAAGGGGGCACTGGCCTTGGAGCCTTTGGAGGCATCATCCTGGCAATCTCAGTACCTTAAACATCCATTTCACCTATGGCGACTGCATTTATGATTGTAGAATGAAGTGCAAAACCAGTCTTATGATGAGGTAGGATGAACTAAATGGTGCTTATGGATTTTCACTTTCAAAATCACTAAAGTAGGCTCGGAGTCCTAGCACGATTCTCCATATCACAGAATCTTCTTCTCTTACGCTGACACAGCTTCTGTTGGCAATGAATGTAACTGGCTGCATATTTATTTTTGAAGAGCCATTTGTATTTAATCCTCAGAAAGAAACTAAAGCACATGGCTGATCATGAGCACCTATAAAAATTGGAGGGAACACTTAAACTTTGCCTTAGGCGTATGACGCGATAGCGTTAATGGGTTTATGCCCATATATACAGAATTGGTCATTCTCGGCTTTATATCACTGGGAGTCCGTACCATTCCTGGTGCAGTGGTGGAGTGGTTAAAGGGACACTGAGGAGAAATTTAAGTTGGCTGGTATCGATAGAATACCCGATCCTAAGCGGAAAAAGATCGCCATTACTGAAAACAAAGCTCCTGTAAAGTAGAAGCTAACAAGAACAAAAAAACAGGTATCGCCGCCACAGGCCAGTCTAACCAAAAATATCATCACGAATCTCTGAGCCTGACGAACGTGCATGAAGGTTGCGCGATTTAGATATTGAAGTATATAAGTTTTGTTTTGAAACCACTGGACCGCTTTGATCGCACGAGGAAGATAGAAAAAAGACAGTCTGAATGTTGGAAGGCAAAAAAAACTTATCCTTAGCGGTGCAGCAGGCAGCCAGCTGAGTTTCTGTGTGTTTTATTGCTTCGCGGTTATGCACATTGCATGCCTGTGTGGTTTCGTTTTTGATGCGACTCGATTTACAAGTGCGGAGCAGCAGACAAACTCCAAGTACCCCTCTAACTGCTCCTCAGATGAAGTTCATGGCATGGCATGCACCTGTGACGAAGAAAACAACTGTGGCTAGGTAATGTTGCTTGAGCCTTCATGTTAGCAAACCCACCGCTCGGCGTGTTCACTTTGTCAACGTGCCAACACTCTGGGCTGCATAACCATCGCTACGAGGACCATTTAGACAGAATTTAAATATGCCCATACGTACCAAGTCTCTGCTCATCAGTCGTGATGGTGATAGCTGGCGGTGATCAGCGGTGATAGCTGCTACATTAGTAGCTTGGCTTGCTGCCGATGCTGCTCCCTCCACAGTGCTCGAACTGTCTTGCCAAACCTGCCGCCTCAGCCCTCAAAAGCATCACACGCTGTGTAGGGTTGAGGTCGCTGAAATGCTGACTGCAGCTCTTTGCGAGAACTTTGTTGTCGGGATGGAGAACGGGATCCATCATAACGCTGGTGCAAACATAAACGAAGTGACGGCTGATAGGAGCCGACAATGTCCGACAATTGAAGGTGCATATGTCATCGGTTTGAATCTATCTTGCAAGCTTGCCTCCAGCTTGCCTCCAACTTGGGTAGCACATGTAAGCTACATGCAACGAGAAATCGTCTGACTCCGCCCAAACGCTGTACGACAAACGGTTGCTCACAATTTTGGTACGAATGTAGTCTGAAAAACTGGTGCCACAGGGGGGGTTGGGGTTGTATACAATCGAACAAGTATATCTTAAATAGTGGTGCTCGGCTTGCTGTGTGTGTCTCAAGGACGCTTGATGACATCGCTCTTGTTTTCTTGCCATCGCTGGGATTTTCGGTACCATCTGCGAGTACACACACTAACACATGCCGCCGGCTTTTCTCGTAATGGGACTAGTAATGCTTTCACTTTAAAATACATTGACCGTACTTTTGAAAATGGTAAATGGCTGTGGCAGTGGGAACAGTGCACATTGTGTTAATATATGTGTTAGTAAGATGTCTTGGGCCACGTGCAGCTGTACACAATTCTCAGCACAAAGATTGCTCACCTGGCTTCTAGAGGCTGTGTACTAGGTGCCGACAATCTGATAACAAGTCAGAATCGACCCATATGGAGTGAACTGCATGTACAGCCTTTTAGTCCGGATGTCACAGTGGTACAGTACAATTTGTGCACATAGTTGCACATATAGGTGAAGACTTCTTGTCACTGCTCTTGGAAACCATAAACACCTAATTTTATTGCATGTTTTCTTCTTTAAAATGATGCGTTAGACATTAGAATACATGGATCACCGTGTGGTACTCTCCTACGACCACTAAATAATTTATAATTGAATTTCTTTTCTTGTTCTCTTTTGGTTTCAGTTTCATCAACCGAATGTTGGCTATGACGTGCAGTTGAACTTTAGGTCACGTGAGATGCGGAAAAACTGCAATGTAAATGCTGATATGTAGTTTTAACTCACTACTGCGCTTCAAGCAACTTGATTCAAGAGCTAGAATTACAACAAATGATTAATCAGCAGTTATATTGCCATTTTTTGTGCCTCACATTACCTAAAGTCCAATTGCACGTCGCAGCCATTGTTTGATTGATGAAACTGAAACCTAAACAGCGTCAAAAAGAAATTCAGTTACCGTATTTTCCGGTGTATAAGTCTCACCTTTGTATGAGTCGCACCCCCTCCAAATGGCTGTTTATCCGCAAAAAAACATACATAAGTTGCACTGGTGTATAAAACGCACCTCTTCACTCAATTTCTTAGAAAATTCGTTCCGGATCACGCAAATCGCGGCCAAAATTGTGGCAGCTGATAAACGATGTAAAATCTAGACAGTACTTTCCAAAAATGTTTATTTAGATACATGTGAATGGTATGTAAAGGCGCAGTCAAAAGTAAATAAAATGCGCGAGTGGAAAACTGCATCCATCATACCCTTATCTTGTGCGTCCGGTGCTCGTCACCGTCGGCTCAAATGAGTGCACGCTATTTTCGCAATACAGTACAAGGATTTTGTCCGGCGCTGGCTACGATGCGTATAAAGAGTGGTTCGCGCAATTAACTCTGGTGTGCCCCGCGACACAACGTAACAACAGCACTGTACCGCCAAACACTGAAGTCTGGTGTCACCATGCATGCGCGCGTTGCTGGGCATACCAGAGGCCGCGCGGTAGTTGCTGACTTCTATCTAACTGCGCGAACCGCTCTTTATACGCACCATAGCTAGCGCCGGAAAAAGTCCTGGTACTAGTAGCCTCTGCTCATTTGAACCGCCGACGACAAGCGCCAGACGCACAAGATAAGGGTATGCTGGATGCAGTTATCCACTCGCTCGAGCAACACACTTAGTTAACGGCGTCATGGCCAACGAAACAACAGATACAAAGCACGCCTCAATCAAGACCTCATCGACCTTGCCGCAACTATCAGCGGAAAGACGATCTCATGGCAGCAATGGCGGACAGAAGTCCGGAAGTGATGCGCACAAAAGCGGCTTGAAAATGGTTGAAAGTTGAAACGGTTGAAACTTGTTATTGACATGCTCCCATTTTAAAAATAACACATTTAACTCCTTAACTAAAATCATTATAAGAATGTATAAGCTGCATTTCGTTTTTTGCACGCTAATCTGACGTTAATTCGAGAGTTCCTTCCGAAATGTAGTTACTGGGTGCAGCAGACGGTGGCGTGCGGTTGTGGCGCATAATTTTCCTGGCCAGGGTGCCTGCCCTGCGCTCACTGATATCTTGCAATTTAATAATTGCAAGTTGTTGGATTTAACGTCCCAAAGTGACATATAGACTATAAGGGACGCGGTAGTGGTAGGCTACGGATGAGACTGCCTGGGTGTGCTGACACCGCGCAGCACATCCTTAACAGCAAGCAAGCACCTTTTCGGGCGCGGCCGCAGCAGCCCGCATTTATTCCATATATAAGTCGCACCGTTGCATAAGACGCACCGTCAAAAATTTAAGAAAAAACCGCGACTTATACACCGGAAAATACGGTGTATATTATTTAGCTGTCGTAAGCGAATACCAGGGGGTGCTCCATGTAAACCAATGTCTAATGCATCGTTAAGAAGAAAACACAAAAGCAAAAATTTGGGGTCTATAGTCCTTTAATGCAGTGGTGGTGTTTTTGCTGGATGTATCACTGTTTGATATTTTCATTATTCAACATTAATTTGATTTAGCTTCACTTGTTGAGACCGTACTGAATTCTTTTGTAAAGCAACATCACAAAGTGATTCCTGGTCACAGTATCTGTATTTCAATGGAGGCAGAATCAAAAAGTTCTTTTTTGACTGAAGTTTTGGTTAGTGCCTAAGCATTCTAGCTTTCGGCTAAATAAAATCTTCAGCCCTTGTTTTGACATGCGTTGCATGGCATGTTGTTTGGCATTTTTTCTTTGTAGGTTCAACTGAGTGCACCTAGCCTTGTGGGTGACCCTGCAGCAACATTACCACAGACTTTGAATGCTCTCTCCTTGAATGATGCACCTACTCAGCTAACGGCAGAGTCCCCAGTGCTAGCATCACGTAAGATGAATTTTACTCTCTTCTTTGCTCTTTGTGTTTAGCATTTTGTATTACAGCTAAACCTGGATAGAACAAAATCTAGAAAAGTCCACAGTTTTTCGTTGCATGCTCATTGCCTTTACATGCAGTTTTCGCGTGACGACTCGGACGTCCAATACAAGATGGAAACTGAAATGAAAAAAAAAGTCAATCGATTTGGGTAATTAGGCCAAATTCGGATATGTGCGCTAGCATGTCGTCAATCATCGGTTAGAGCTACAACCTACTAGGTGGTACCAGGCTACCACCCAATTACCACCCCAACTTCTTCCGTTTAGCTACTGTGCAAGCATCATTTGAATCACGTTCTCCTCGTAACTGCTGCTACTCATTCCGCTTCGTTCGTTTCAGCACTACCTAATAGAAAGTCTATGTAGTGACTTCGTTATATCAAAGTCAACTGCCACAACAGCTTCGTCACATGTATTTTACAAATACATGTGCTTCAATGGCTGCGGTGTTGGGGAATTGAGGGACTGCATAATATCAAGCAATTCATTACATGGAGGCTACATACAGGATTAACTGTATTATATAATTGATGTTGCATTAGGAATGTCAAATGTGTCTGTAGGTTGTCAGTAATTCATCCTCGATACTGCAGCATGGCATCTGAGCAATAGCCTAAAATGCTCAGTTTCAACAAGTATAGTGCAAACAACTTCTAGCATATGCCATGGGAGCTGTAAAAGTGCACTACAGAGCAGTGCAGCTACCTTTAGGGTGTGTACGAAAGCTGCGCACCCCATTATTTAAACACATATTACGGCGATAGCTCTGTGGGGACTTCCTCCAGGCTAAACAGTACTGCTGTTGTTGCCAGGTGTTCAGAATTAGGCTTTAATGATTTTTTAAAGTAATATTAAGAACAGTACGCAAAATTCATTATTGTAAATGTGTGGCCAACCAGACACAGTGAGAAGAATTGTCATCATAACCCGAGTAATTAACTAACATTCATTAATTCCCTTTTATTTACTGCAGTTAGTGTGCATGCTTATATTGAAAACTTGGAGGCAGTGGCATTCAAAGGCTATTCTGTTTCATACAATTTTAGTATTGCTCCTGTGTCCTAAAATATGCATATCTAAATTTTCAGCCCTATCTGTCTTAATTATGCATGCGAGGTCACGACACTCGGCATGAAGCTCCTCCCTGATGTGACATAGCTGTTGCGTTTGACACTTCGACTGACAAGGATGTGGAGTGACAGGTGACGGTTATAAATTTTCGCTCTTGGCCAGCAGTGTGGTATCGTTGCGCTTGACCTCATGCAAAGTCTAGAGTGGCAACACATTTTATCATCCACTCAAGAATTAATCGCTTAAAGAAACAGTGCTCACCCCATGCTGCTGGTGCAGTGATTCTTCGGTTTTGCTGGCCAAGAATGAAAAGTTAGCACTGTCGCCTGCAACTCCACATTCTTATCAGGTGGAGCACCATACACAGCAACTGCGGCACACCTGGCAGGAGCCTCATGCTTAGTGCCATGATCTGGCATGTGTAATTACATGTTTTTGGCTGAAATATCAGATGTGCATATCTTGGGACACAGGCGCATTGCTAAAACTGTACAAACAGGAATAGTTTTTGAATTCCACTGCCTTTGAGTTTTTAGTATAAACATGCACGCTAACTGCAGTAAATGAAAAGCTAATTAATGAATTTTAGTTAATTACCTCAAGTTTCGATGACAATTTTTCTCACTAGTTATGCCCGCCTGGCCGTATAACCCATTGAGAATAATGACTTTTGTGTACTGCTCTTGGTATATGTATAAAAAAATTTATTAAAGCCTAATTTTGAATGCCCTGTATAAGGTAGGACAATGTAATACAGCTCTTTTAGGTAGATTGCTGCAGTATGGACATTGCTGTAATTTTTTTCTTTTGTTTCAGAGGAAAGTGAAACGTCTGCTAGATTTTGCTACTGAATGAAACTAATATATTTGAAGGTTATAGTCAACTCTGTTTCACTTATCACACTTACTGACATGGCAGGCACTTCTACTAGCCAAGTTGCCAGCTCATAGCAGCCTTAGTGGTAGTGCAATCCTGCTTCATGCATGGTTCCATTCTGTCCACTACTGGTAGCATGAAGACTTCTGGGCTTGCAGCAAGATGTGTACTTCAGAAAGAATGCACTTGAGAAGGTGTTGCATCATAAAGCAGGACCATTGGGTGCCACAGTTTGGATGTGACTAAGTTCACTGCAGAAACTTCAGCAGGACACTTTCCACACATATGTTTGATAGCATTCTCTAAGGGGAGGAAGTGCATTACATGCTATCTTCAGAAGTGATCAGAGTTCATCCTGATCATCATCCTGATTACGCCCACTGCAGGGCAAAGGCCTCTCCCATTTCTCTCCAATTAATCCTGTCCTGTGCCAGCTGTGGCCACTGTATCCCTGCAAACTTCTTAATCTCGTCTGCCCACCCCCCTGCTATGTTTGCCTTCTCTTAGAATCCACTCCGTTACCCTTAAGGACCATCGGTGATCTTGTGTTCGTACTAGATGCCCTGCCCAAGCCCATTTCTTCCTCTTGATTTCGACTAGTATGTCATTAACCTGCGTTTGTTCCCTCACCCACTCTGCCCTCTTCCTGTCTCTTAACATTACACCTATCATTTTTCTTTCCATAGCTCGCTGTATTGTCCTTAACTTAAGCTGAACCCTCTTTGTTAGCCTCCACGTTTCTGCCCCATAGGTGAGTACCGGTAAGATACAGCTGTTGGATACTTTTCTCTTGAGGGATATTGGCAAACTGCCATTCATGATCTGAGAGAACCGGCCAAATGCGCTCCACCCCATTCTTATTCTTGTAGTTATTTTCCTCTCGTGATCCAGATCTGCGGTCACTACCTGCTCTAAGTAGACGTATTTCTTTTCCTCTTCCAGCACCTCACTACCAATTGTAAACTGCTGTTCCCTTCTGATCAAAGTTATGAACAAAATAAGGTTACGGATTGCAGGTTATTCTTTGTGTTATAAAGATGTTGACTATCAGGTGATGTCATGTGGCTGCAATGACCTGCTAAATGTGAGTGGTTTTGTACAGGAGAGCCTGCTCCAGCTGCGGCAGCTGAAGTTGCTGAGAGCAGACCACCTGCCAGTGCTCCCTTTGGTTCAGAACAGGATCGGACAGGTATGTTGGAAACCGCAGGTGCAGTGTGTAGGGCTCACTCAGACATGCATAATACCAAACCGGTGCAGTGTGTAGTATAGGTACAAAATACTGGAAGGCATACCACTGTTTTTATTACAGGCCCTTTGCTGTGCCACATGCTCCATTTGGGCCAAAGATATTGATGAAATAAAATACACCTAAATCTTTGTAATTAAACTAAGCTTATTTTTCTCTCTTGATTCTGTCTTTGCTGGGAACGGTATATTTCTGTGGGCGGCATCCTTTTTTATTTCAGTCTAGAAAATGGCTTTTGCTGGATAATTTGACATCAGCTGACAGTTAAGCCCGCTAGCAGTTGCAAAGTCGTGTCCAGGTGGCTGGTGGGGCGTTGACATCATATAATACCAGGGCAGATAGGGCTGCATGACTGAAGCCTACCGTTCACTTGATCTGATGCTTAATTGTGACAGGCAGTGCAGAAGAGAAGGGAGTTTGACAGATATGCTTGGAGCATGGAGAAAGTCGCTATGTCTACAGCTAATCCCATATCCTCATTATTTTGTGCAGAGGGTTTTTAGACGAATACCTATGTGTGTGCCGAAAAAAAAGAAGCTTAAAATAAAAGCAAGAGGAAAGCTGAGATGGGGAAGTGGTATGCACTATGTTGCCGTCATTAGCAGCTGCTATGGTCACACATGGTCCAGTATAGCAGTGTGTGTATGGTGGGCACATAATCAAATGCAACATCCAAAAAGAGGTAACGTTGGAACCTTGAAAAATGTTTAGCCGTGAACATGAAGGTACTGCATTTTCCTATCTATAAGTTGTTTTTTTTCTCTGAACTTTTCTTTAGTACGTTTTATACGCGCGGTGAAACTTGCGTGTGGTGAAAAATGATGCGCCACCGTGGGCCATATTTTGCCATGCCCAAGCCATATTTGAAAAGAAAGTCGAGGTGTAAAACAAGAGAAAATCTAGTTATATTTCAAATGTTACCGTATAGGTAACATTTGACAGGTACAGCCATACTCTCTAAAGTTTCGATTTCGGCATAACATTCATTCTTGCTGAACATGACGCTTTCTGCAAGGAGAAGGCGCTACAATGCAAAATTCAAGTTGTGTGCCTTTGAATGTGTGCTGGAGAAAGGGAGACAGTTCAGCGTAAGCGAGAAAGTTACCTGGACGGTCTGGCACAAAGCTGCAAGAACGCTTTGTTCAGTGAAGCCAACAAAAACGGCAGACCATGGAAGAAGGCGTGCTGGCAAGAGCTCGAGAATTTTTGGTGCACAGCAGCTGCCGCAAGCCTGTACAGGGGCGATGGAAAGAAACGCGAACAGAGCGGAGCCTAGGCGCTCCGGTTTTCAAATTTCTTTTCATCACACTTTTACTTCAGTGGTAGCAGAAAGATGCTAGAGTCGTCTGTGATGCATTCTAGGACGACTCTCTGATGTCTTTTTTATACCACCCAGGTAAAAGGGCGATGAAAAGAAATTCGAACAGCGGTGCGTGTAGGCGCCGCGTTGTTTGCGTTTCTTTCTATCGCGATAGTAGAGTATAACCCCATGGATACGTTCCCGGTTCATACGATTTTAAAGGTTAATATGCTAAAAATCTGGGGGCATTAAAAATGTCCGTTAGAGTTGCACTATTTAGAGTTAGAGTTGCACTCTCCTGGTTAATACATTCCCGGATAATACGATTTGCCAGGTACAGTGTTAACAATTTCGACGAATTCTGGTCGTATAATTCTGTGCTAAGTCAGAGGCTTGGGAAAGTTGGTGCATATTTAAGAATAGAAAACACAATGCAACACATGGGACGAGAAAGAAAGACAGGAACAGCGTATTGTTCCGTCTGTTCTGTGTTTTCTATTCATATAACACATTTTGCAGCCAACTACACATGTGCACAGATAAAAATGGGCCAAATATGGGGGAGCGTGACATGAAGAGCTGAAATATAACAGCAGTCACTTGCCATGGTGTCTTCTCTGCGTGTTCATGTGCAAAGGGGCGAAGCACCAAAAAAAAAACAGTTTTGCTAACATATATGCTGGGACAATTTTTTCTGGCAATGGTTCAGAAGCTACGAAGCCGGAACACTCACCCTCTTACTACTCAGTAGAATATAGTCTCCGCTTGCAGTTGTTAGTTTTCTCTGCAAACACGGTACATTGTTAATGCTTATTACTTAAGGTGAATCTCCATGTGTCTGCCGACTTTCATCATTGAAAGGCAAGGAAAAAAAGTTCTCTTGATTACAACGAATTTGCAAGGCATGTCCTCCAGTTGCAAGAAGCCTCCATATTTAGCACCAGCTACCCCAGTAATGTAACAAACATGCCGCAGTGAGAGCAACATGCCAGGCGATCAGGTGCATCGTCCTTCGTTTGAACTATTTGGTGGAATGACACGCCCGCTCCTGTAGCCTTCCCTTCATTGCCAAGAAAAACTAGTGCTGGTGCATGTCTTGCGTGTTTTCTCTTGTATCCCTCGTCTGGCTTTCGCACTGACTTCTTCACATCACCCTGTCCCAGAGTATAGAATGCGCCGTGAAGCGAAGAAACGCAGTGGCTTTTTTGCAGTGCCTGAAGGCAGGGAGGCGAAGCATCTGAAGAATACAATGGTGCGCTTATATACGAGTGGGCTGGGTCTGCAAAATGCAGCATGAAATTGAGAACACTGTGACAGTCAGTTGCCATGGTGGCTTCTCTGCATTGCTCATGTGCATGGGGGCGAAGCGTTTGAAAACAGCGCGGACGAGATCGCAGTTATTATTGCCATTGCTGTTGGCAGATCGAATGCGTTGCGAAGTTTCTTCCATACTAAGGACAAAAAAATGTGGGCTGAATTGAATTCTGTGAGCACTAGAAAGGAGTTTCTGAGATCTTGCGCCAAGAAATATTTTTATGAAGTGATAGCCCAAAAATGTACCTCATTCAATAGTTAAACTTTATAAAATGAGGCAGGTGGATCATACGTTTTGTCAATTAATATGTTTTATTTCTAAAGCATTATATGGCTCACAAGGTGGGAAATCCGGTGTTGTCATAGTTTTCCACGTCGGATGGTGCGAAAACGCACATGACCTCATGACGTCATCGGCAGTGCCTACATCATCAGGAAAGATAAAATTTCTTCCAAAGTGGGTTTCAAACCTAGGCCAGTGTGAACAGGTCAGCTTTGCTGGCCTCTTCATTAAAGCAGTGCGCCATCACCGCAGCACAACACCCCGCGCGGGAAACTGCCAGTTTCTTGCACTAGGTTTGGCTATCGTCATCTTATCAACTTCCATTCGGGTCGTGCGAACAGATCAGCTTCGCTGGCCACTGCATTAGAGTAGTACGCCATCGCCACAGATGAACACTCCGCATGCATGCTTTTGCATTCACACCACTAAATTAGTCTCAAGTGCCCTCTGTAATCTGTTTTACTGTATTTTCATTGCATGATTTTATAAAGGGATTCTCAGCACATTTTTATAGCACTTAAGTGCATCTTATGCATCACAGGTAAATCTTTTACACCATTGTGTCTTATGTCTGATTAAAAAAAAAAAAAACTGCCCGTTTACAGGGGGGTGAAAGTTATACATCACAAAATACGGCAGTCATTGAATGCAGCAATGCGTAGCTCTTATTGCAGTGTGGGCAGAGCATTGAGGCTTGAACTTGAAAGTGGAAGGTTAGCCCAAAAAGTAGTTGCATTACTTATCGTTAGTGTTTACATCTCTTGGATATGATGACTGCATTTCATGTATTTTATGAAAATGCTCATCTTCAAGCCATGAACAAATTTGGTATTTTGTTATGTTAGTTCAGGGGAAGTGCTCAGGACAGGACGCAGGCAATTCTGACCAGCTGTTTCATATATTGTTTAGTGTTTGTTTGGTATCTTGTGACACATGCTAAACTAGTAGATAGAGCTTGGATGGCTGAATGAGCTATTGCTTGAATTAACATTAATACTGGATGAAGTTGACTTAAATATTAATGCTTAGTTATGTTTACATTTGCAGCAGTGTGATGCTTTCTAAATCACAAATTTCATTTTTAAATGTTATATTTTTTACCTACATACCAAGATTGTTACTCGCAGAGAGGGTTGTGGAAACGCGTACACAACTAAAATTTCAAATGTCAGAGGAGTGCAGGGTTTCAGGGACACAGTTTTTCGTTATCTACTCTTCACTCACTGCTTTGTGTATTGCTGGATGAAGTAATGTGTTGTCATCAACAGGTCCAGCCAATGCTGTGCCCCTGACCACACCAATCAACCTGCCAGGTATGCCGCCTATCACAGTCAGTGCATCGTTGCCAGCTGATGCCCTAGCGAGCCTTGGCACATCGAGTGATGCTTCAGGTGAGTCTGTAGTGTGTGCCTACTAGGGTAGCTGACCAGAACAGTGACGATTGAGATGCTGAAAAATAAAGCGAAGCGAGCTCTCTTGTGCTGCATGAGCAGCTTCTTCCAGTCCTGCATTGCTCACAGGAAATTGTTTTCAGTCCCCGCTTTCTTGCTCTGCTCGGCTGTTAGTCACCAGCTTTGATGGAATGTTTGCTGCTTTTGAAATTGTGTCCTTCTGTAATTGAAATCTGCGAGAGTATGCAACTAGTGAAAAAAATAGCAAGGTAAGGTTGCTCACAAACAAGGACACCATCACTATTTGCGTGGAGGCCAAGACTGCTGCTTCAAGAAAGGCTTAGTGGCATTGGAGCAGTCAGCAGCTGAGAATGCAGTGCGGCGATATGTATAGACCAACACTGATCTGTGACATAAGCAAGATGCTGTGGCACTGCTGTTGCCGGCTGGAACTACTAGGGGAAAACTTGGGGGTGAAAGTAGGCTTAGCGCCCATAGGATACATGAAAGGAAAAAATTTTGAAAGGAGTTTTTTTATTTTACATTGCACCTATGATGTCGTCCTTTCGTGAAGAACAACGAAGTTCATCCTTGAACAGATTCTGAAAGTATGAGGCGTCATTTCGAATTCGATGTATTTTTAAAACATCAGGTTAAGCGCGTGTGGGGGTGATTCCTGGCTGAGGGTACGGAATGGGAGCGCGGCTTATTGGAACATGTAAACAAACTTTCTGAAATGTTTTTCTTGTTTCTCACAGTACCCATGGAGGTGGCTGTTTGTTAACAGTTGGCAAATGCTTTGAAGAAGAGTATTACAAAGTATGCTATGTCATTTCAAAGCAATCCTTGTAAAACGCCGTGGTAGATGTGTGTTGTGAAGCCGGACATACCCTAAAAGATGCTCTTTCCGCTGGGTGTTCCCCGAATCACTCAAGCTTCTTGTGCAGTCTGACATGCTGCCGTGTGTGCTACATTTGCTTAATAATACAGTAGCTCAAACTAGATAGCCTAAACAGCATTACCTGAAAAAACAGTTATCAAAAGCCATGGCAAGCGCACGAAAGAGAACCACGCACTGCAGCTGACAGACGACACACCGGCCGACTCCGGTGTTTGCCAGTGCCACCTATGTGCATATAGTAATCACAATGTTAGTCGTCTGCTGCTGTGTGCAGTTCATCTGTCTTGCAAGTACAGAAGTACTTGCGAGGAAACGTAGCCCATGAAGCAGCATGTCGGACTGCACGAGAAGCTTGTGTGATT
Source organism: Amblyomma mixtum (assembly GCF_055824585.1). Lineage (NCBI taxonomy): Eukaryota > Metazoa > Arthropoda > Arachnida > Ixodida > Ixodidae > Amblyomma > Amblyomma mixtum. The sequence goes on from NC_143014.1 coordinate 29,839,665, forward strand.
CGGGGAAACACCCAGCTGATAGAGCGCCTTTCGGGGTATGTACGGCTTCACAACACACATTTATCAGGGCGCTTGACAAAGATTGCTTGGAAATGACGTAGCATATTTCGTCACATTCTTTTTCAAAGCACTCGCCAACTGTTAACAAACAGCCGCCTCGATGAGTACTCTGTGAAATGAGAAAAATATGTCTGAAAGTTTTACTTACTTGTATTTCTATGGGCCACAATTTCGTTCCGTACTGCCAGCCGGGAGTCATTCCCATGTGTAGATGTTTTAAATGTGCATTGCCTTCAACATGATGCTTTATACATTCAGAACCTATTCTAGGACGAGTCTGATTGTTCTTCGCTAAGGGACAACAACATATGTGCTCTGCAAAATCAGAAAACTGCTTTGAAAAGTTTTGCTTTTGTGTATTCCTATGGGTGCTAAGCCTACTTTTCACATCCAGTCTGAATTGCCTACCATGAACGCCCCACGGTGTTGGTCTATACACGCTTTTCGAAACATGTTTAGGGGTGAGCTGTGTGGTATGCGTATAGTATAATGTCCATAATATAATATCGTTGCTGTAAGTATATGCTTTCGTAGCCTGCCTTCAAAGCACTTTGTGTCACTACACACACGGCTAAGTCGCATTTTTTGTGCAAAGAACATTGCTATAAATGTGACATCTATGTTTTAAGACTTGTTTTAAGACTGCAGAAGCGTTCGACAATAAAACAGCCACACATTGCACGAATAATAGCAATAAGTTCGATAAATCTAAGTGGGCTACACTTACCTGTTCCATGCTCCATATATTTATTTTATTTTATGTAGTACATATTGCTAGCCGCATGTCCGAGGCTGTTGCAGGATTGGGCAAGTAAACGCTTTCAGCAACACGAAGGCGGAATGTGTATATAAAGAACTTTATAAACTTTTAGGCGGCAAGTGGAACATAAAAAGCCACTATTAGTACCAGCAATTTGCAAAATTCACAATATCGAATAACATGAAGGGACAAAGATAACACCAACCATGAGAGGCATATTTCACAATAAAAATGCAAAAAAATACAAAGCAGAAGAACCAACAGTAACAAAGTGAATAGAGCATTATGCTTTCTCTTGAGATTAGGCTGTGAAGAAGGCAGGCAGAAATGTCGTCGGTGGTTGCACAGTCACGCTTGCAGACTGGCTCGCGCGGGCGTCACAACCACCGTTGACATATCGGCCTGCCGGAGCAATGAGGTCATCGCACCATTTGAGCAGCTGATTTCGTTCACTCAAGCCAGGATTGAGAGCAGCACAGTCATGGCGCGCTAAATGCGCTGGTCACGTGATTTTTTTTTGTATTTCGCGGGCTTTCCTTGGAGCCCGGAAAAAAAAGATACACATGGAGCTTTCTTTATCGCAAATAAATGGAATGGGGGTTTCTGAAGGTGCTCTCCAACTTTGCTATTCACATTTGCTGCCTAAAGTCAATATTTACACATTTAGTAAAATTCTCTTAATTGCTAATTAATTGCAAAACAAAAAATTGCTTGTGATGCGCAAGCCGGTTGGTAGGTGTATGTAAGTGGTTTCCCTGGTTTGCCTCAAATATTTTATTTTTTAATCCTTGGCTAAAGTTAGCCTGGACACCCTGTATAACCAGCGCATTAGGGAGGCTGAAGGTGGTGTAGTGATAGTCTGTTGTAGATTGTGCACCCGGCTTCCACTCATCAAGACAGTGGTTCGATTCCCACTGCAGGTACGGAAATATATATATATTTTTTTCTTCGGCTGCTGGTCTCCTTGGATGAATGGTTGCGCTGTAAGAGATTGTTCGTAGCAGCCTGCGGTTAGTCTCAAGAAGGACTAATGGGTGTGGCAATGCAGTTAGTAAAAAATCACTTGGAGTGTACATTTGGGTGGGGTGCCTGCATGGTTTGGTCAGAATGAATCGTATGTCCTCATTGTAAGTGGCAGTGGCAGGGCGAAAGCAGACGTACATGTGCCCTGATTTTTTATGTTTATGTATTGGATATGTGCACTGCCTTGCAGCATTGCAACGAAAGGCGAAGTACAAAGTGCAAAGAGGAGCTCAAAACAGAGAACAGCACCAAGTTACTCTGCCAGCATTGGCTGCAAAAGCCAGCATTTTAGCCAAGAAAATTATTCTTTTTCTCTAAGTGACGCAGTAGTCTCTAGACACTGCAGGCGTCCTGTAGCAGGAGCTGGCAGCATTGCATTTGTGTTGCAAAGAGGTGTTGAGCTTGGTACACGCCAAATCGGAGAGGCTTGTGCAGAAGTCCGTGCCGGAACAAATTAAATAAGATGGCAAAAAGCTTTTCTCCAGCCCTGCAGCACACACTTTGTTACTGGTCCAGTCTCCTGGTCTTCAACACAGACCAACGAAACGACTGGTCAAGAATGGCACCATGGCTTCTAGCACACTAGCATTGCCATCCTGGCAGCAGTCTGCATTTGTTTTTATTAGTCGCTTTATTGCTGATGAAATTTTGAGTCTTTGCAGTGGGTTTTTAACTGGGATTATTGGGCACAGAAAGGAGCAGCTTCTTTTTGGTCTTCAGACAGGTTGCACTCGGTCAGAGATGATACGATCTGTATTGAACAGCCATTCTGTGTCTGTTGCCTGAGGTGGTGTAATGTTTCGATATCAAAATGGAAGCACAGTGGACATACCAGACAAGTTTGAATTCTCTCAAGCTGAGAGTAATCACGAAGTCAACCCTTAATGGTTTGAAATTTCTTCTAGTGATGGTCTGTACTAGTCATCCAATAGAGGCACTTTACAGATGATTTTGCGATATCTGTGTGCACTATATCTGGTCAGCATTGTCTTTGTATGGTCCAATGTTTTAGGGGAAACCCCCAAGGTGGAGTAGATTTGTAATAAGGGAGTAACGACGCCCAGCCACTTTTGCAGCCAAGCATAACGAACATCTTGCCCCATATTAAGGCATAATTATACATTTCTTGCAGTAGCCAAATACACAAAAAAGACTGCAGTCGCATTCGAAGGGAATGCACGAGATCGTCCTGCACATCATTGTGTGTCTGTATGCTGAGCTGCCGGTCACTCGGTCAGGGATAGCTAGCGGCGGCATGATGTCGTGAAAGGGCTCTTTAATTGGTGAGACGAAGCAACAAATAACTTTATGCACCTCCAGTGACCGCTTCAAGGCGCCGAAGAGGCGAATGCCACGCGTCGTTTGCTTGAGCTGACGACATTTTTCTCGGGTCGGAAATTGAAGTATTTGAAGAGTAAGCAGTATGAAAGCTGCTCAGAATTAGGTTGTTAAATAAATAAAAATAGGCATATATAAAGTTTGGGGTGTTTGAACACTGACTGAGGTCGCAAATGTTCAGTGCGTGTGCTGCTGCTCCATAGGAAAGCGCGCAGGATCGGCGGGGACGATAGCCCCCCCATCAAGTGCTGCCCCTTGCAGTGGCACTCGCTTCTGGCCGCAATAAGTGGCCGTTGTCCCGCCTCAGTGTGGCTGCGCCATCGTAGCACCTCTTTCTTCAGTGGTTTTCATGCTCTTACCTTGTGGTACTGAATGCCACAACCAAACGTTTTCTCTTCCCGAAAATAACATTTCCAGATTCCTGAATTAGGTTCTTGCCTTTGTAAATTATGCCTCAGATTCTAATTGTTTTTGCTGTCCACTGTGTGCATTCATGACGATGGCATACACTTGAGCAGCCTGGCTTGGTAGTAATTAGCAGCAGTAGTGGCGGGGATGTTGGTGTAATTAAATAGAATGAAAGAAAAGGAAGGAAAATATGTTACCGGCCGTGGCAGTTCCCCTACCTTAAGTGCCCGAGCTGCAGAAGAGGACAATGCAGCTGTTGCCTTGGTCATCCATCTTATTTTTTTTTTCTATTTGTTTACAGTTTACTAGGCACGATTGCCTGTTTTTTTTTATTTCTGGTATCGACTGCAGTTCGTTTATTGTGGTGTTTAGATCAGTTGCTTTTGTTTGCCGACTTGACTGAATTAAAGCAATTTTAGGAGAAAGGTTTTCATATCGCATAGTTACTTTTAAGTGAGTGGTGAGTACTGGAGCTGCTGTCCTATGCAGTGGTTGAGGATGATAACAGCAGTAACATGAAAGTGGCACTGATTTTTAGGAATGCTTTGCAAGGGAGGGCTTCTGCAGGAAGTGAATTGAAATGTAGTTATGTTCACAGCAGACCCATGGTGTGGTATAGTATTTTGACAAGCATGCTTTATTTCCAGGACTTCGTGAAGAAGCATCTGCAAAGTCCCCCATGGCGGCACCACAGCATCTCTAAAGGGCCCTGTTGGTGTTGAAGACACTTTCACAGTGCTGCAGTACCCCCTGGGAGCTTGGTTTACTGAGGGGAAGACAAATGAGAGTGTCTTGTTGACAACTGTACGGATGCTACAACCCCACTGGCTAGCCACTTTTGCTTGGCTGACCTGTCACGCTATTTTGGGAACAGCAGTTAGTCATTCTGCTGAGAGACACCGAATCTCTTCCCTTTTGTGGCAGCAAACCATTCAAGTCATTAGAGAAAAAGTGGGTCTGGGAGTTGTAGAGGTTTTGCAGCAAAGAAAGAATAAAAAGAAAATAATGTGCATTTTTTAAGAGAGGTGACCATCATTGTTGCGAACTTTTCTGCCGTGCACACAATGCATGTCCTTTCTCCAATGGGATTTATCGCCCAAATTATTTTAGTACATCTGCATAGGAACGTTAATGAATAATGCAAGGTGGTTTACAGTCTTTCAAGGATGTGTTTGGTTATTTACTGTGTACAGGCACCCACAAAAGTTATCGGAACACAGAAATCACGAAAAAAGCAGTTTTTCCACTGCCTAGAGGCACGGCCGGGCACTCAGGTGCAGGCCGCACCTGTCGAGCAGTGAAGCTTTGTTGCAACTTTAGTGTTCCGAAAGCTTTTGTGGGCACCTGCACAGGGGTGTTTCAAATACCCAATTCAGATAATTTTCTTTTGCACTGCACTGCACAATGTTTCATTGTCACTTTGGATCACTGCAAGCTTGTGTGAGAGGAGGCAAGATCAGTTTAGAGGATACATGGAACAGAGGGATTCTTGCACCAATAATGCCTTTTTTTTATTTAAGTTGAATTGTTAGAATGTACATTGTTCCCCACTTTCGAGTTGATTTGGTACAACTGCATTGCTATAGTCAGATACAACTCAAGAACAAAGCAGCAGATGCCCCATCATGCTGCTTCATTCTTGATTTGTGTGCATGACTGTAGAGTAGCACTAGCTTACTATTCCATAGACCGAGTGCTGCAAGCAAGTCCACTTTCGTAGCTGGCAGTCGTGCATGATTTCAGTGACTTTTCGCAGTGCTATGGACTATAGCTTGTAGGTAGCGGCTTTAAGTGATTTTTGTACATTCAAGTTTTGTCCTGCATTGCCCAATAGTGTACTAGGATTTGAATGCTTGGTATGTAAGACGGGAAATCCTCAGAATGCATAAGAAATGAGTCATGATTAAGGGCAAAATTTTTGTAATATAGTATATTTATTAAAACAATGCAAAAATAGTTAAATATGAACATTGCATTCATGATGTAGCAAATTTGTGTACTGCATAAGTACAGCAGGGCCAACAATCATGGACATCCACCAGGCATAGCAATGCAAGAAGAAAGATAGGCATAATGCAAAGCAGAAGAGCTCTGCATCTAAAAAAAAAACAAGTAATGGCAGTCAATGCAGTTTCCAACAAGGGGCAGTTCTGTTGCAAAGCAGGATTTTTTTGCTTCATTTTTCACAGTATATTCAAGTTTTATATAACATAGGTGGTAAAGGCGTGCACTGCAGTCGCCTCTCTTTCCCAGTTGAGATGTCATTGTTACATGCTGCTTCTACTGCTTAATAACACTGAATGAATCTGATGCGTGAATGGAAATAAATGCTTTCAAACATGAGCTGCTCCATATTATGCTTGTCTCCCTTGGGTTTGTTGTTTTTATTTCAAGTCCACAATTCTCTAATAACACCAGAACAGTCATGTGAGTAAGAGCGCTGCATTCTGCTGAGGGAAGGAAAAGCTCCTATGCACGAGGTCATTTAAGGACCTGCACTGTCACAGATGACAAAAGTGCATGATGAAGCCGCAACAAAACTTTACACCATCAGTTTTCCCAACTTGCTCTAGCACCAGTATGACATTTAAATGCCCTTTCAGTAGACAGTAGCACCACTGCACAAGTAACGCTGCTTCACACTTCTGGGACCCTGTAAATGCATTGCATGCTACAATGATTTTCTACAGTATCAAAATACTAGTAAAGAATACATTTCAAAGACATAAGTGCACTCGTGAGCCTTTTCTTCAAGGAGTAGCGGTCACTTCTGCAGTCACTTGGGACACAAAGCAAACTACAACAGTATCCCAACATCTTCAGTCTCCACAGGTTGAAACATCAAAAGTACATCTTTCTAAACAATATCACATTGTCGCATATAGTGTTCACACAGAGCTCATATATATATATTATATTCTCATGCACAACAAATTGGACATAAGCTGCGCCGTTCATAGCCTGGCCAAAGCTATCCCACTCCATTTTTTTTTTTTCACATCCCATCAAAAAAAAGGCTGCATGAAAAGTTCACTCGCAATAAGCCATGCAGGAAGAGAGAGGAAAGAAAATGGACAAATATGGTTTGCTTCTTGAATGAGCAAGAGAGCTTAATACTAGATCATGGTCAGGCACTGGTTAAGCGCTACCATTGTACATACTAAAATAACAATGCAGGGCAGCAGTATATGCTTGTGTACAAACATACCAAGCTTGCCATGTGTTGCAACAATTATCACTACCAGCATATTTCTCCCAGAGGAAATGTATATGCCATGTTTGTATATATAATATATATGTGTATATATGTATAAAGCACAAGAGGCAATTCCCACTAGGCAATGAGACTAAATAACAGACACCATGGCACTTTGATTAGACTCCACAGCACTATATCAGTGTTCAGCACAACAAAGAGGCTACACAGAACAAGCAAACGGGGAACAAAATAACAAGCCTCTGCATAAGTATGGCATATTAATGCTGAACAAGTTTTAAATGGTCTTATCATTGGACAGTCCCTGCAACACTAATCAGATCATAGGCTCCTTGAGCTATGGTACATGGGTTAGTCCGCAGCTACCTCATGTGATTATGTACAAGGCTATGAAGATGGCGCATGATATGCGAACAACTAAAACAATAAAAGGCTCGAGCAAAGAAAAAGGGGGGAAGAGGAGGGGGGACAAGAATTAACTAGGCAGGAGTGTTTGCTGGTAAAAGTCTGGATCGTCTTCCTCGTCAGACTGGAGGTTCACATCTTCACCATCCAACTGCAGAAAAATTGTAAAGGATGCATTATTTGCAAGTGGTTCGTGCATAGAGTTAGTTGTAGCTGAATCTGAGATTTCTTCTAGTCGCAACTTTTCAATGAGTACCCGTGGCATACAGATGTACAATGTCAATGAAAAGATTTTATTTTGAGTCCCTCTCTCCATCTCAAAAAGCAAGGACAGCTACTGCTATACTACAATGATTTGCTATTAGGTGTATACTTTAGAGAACCACAGTCATAACAGTAGATGTAACGTTTTTATAAAAAGTTCAAGAACTAAGGTTCTCACTGCTTCATCAGGCAGACAACTGTAAAAGGTTAAAGGTGCAGTGAAGAAGAATCTGAACTCGTCTTTTTGCCGTGGGAACTCAATCTACACGTTACGAGCATTCTTAGAAAGTTCGATTTATTACCCTGTGTGGCCGATTTCCCTAATTCAGTCGAATTAACGTTCGGCTCCCGCCATTTTTTTTTTAATTCTCGCTGTACGGTGGGCGGAGTCGACCAACGCGTGGAGTGCCTTTCACCCAGTCCCGTGGCGGCTTGCCGCTCTGCCATCGGCGGAGTAATACGTAGTAATCCGTAGAAGCAAATAGTCCGTGCGTATTTTTATTTATGCCGGCTTATTTTGCGGCTATGTTGTCTGCGAATGAAACTATTTATTCACGAAAACCTAAAAAACAAAATAAAGCGAAAGCAAAGCTTCCACGGAGCTGGCTGAAAGGCACTCCACGCGTTGGTCAACTCCACCCACCGTACGAGGCAGAATTAAAAAAATAAAGGCGGGAGACAGACGTTAATTCGATTTAATTAGGGAAATCGGCCACACAGGGCAATAAGTTGAAGTTTCTAAGAATGCTGGGAAGGTGTAGATCGAGTTCCCACTGCAAAAAGATGAGTTCAGATTCCTCTTCAGCTCACCTTTAAGTTTTTGTATCGTCAATGTACAGACAAACTCCGATATAATGAACTCAAAGGGGACCGCAAATTAGTTTATCAGCAATTCGATGTATCAAAAATGGCAGTAGATAAGCTTATCTGTAACCTACAAGCAATATTGCACCCAAGCTAGTGATGCGCTTCTTGCAGTGACACGCTGCCCACCTGTGTGCTGGCAATGCACAGCTCGCTAGGCGATCTAACCAGCGTAACAATCAGAGCTGCAGTAGATGGTTCCTTGGAACTAGCCACTGTCTACCATAAGAGGGCTAATCCTGTTACTAGTACACTATAAATGGAATAATCACTCGTTAAAATTAAGGTAGAGTTGGTTTCCACAACTAATTCGGCAGCGAAGAACAAGCGAGGGCCGCCGCTAAGCCTTAGTTGCATTGGCTTTACCGCATGACAGCAATGTGGCGTGGAAAATGAGTACAAAAGGCTGAAGGCCAACCTCAAACACACCCCACGTTCACCTTGTCACACAGTTTCATAATGACAGCGCTGACAGTAGGTGCCCAACGCCGTGGAGCCGATTCGTCTCTGCGTGCGAAGTGACTGAAAAGCGCCGCTAGGAGAAGTGCCATTTGCAGTGGCGCCGGTGATATTGAAATTCGATATACTGCGCAATCTTCCTATACTTTTACACGGGGTTTTCAAAGGGATAATCAGCATGTTCGATGTAGGCAATAATTAAAAATAACCGGGTTCGATATATCCAGGCTTGACTACACCTTGGCTACGAGGGATGTGCCACAGAACAATATGGTCTGCTGGCATAGTAGCTGGCAGCAAAATTAACAGGATGGTGGGGAAATCTTTTCCTTGGTCCCAATGCTGATTACACAAGCAGCAGCTATCTCAGCATTAAAATACCACTGAGAACACATTTTTTTGGCACCTTGACTCTATGACAAAGGATGAACTACAACGTCAATTAGTGGACCTCAACGACTTCAGCACATGCAACTTCACCCACTTCTTCAGGTAAATGACGCAAGAACTTAGTGCAAATCTTGAAGTGTAATTCTTTCATGAAATAACATGAAACGCCTAGTAAGGTGCGGAAACTATTATGGAATTTATTTTAAACACATAGAAAGAAAAAATTGCTAGCGGTTTAGCATTGCTAAGCACGGAATATTGAGCGAAAGCAGGTTTTTGCAGGTGGACACCAACATCACGTACATGAAAGCGAGCCTTCGCTGTCCACTGACCCAGGGAGCCAGCTGTGCGCATTTCCTTTAGTCAAAATCAACGGACTCTATAACGTTGTCAACGCCAACACCAGTTAACCCCGGCGGCCCACTTGTTTTGTTTAGTTTGGTTTTTGAGGAAAGGAAATGGTGCAGTATCTGTTTCACATCTCGGTGGACACCTGAACCATGTCTTAAGGTTTGGTTTGGTTTGTTGGGGTTTAACGTCCCAAAGCAACTGAGGCTTCGAGGGACGCCATAGTGAAGGGCTCTGGAAATTTCGACCACCGGGATTCTTTAACGTGCGCTGACATCGGGCAGTACACGGGCCTCTAGCATTTCGTCTCCATTGAAATTTGACTGCCGCGGCCGGGATCAAACTCGCGTCTTTCAGGCCAGCAGCCGAGCGCCATAACCACTCAGCCACCGCGGCGGCCCCGAGCCTTAAGGGAACAGATAAAGGAGGGAATGAGAGAAGGTATGTCACGTGGCTGCCACACCTCCACCACTCCTCCACTTGAAGGTCAAGTTGTGGCGCCGATGACCCTGGCTTGACTAGGCCAGTAAAGCTTTCTGGCAAGGTTATTATGTACAATCATGCACGGCCACTTGGCTCCTGCTGCCAACGCCTAAATTGGCAACTATGCTTTGTGTGGTTGGCAAATACACCGGTCAGTGAGTAGCCATGCATTCTGCACAGAATGCACCTGAAAAAAAAAAAGCCTCCACGAGCTAGTGCAACAGTACAAGCACACTAAAGCATGCTTATGTTCTTGTTTTGCTAATGCTTCTGTTGTGAATCGTGTGCTTCGAGATTACTTTACATTGCGATGTACTGGCACACATGACAACAGTGGATGAGTTAAAGAACAAAGAAAAGGACAAGAGATGGTAACAAAGGTGTCAACTTACACACTGTAGCTCCTTCTCTGTGAAGATGTACTTCAGCTGAAGCCGAAGTGGAATCATAAGCAGCAGCACAAAAGGGAAAGCCAAGGCTAGTGAAGATGACTTCACTGCCCAGAGCACAATGAGGCAGACTATTTGCAGCAGTGTGTAAAGGTGCATCTTCGTAGCCTTCACCTGATAAAGAAAAAAAAAACAAGGAAAAGCTAAATAAGAGCACTTCTTCAGACCCTAGTGAGCAGAGGGGGCAATGCTATACCTTTTGTGCATAAGGCACACTTGGGAAGTGCTTAGTTGGCTTGAAGAAAAGAATTATTCGCTCGAACAGCTGGATCCCAATCATGGAGGTGATCCCCATGTAGAGGAACACTCCAAACAGCACCGCTACAGGAACTTCTCGCAACAAAGGGCTCATGAAGACGGACAATCCTTGAAGAGAAAAGAAAAAGGAAGCTACAATGGTCGCCATACAATGGTCATAGCAATAGGTTTGTGGGCAACAGAACTGCATTACAAGGAGTGATGATAGCATGACAGTACTCTCAAACATGAAGAAAACTAAGCTTCACACATTTAACCCACTGGAATAACATTGAAGGCTGTATTCCGATTTGTTGCAGCATTGCATCACATCATTTTCGGTGTGCAGCAAGTGGCTCCAGCTCTGGTGGCCGACAGGATGTAAGAAGCCATTGTTGTGCACTTACATTGTTATGGTAAATTTGATGCTGTGTAGCCACTGAGTACTTTGATTGGTTTAGGAATGAGACCACTACTAGTGAAATTGCTATGCATATGAGAACCACTTATGCTGGCCGTGCCAAAACGCACACTACAAACAAGACACTCATCTGGCACATTAACAAATGTGGCATAGCGCCTCTCCTGAGGCTAAAATCAATATATGGAATATTCACTTGAACTCAGCTCGCACTGAGCATTTGGTAGAGAATTAAGAAGTGACAACAGCATGTCCTTATTACTGATGCAGAGTAGTATCACACTGGATACCACAGAGAACGGTTGCAACTGACAGTGACAACCTCAAAACATGGTTCTGGAAAAAGCAGTTACTATGTTTCGATGGCACAGCCATCAGTTGCAATTAATGCAGAGGTAAGCACAGCATCATGTAGGCTAAGATCTATGTCAAGGCCTAGATTCTGTCAACTGAGCTATCGATTTTCTAATGTTGATGCAATGAAAACTTTTGTTTATGTTCCACATTAATGATGCATGCAAGTGCTTTGAAAGTAATGCCTGTTGTTTATTTCCTTGGAAACTACAACAGATAGAAACAGAGCAACAACACTTCTTTATAGCATACTGCCAAGCCAGAATCAAATGCAAACATTACTTATGAACATGACATAATATTCCTCCTTTTTACTTTTTAACTGTAGCAAGCAACAAGCACGTAAAAGGTCCTGTGAACTGTATGTTCTTCAATAGGTAGCACATCGCTGTCACACTGCACAGTTGGGGGATAAAGTGTAGCAGTGTTTACATATGAATTCAATTGAATTCAGTCCAGCAGTATGCCAATAGTTACAATGCCCATTTTTAGACTTGGCCCTCATTAGTGGCTGTGCTTTTTCACCACTGAGGGACAATAACCACCCATGCTGGACCACTAAAATGTGTACCAACAGAGGTGGCAGTGCATGTGACGATTACTGCTAAGAAAATGTAGAGATGACAGCCTCTCCAGGCTTCAAGAAACCCAAAAGGAGGCATTACTTTCACATTCCAAAAGACCGTACACATTGCTTTAACCACAGAGGGCTACATCTTGAACTCTTTCTGTGATAGTAAATTCACAGGTAACTGCTGCCCAGACCACTTTTTACTTGGGCTTGTGGAGACACTAGTTAAACCTCGTTTTAGCGAACAGGTAAAAAATCATAAAATAGTTTGATACAGCTGAAATCTGCAATATAAAATCTCACCAGAAACAAGCAGGAGACGCTAAATTTAGTCAGTGAATGAAAAGCAATAAAGAGAGATCTCTTCTGAAGTTTCAGCACCGTTTCGAAACCGCTCGTAAAGATTGCGGAGGCCGCAAAAAACAGTGCCAAACGCCACTTAGGCTAGCTTCCCCACACTACAGCGGTGTCGTGCAAAAAATAGGATGCCAGAACGAAAGCTATCACCAGGATGCATGGCTACTAGGAGGCTGCAAGTGACCATGCTGCTGGTTCTAGGGCATTTTCAACGGGTGCGAGAGGCTCTAACGGGTGCCGACCGCATGGCTACTACCTGTTCTCGCTGCTACATCTTCCATCGTGCTGTTGGAAAGTGCGAGATAAAGCATGAACCATGGCGCGAACGCTTGCCGCATCATCACCAGTCGCTCGTGTAGTGAGGCAAAGCCTGCTGCCTGTAATCCCAATGGGCGAAGCTTAGCGCTCGGCAGTTCGATATATCTGTTCTATGGCAGACCGCGTTTGATATACAAAGAACTGCATGCATTTGTTAAGAATATTTAGGCACAGTTCAATACAGCCAACAATTCGTAATATCTGTGTTCATTATATTGAGGTTTGACTGTGTCTCATTGCTGGTGATAATGCTATCCAGGAAACAGTCTCCTTTTAAGTTGATTCAGTATGTCCTGGCAAACTCTCACATGGTGCTCTTCTTGCTCCTGTGTGAGTGTTTGAGGGACCTGTCTGGGGCAGAGTGTTGCCAGCATTGCTTCAGACACACTGCAGCTCATATCTAGCCTCTGTGCAAAGGATTTTGAATGTAATCTGCCAATTCATGTAGATGAGCTGGTTGGGATGGCTTTCCTTTTGTGAGGAGACAGCTGCACATGGCTGTCATGGTGACTTGTGGCTCTGTGAACATGTCACACTCATGTCGCTGTCACCTCTCATAACTACCACCTATTGCTTACCTACACTTACACCCACTACAGGATCACCGTAAATATGCTGCAAGCATTGGTGGACGTCCATGGCAGTAATATTTTCTGCATGTAGGAATGAGACCCCTTTGTTTAATTCAATGTCAGACACCATTTCGTTAGACTGTAGATGTACTGTTGCTACTGTCACATGGCAGCAAAATTTACCGAAGTATTATTGGAAAGGTTCCATCACTACTGCCACACTACCAACAACTGCATGCGACATCTAGGGCCAACAAAATGAACTATGAGGTTCACATTCAAGAATAAAATAATTGTGAGAAAAAAAAAATGCACTGAGGGCGCACCCACCCACAAGCAGTGACACAAGAAGGTTGGTGACGCGCTGCTCCTTGACACCGATGATATGGGGTGACTCGCCAGGCGCATGGGTGCGGCTCATGACCGTGAGTGAGGCGAGGTGAGAGACTGAACGCACAGTGGCTGCACACATCCAGGGCGCCCCCATGAAGGCACAGCCCAGCTCCATGTAGCAAATGAGCAGCAGGTCAAGGTGAAAGCCAGAGCCCTTTTGCAGCTTGCGCTCTTTCTTGCTCAGGATCAGCCTGCAGTGAGAACAGTGTATTTGGGGCTTGAAAGGCCCTGCTGCTCTGGATCTTCACCACTATGAACAGCACTCACTAAAGGCCCCAGCACTGGAACTGCACATGTGCATCACCATGCAGCTCAAGAAAAGGCAATAAAGCTGCTGCCCCGTCTTTGTGTTGTGGTTGATCTCATGGTCATGTGGTTTGAAAAGGTAGCCATTCGCCCTTGCTGTCACGGACAGCACTGCCAATCTACTAGGCATTCTTTATTTTCATATACAGTCAAGCCCACTTATAACAATACTGGTTATAACAATATATCGGATATAACAATGGTCAGTCATGGCACCATCAGCTTTGCTATGTGTTCTATGGTAAAATAAACTGCTTATAGCAATGCTGTCAAGGCACATTATTGGTTATAACAATTAAATCTGGTAATTGAGCGTCAACCGTTATAGAAAAAAAAAAAAGAAGGGAATGCTACAACCACACCAGCAAAACCGTGCTTACAACACAAAAGCGTGCGCATGTGGGGCCAACCAATGGACTAAGCCAGCGCAGCAACGCCACGAAAGCAAAAGAGGCAGGCGTCATCGCGTCACGAGAGCTGCTGCATTGCTGCATTGGCTACGCGCGCCATGCGTACCCCCAGTCAGTCAGTGCAATGCGCGTGCGTGCAGCCAGCGCGGTTTTTCTCTTCTCAGCTGTCACTGCACCCTTAGTTCTGCATGCTTCTTGGATTTCCCGTAAGAATCACTTCCGGAAAGCCGGTTTGATTCCTGTGACACGGAGGTGCGCGAAACTCCCGGTGGCGCAGTGATGGCGGTGCTTTGGTTTTCGGTGAATGGTGAACATTGTTCCGGTTCCCTGAAGTTCGAATTAACGAGCTTTTACAGGCATTAGAACAATCAAACCACTCTGGATATTTACTGTCAATAAATGCTCTGAAGTTTGTCATCTTTTCTTCTTTTTTTTTGCACAACCCTGTTATAACAATTATTGGCTATAACAATGGTATTTCCATGGCACTTGAATATTGTTATAAGTGGGCTTGACTGTATTACATTTGTCCCACACAGGGGTAGCAGCCACAAATGGTGCTCAGCACAGAAGATGCAGATGTGCAGTTGCTATCATGCACATGTTTTGCACCTTGTGGAACGGTCACAGGCCATAGTTCTGCAAGAGCTTGTGGAAGGAAAAATCACTCGCTCTCATTCTCGAAGTGAAATTACACACTGCTCCACACCAACACCAAAGAACATTTACACTTGACACGAAATATACTATAAAACTGAATGCTATGAGTTTCCCAATCTAAAGAACAAATTTTGATCCTCGAACAATCACCAGGTTTAGTGCCTTTGAGGATGTGCACTGAAGAAGTAAAACTGACTGCGGAGCCCAATTTAACAAAGCACTTCCAAAAAAGGACAGAGAAAAAGAAGAAAGCATGCATAAGTAGAGTCGAACACACATATAAAGAATCAAAACACTGAGTTATTGCTCGTGTTGAAGATAACTATCAGCGTCAGGAAGGTCGTCAGTGCAAAACACATTGCGTACAACTGCAAACTGTGTGCAATCTTGAAACATATACTTCCACTGTCCAAACATGACTGCTTTTGTTCCTTCCAATGTCTAGTGCCTTTATAATTCATATATAGTGAAAAAGCAGAGTTTACAATGTCTGCAATTGCTTCAGGAAGAAGAAAACCTTTCTTGGTATTTATTGCAACAGGTGTCAATCTCTTTCGAGCTAAAATTACATTATTTCAGCTTGAAAGGATGACCGTGCATTTGTGCTAAAAATTAATAAATTGCTAATCACACCGCAAAATGTCAAACCCTCATCACTGTTAGCCAAGAAAAGAAATGTGCATTTAAAAGCATGTAATGAAATTGGTTGAGTGCCACACAGCTCCCAATAAATGCCTGTTCCAAGCTGTAAGCTAGGCTTTGTTTTGGTTTGGTTTCATTCTTTGATGAATCGGTCTATAATGAACTACTATTATCAAAAGTGTTTACATGCCACAAATGGTCTTTAACACATACGAGGGGGTACCCAAAAGAAACCGGACTAATTTTTTGAATCGGCACAGCTTCTCTGGTACCGCGTTTTTCCACTAGGAGCGCATAGAACGAACATTTCAGAGTCAGTAAGCCGAGCGCCGTCGCTGAAGGAGGTCAGACAAGTTTAGGCAGAGTTTTAGAGTGACGACTGTTTTGTGTGAGTGTCGTTTTTGCAATGGCTGATTTTCGTGAACAGCGTGCGCCGGTGAAATTCTGATTTTTTCTCGGAAAAAGTGGGACGGAAACTCTTGAAATATTCAGAAAGACGTTCAAGGACAATGCTATGGGGACAACTCAAGTGTTCCTGAATTAAATCCTGAATCAAAGCAACAGTCATGCCAATGGAAAACTTCAAATTCACCTCGCCTCAAGAAAGCTCGTGAGGTACGTGAAACCAAACCTCAACAAAATGCTGATTTGTTTTTTCGACTTGAGAGGAGTCGTCCATTCAGAATTTGTTCCGCAGGATCAGGAAGTTAACCAGGCTTTCTGTTTGGATGTTTTGAAAAGATTGGACAACAGTGTTTGGTGGAAGCGGCCTGATTTGTGGCAGACGGGTGACTGGTTTTTCCACCATGGCAATGCCCCTGCTCACACAGCCCTGTCTCTACGACAAATTCGGACCAAAAATGGCATGACCTCTGTTCCTCAACCTTCATACTCACCCGACCTTGCCACGTGCTACTTTCTTTGTTTCGTATAATGAAAAGACAGGTGAATGGAAAGTGTTTCGGTGATGTTGCTGAGGTGAAGAAAAAAAACGACGGAGGGACTGTCAAGCATCACAAAAGATGAATTTAAAAAGTGTTTTGAAAAATGGAATGAAAGATTCGACAAACGTATCATTGTAAGTGGAGAGTACTTTAAAGGATATTGAAGGTCTTTGCTGAAAATGTGAACAAATAAGTTCAAACAAAAATAAGTCCGGTTTCTTTTGGGTACCCCCTCGTAAAGAGCTAAGTGTGTGCATGCCAGTGCAAAAAGTATAAGAACAATTAGCAGCTTGTCTAAGTCAACTTTCTCAATGGACTAAGCCGAATTTTAGCAAACGTTAAGCGAGATTTCACCAGCAGCAAGAAAAGTCTGCTTCCAGTCTCTGGAAACTGTTTTACCACATGGATGAGTTCCTGCCAAGTGTAAACTTTGGCCAGTATGCAAATCTGGATGCCAATGCCGATGGGGCAAAAATTTGCATGATGAAAATGTGAAGCTCACGTAGCCATATATATAACATCCTGCAAACATTTATTGCACGCTCTTTCTTACCGATTCTGTGCACTCCTACCTTCCTGCTATATTTCACACCTGAGCCATTTGCTACAGGACATGAAAGACGGCAGCCGTACCACTTCAAGCCGTGCGATTTGGAAATGACTGGCCAATTAAACTGAAACGATTACTTAAACAATGATCTCAGATTTTTAGCTACAGCTGTTACATTTTCTAAGAACTGTTGTTCAGTGCAGTTATGTAAACATCACCAGAGTTTTAGAATAGGGAACCGAATTGCTTTGGTGACTGACCAAACAAAATGACATATGTCACGAGCATACACATATGCAGAACCAAAAGAGTGCTTCGGGTTTTGTGTTAGCATTCACCCCACTCACCAAAATTACAAAATTATTGTGCAAACAACATGTTAGCACCTCCTATGAAGGGGCCACTTTTTTTTTTTTAGCTTCAATTCTTTACTCCTGTAGCACTGTGTCTTCCGACTGTAGCAAATGAATGGTGCTTGGGATTTTTGTTTTGCCTCATCTGTGCTGAAAAGACTGAGCTAATGAATGTCACACAGACTGCATCTTAAAATCTCTTACCATATGACAAGTATAATAAGAATGCTCAGTTGGGTCACTGCGGAAATACATTATGAAGAGCATGCCGTTCAAATGGACAAATCTGGGTTCAAGAGAGTGGCAATTAAAGCGCTGAAATACTAAGTTGCTAGCTGATATTCAGCTATTTCTTTGCTCTTGTGATACAGTGAAGCTACAAAACCTGTTAGCTTTATAAATGAAATCAACTAAAGGTATCAGCACAATGCTGCAAGAAATGAAGGCAGTCTGAACTACATTAAAATGCAGACAACCTCTCGTTGAAACTGCTATCATTCTAACTTGCTGCAAGGCCACCATACCCAAGGTTGACAAGGGCCCAAGTCCTCCTAACCTTAAGGGGCAACACTGGTCTTAGACCTATTTTCCTTATTTTTAGTCTAATCCTAATGAAACTGTGCCACCTTGCTCAGTTTTTTATACTGATTTCAACAATGAAATTACCTTTCTCATAAATTGGTTGGTTCACAAGATTATTAATTTTAATTAGTCATTCATCAGTACTTCTGTGCAAAAAAAACTCCTCAATAAAAAATTATTTTTAATCTATGGCTACGTAGTATGGTGAGTAGGGAGTGCAGTAATCAAAACCACTTTTCCGTTTTACCCTCATTAGTAATTTCACAGCACTTGGGATATCAGTGTTCAAGGTGTGAATGTAATGAACCGATAAACTCTGCGAAATTTTAAATTTTTGAAGTGCAGTTGAACAAATCTGCTTCGTTTATTGCACATACTATGCCTTCAGCTTCCCTTAACAAACAATGTGACATCTCTATCTGTCCTAGATGTTGAAATATTGACATACTAAGACAGCCAGATGTCCACAATTTCCATGCCATAAAATTGTCTGCTCCTTCAGCCCACACGATGATCTGAATTTAATATTATGCTCAAAATGATGATTTCTTGAAGGAGAAAATTGGTACAGTTGGAAAATAATAGGAGTAGATTCCACAAATGTCATTTCTTGAAAATCAGTTTTTTGGTCTCAAAGACCAGTGTCCCCCCTTAAACGCTTCCCAAGAAGCTTGACTTGTGTAGATGAAACTAAAGGTAACTGCTAAGCTACGAAAAAGTCGAATATAGCCCTTTGGTATTTTTAAAACATTCTGATTCTGACAGCAGTTGACGATGCATGACCCCTCCTTTTCTCTCTTCAGGTACAAATTTAGTTATTCAATGGGCACGGTAAACAAAAAAAGCTGAAAGGAATGGGACATCCAGGGCAAACGGTAGATGACTCACTCGCAGATTTCAATTTCGAGGAACAGGAGTATGAAGACCAGCAGAGCGCCAAGTGCAGCTACAAAAATATGCCACCAAATGAATGGCCGTGTTGAGCTGATGGGGGCAATTAACCAACCACGACCTTCGATGCTGGTGCTTAAACCATTGGGAACCTTCAGCTTCTGCAAAATTGAAAAGCAAAAAAAGACAGATTTTAAATAAAGCAGCTCGGTGCACAAGGCTACTCTAAAAAGCATACGTTTTGTGGTCACTCGAAGAGATTCCTCAGCTGCCCTTTTAAGTTACACACATTGAAGACTAAAATATAAAGCATTTCAACAAAGTTCGGCCAAAAGAAGTACCTACAACAGTCAAATAATAGCGAGAAATGATGAGTGAAGGCATTTTGTTGTGCTGGGTTTTATGGCACATAGGCAACTGACCATCATGTGCCAAACACAAGGTTGAATATGACTGCTCGGTGGAAGGGAGCTAAAAATAGTTTTAAAATACTTTAACTGGTTTAGGAGTACTGCTTCTTTCAGAACCAAACGACTCGGGAAGTTTCAACGAGTGAACTTTGTCCTAAGACTAAGCTGAGGCGGAATGAGATCTGTTTGTTGTAAAACTAAAATATTTTTTCTTTAGCTTCTCGAGTTTTGTACACAAAAGTAAGATATGGTTTATTGTGAGCTCATCTCCACATCTTTCACACTTTGGCTTAACTTGTTTCATGAGAATGAAGTTGTGTTTCAGGTGTGCATGTTCGATATGAAGGAGACATGCAATTACTTCGATGAAGCGTTCTTGATGACTACATGTCTACTGCTTCTCGATGATCGGTTTACCTAGGTTCAATTTGTTGTTCAATTTGTTGTCCCATGAAGCCTGTCATTCTGCTCTCAGTGTAACTCTGTATAAATTTCGTGCACAATGTTTATGCAGTATATTTACTTTTTTCATTTTGGTGTTACCAGCTCGTGCAGCACATGGATCAGCTTTCTTGTTCCTGCCCATTTCCACGTGGCTAGGCACCCAGCAGAACTTAATTACCTGTCCTTGTGTTTCAGCTATTATTACATTATGTATTATGTTTAATATTAAGGGCTAACCTGCACTTCTGGCGTAAAGCTATAATTACACTCGGGAAGTCAATGTAGACAACACTGTTCTTGATGTTTTCAACATTTTTTCTACAACTACAGCTATTATGCAACATTCTGCAGCAAGAACTGACGTACATTGAGGCAGCTTATTTTTTCCTTCTTGATTTTCCTTGTATTACCACGCTACCAACAAAAAGTGCTGTTTTAGAACCATCCGCATAAAAATCTGCAATTCTCATATTTTTCATTTAGTGCGAAAAACACTTTCAGAATATATCTCGCAGGGTTTGCCTCTTGTGCAGTCTTACTCCAGCTTTGTTCTAGTGCGACAGAAATAGGATGCTGCGACACCAGAAAAAAAGCTGGAGCAGGACAGCATTGGTCCCTGCTACCATGGTAAAACAAACTACCGTATTTACTCGCATAATGATCGCACTCGCGTAATGATCGCACCCCTGAATTTTCTTGGCAAAATTCAATTTTTTTTATTCCCCGCGTAATGATCACACCCCGAACTTGCCGCTGCAATTTGTCGTGTGCCAAGTCTAGCCGACGATGATCGTACTTGCCATCTGTCTGACAGATGGCACGTGCAGATGACCATCTTGCCCTGTCAGCATTACAGTGGCAGCCGCCTGTTGGTTGACCTGCAGTCACACGGGCAGTATAAATGCGGTTATGCTTAACTGTGGATACCAAACTTAACTGCTGTTATCTCGAATCACGGTTTGCCGTTGTTGCAAGGCTTGCCACCATTCTGGGTTGCGGTGCAACGAACGAAGTGACGCGGTGACCCGGAGTGAAGCAACAATTGCAAATATCTTGCAGCACAGTTGGTGCTGTGTCGAGAGTGTCATCCAACGGCGCTGTCCGGTTACAGCACTGCCTCCACAGCCGAATACATCGCTGCGCCGCCCGCAAGCCGCCAGCACGAAGGAAACACCTCTACGGCGGACCCTGGCGCCAGCGTCAGAAAACCGTGCTAAACTTATTTGTTCTCGTAAATAATAAGCCCTGGGATACGGGAATGCCAAAAAAGGAATCCTCCTAGAGGATCGCTGACCTGTACCGAGTTGCTGGTAGAATAACTGCGATACGGGCTAGTTTTATGTTTGCAGCCACGTAGCAGCTGCTGCCGTTGCAGCGCGACTGACCCAACCTGCTGGCATGCCAGCTCCGCTGCTAAGGTGTTGCTGAAATCGATCGTATATATTTCTTTCAATATGAAACAATGAGGTTGTCAGTAAGGCAGCACCATAAATAGACCATTTAGTATAGCGTTGGGCAATTCAAAGTTCAATTCAATTCCGTCCGGTCAATTCAAAGCAGACCACTGTGGCTTCAGTACGAAACAAGTTAGGCCTAGTGGCAACTAGGGAGTACTAGCACACCAGAGCGCCGTACGCCGCGCTCGCGGGAGGCACCATTGCAGTAAGCGCGCGGAATCTGGTGCTACGAGCGCTGCGAACGTGTCACCTAATTTAATGCTGTGCTGCGGCAGGGACTGCACATTTTTCGGCGTGACGGCGGTAAAATGCATAGCTTGAGGGCCGCAGGACATTGCTGCAGTATGCTGTAGCTGTGTCCTCGGTTGAGATCGAAGGCTGCGTAAAAGCGCCGTTGCGCGGCATTATACACACTGCCTATTTTGATGTGTTGCTCTTGGAACATGATTTAGTGCGAAGAAAGTACGTTTTTGAAGTGGGCCACCTTGTGCGCTTTTCGCACTCTACATTCTCGGTTAACGAAGTAAACCAAGGTCGCCAAGCTCGGTTCGCGATAACCGCATTTAGCGGCGTAATGTGTAACCGTGGGTAGCGCGCCCGTGTGACAAGGGTAGTCTGACCTGCAACTTGTTTGAGTTTTCGGTGCTCAAAAATTTTTTGTAGAAAATTTACCCCGCGTAATGATCGCACCCCTAAATTTGTGTCAACTTAAAAAAAAAAAAGTGCGATCATTATGCGAGTAAATACAGTAACCATTTATCCCTCACAAGGCAGTGTCTAAACCGACCACTGAGGACCAGGGGCAGATTTTATGGAGGATTTTACTTTATCTTTCTGGCACTGGTCTGAAAACAGCAACAGCCAACAACAATAGCTTAACTTTCATGCAGTACTCTTACCTGAGAATAAGTGTTTGGAACAAAGAAGTCCAAAGTAACAATGGCAATGATTGCAATTGGAATACCAAAGTCTCCGAGAGCTCTCCTTGCCTAAGAAGAAATGGAAAGGAAGGAAATTTAAAAACTTGAGCTTGCACACCAACCTATTTTCTAAAATTAGTGAAAGTACCCACGTTTCTCCCAAGAAAGCTGCTGTTCCGAAACTTTCTTAGGAAATCCGCCAAGAAGAATGTTGAGAACATCAATATCATGGACAGCAGTGCAGTGTTCGGTTGACGCGTTCGTTCTACGATTTCAAACTCTGGATTGAACTCTCCACTCCAGTTTGCAGCAGAAGCGTTAGTCCAGTCTGTAGCTGAAATGTTGCTTGGAAGGTAGGCCTCCGTGGCATTACCATTATCACAGTAGTCATTTGCTCTAAGCAGTGGATGAGTAACAAATATCTGAAAAGAAATACATCGATATGCTGTCTTCACAAATGGCAACCAATACTTTTTGCATGCATCACGTGGAACTCTGGTCACAATGTTGCTCAGTAAAAGGTTTCTTTGTTCATTGTCTGCAAAGAGAGTATGATGTCAGGGCAATGCATTTCTACAACATCGAATCAAATTCTTTGCCGCAATTTTTGAAAAGAAGGGTCATATTACAGCTCACAGGTGTTAAAAATATTCACTAGTGGCTAAAGTATATTTAATGGATCGATTTAAGAAAAACTGCTAACTGGTTAAAAAAGTAAACACCCCCTTGCCTTGGGAAATAAACACAAGGGCCAGAAAAACTGATGCACTTGGAAATTTTGTTAACCAGACCTGCATGATGTGTAGGTTATGTATGTATGAATACCGTAAAAACGCGTGTAAGGGCCGCACCCGTGTATGGGCCGCACCCCGTTTTCCCGAAGGAAATGTTTAAAAAAAATAAATCCGTGTATAAGGGCCGCACCCGAACTTTCCATGACCCAGGTGGGAATAGCCTTCTAAATGCACGTGCCGTGGCCTCCGCGATCAGCTCCGGCTGTGGACAACGGTACGCTCGATCGCGGAGCGCTTGATCGCGCCAAGCACGCGCACAAGAGCTTCCAAAAACTGTCCATGGATGGCGCCCGCCATCATCATCGGCTATTTTTTCTCCTCTCCCCTCCTCCCCGCGACTTCCCATTATCTTTCCTTCCTCCATGCGTTATCTACATCGGCATCTTTCTTTCCTTCCTCCATGCGTTATCTACATCGGCATCAGTATCGCCAGCTCCAGCCTTTTATGGCGTGTTAGCGCGTTCACCGTAGTTGTGGCTTTCGCGTGCTGCCGCCGGGTAATGCAGTTTTAGCACGATGGGTAAGCACGTTATCAGTTACACGGCTGGGAGTTAGCTCTCGAATGCGGCAAGCGTGCGGCGGACAGGGAATTTGACGTGGCCGAGAAGTGCGCCCGTCCGATGATCGTGCAATCAAAAGGGTGCATTGAGAAAAACAAGCTGCAAAAAGCGCGCTTTCCGAGGGGAGCCGTGTGAGTTTCCTGAACTGGAAGAAGAGATGCTCTGCTATGTGATGGAAATGCGGAACAACTGCTACGCGTTGACAGCGGACATGCTGCGCGGCTTCTTTGGGATGAGCGTGCACCAGAGCACAGCACCAGCTCAGAGTCGAAATACTCCGTGAGTGACGACTGAACATAGAATAAATGCCGCTCATTCCCTGATTGGTGTGTTCTTGCTTAAAAAAAAATTTTTTTTTCGTACGTCGCGTGTATGGGCCGCACCCCGAAAATTGGCCCCCGAATCTGGAAAAAAAAGTGCGGCCCTTACACGCGTTTATACGGTAACCTGTTATGATCAAATGACAAATATTATCACAAAAGGAATAAAAAGATACAGCAAGAGAAATTAGTAATGAGAAAATTATTGAATTTGCACATTTGGAGAGTGATTTATCCAGGTACACACTATGACTTTTAGTCGTCATTGATAAGCACATGAATGCACAGCCACCAATTTTAGCACACTGCATTTACTCGCATAATTTGTGCCCTCACGTAATGTGTGCAACCCTAATTTATTACCCGGGCTTTTAAAAATAACTTTTACTTGCATATTTTATGCTCCCTGCTGCATCAGACCACCAGATGTGGTTGTGCGCAAGGCAGACTTGGGAAGATCGGCACGGCCACGTCGCAGTGCGTGGCTGAGAAAGGTGCAAGTAGCGATAGGATGAATTGTGCCCCGTTTACCCTGCTCGCTCACTCTGGCAGTCGCTCTCCCATACAAACAGCTGCAAGAGCAAACTTCTGGTAACCTCCGGCACCGCACCAGAATCCGAAATTACAGAACCATTTGCTGTTGTGTTTGCTACTATAGTCAGCCAGGCTGCACGCGAGGGTGCTCTTCTATCACCTTTTATCTCCATTAACCTCTGAATCCTGGCTTCACAAATGTATCACTACATGTTTATTGCTTGAGCTGCACACACGCCATTATGCTATTTCGCAAGGAACATAAGGTAGGGCGGGGCAGGAGGGAGTATGCGTCCTATATTCAAAGTCGAACTTTTTTTCTTTTTTGGCCAGAGAGGGGTGCAAGTTGGGGGGTCGAAGTATAGGTGGAAATATACAGTATATATTGTGTGTTATCACCTTTGTAGAGTTTTTTAGGAAGTGTTTGCAAAACCTTTGCATAATTTGCACACCCCCATTTTTGAAGCCTTGATTTAAAGAAAGAAAAGTACGCAAATTATGTGAGCAAATACAGTGTATGCCTCAGGCTCATCAAATATTCTCCAGTGCATTGCAACTACAGGAAAGTAAATTCAGGGCAGTATGGTTTATGGGGTTTAATGTCTCAAAGTGACTCAGGCTATGAGGGGCGCCGAAGTGGAGGGCTCCGGATAATTTCGACCACCTGGGGTTCTTGAACATGCACTGATGTCGTACAGTACAAGGGACTAGCATTTTGCCTCCACTGCAAGCGGGATCGAACCCGCATCTATTGGGTCAGCAGCAGAGCACCACGGAGCCACCATGGCAGTTCTGGGTAGTATCGAGCTGCAACATGCAATGCACCCTCACTATGACAACTACTACCGAAAGCAGGAAGGTTCTACAGAAATTGATTCAATCCCAACTTCCATAAAGTCAGCTCTAGCAGTTAACCTTCGATGGTTTTCTGAACGTGTCACTAGCACAACTGCACTTTTACTGAATCCAGACCGCCATGAGTGGTCATGGTTCGTGGTAGGGGCCAATGTGTGGGTGTAGCGAAAGGCAAAAACTAAGCCGTGTCAAGCTGGAGAACAGTGGCCGCAGGAAATTAAACAAATGTTGCCACACTGTTTTACAAGTCAAAAACCCAAATTAATAAAATTCAGCCTAACAGGAGTCCACTATTCTCAACACCTCACTCCTGCTACAACAGGACAATGCATATCTATTAGACAGTATATTTGGTTTACTCTAACTGTTACCAGTTTATGATGGCCTACAGCTCGCACCAGAGCTATATTGGGAAACTGTGCCAATTGTTGTTTTTCACAATAGATTGTCAACACTTTTCACTGTGCATGTGCGTCATGTTTCTGGTTTTCATTTGTTTCTTTAACAGTAGGTAACAAAGAAATGCACTGCAGATTATACAGCTCAAGTTAATTTTGTCAGCAAAAATTTAGAAGTAAAATACTACCACTTTAAACATTGGTGTTGTTCCATTAGTGCAGAGAGAGTGGAAAGAGTAAATAGCAAGATGGAAGACTGAAGAAACCTTCTTTTTGGTTTGCTATTTTTCACATATGTCACAATATGGTTAGAAGGCCATGGAGAAACAAAACGATGGAGGTACTCACCAAGTATAACTTATAAAATGACTCATATATGTACAGGAGTGAGATGAGTGATGCAAATATCTCCTGCGTGAACCTTGTGAAGAAACGGACCAGTGCACTTCCTTCGAAGGCTACTACCAACGTTGCCAGGATAGCTATCCACATGCCTATCCAGACCCGAATGGCAAGGAACTCCACGTCATTCTCTTCACAAAACTGCAAAGCAGGCAAAAATGGGAGGCAACTTTAAAAAACTTTAAAGAATAGAAAAAAAAGTTTCCCATATTTGCAAGATTATACAAATAACATGTGAGGAGGTGTACTGATGAGTCAGAAAACAACCTGCAAAACAACATTATGATTTTAATGCGAATAGCAGCTCTGAGAGCATATATGAAGCAATATCAAGTTTTGTGCCGACTACCTAGTTATTTGTAGATGCGCCTACAGTACCGGTCACATTGGCACTTTGCACCAGGATACAGGTTATATGGTGTCGTAATGTGATGCATTGAAAATATATGTAAACATAATGAAGTGTTGTTACATGCATTTATCCCATAATATTCTAGAGCTTATCTACCAGATGAACGTTGTGCTCTCCCTTCACCTCTCACAAGTGGAATCATTCAAAAAGATCAGTAAGCCTTCTAACGTGTTCTCCTCAGCCTTAAGTGGTGTCTGTTTTCTTCAGGTGTCCTTTTGCTTTAGTATTTACTTTTATGTGTAGCATATTGCAATCACTCAGTTCAGCCCTTGGGCGCGGCCGGGCAGCCACCAAACCACGTGACGTGGCATCACGACAGCCGGAGGAAAAACCGTAGGTAAAGATGATGGCGATTCTTGGTGAGAATTGCAAACACAGTAAGAATTAAAAAAAAAAAACAACAACAAAAAAAACAAAAAAGAAAGAAAAAAAAACCGCCTGAGCATGGTGGCGGTTGCCACCGCCCCCCGTTTCAAAGGGGGCGCTCCTATCCATCCATCCATCCATCCATCCATACGTCACCGAGGAAAAGCTGCTGAGAAAATCTAGTGCCGCCAAGCAATACCTCGCGCAAAAAGACCGCGCAATATGCAACGCATTCTTGGCTTAACCAAGCTAAGCCTGAGCATTTTTTTATTTGCGTATTTGGTTAATTTTTGTTGCAACAGCCCCTGCAATAATGCCTGACTGGACAATTCAGGTACCTGAGTGAGTAAGCGAGTGAAGTGCAATGCAGAGAGTTTTAATGAAAATATAAAAATTTATGAGAAGTACTGTCCCAAACAGAAGTGTGGTGAAGATGAGAGTGGTGGCCAAAATGATAGCACTCTCTTGAAACACAGCACTGCAGCCTATGCAATGGGCATGCACGTCCTAATTTGCTGGCACACTCAGTAGCCTCCCTTGATGAGGAATGTGACTGTGTGATAAAAGAAGTGCCAAGTCCTATTCATAGAGCCACTGTCATTATTTTCCCTTAAGACACACAAAAAAAGTGACTTAGCATGCGCCCCAAGCACCAAGGACCACTCTCATTGGTCATCTGGCGTGAAGCAAAGACCCGCACACAACCACACCAGGAAAGCCCTAGAGAGGCAGCTAGGAGCCATCAACTGACCTAAAATTTCTGACCACACCTCCACTGCTGCCTCAGGAGGACCAAGATATTAGCTAAATGCAAGCATGACTCTGTGCCTCCCACTCACACAGTGAAACTCTGCAGTCATGCCGTGTTCCGCAGGATAAAAATCTCAGCACTGATTTTGCGTGCTAGTCATGTGCATCTGTACTGTTGTCTCCAAGATACTGAGAAGTTGGCTTTTCTGCACAGCTTACAAGTCCAGAAGTTGAGCTGATAAAATAATAATAATAAATAATGCATTACTCCTGAAGCACGGTTCCAAATGCTGTGCAAGGTGGTTTCTCCGGCTAGTAACTACACAAACATAGCTAAAACACATTTCATTTATAAATATACGATACTTCACATTAAGTACATGCAAACGACCAAGTAGAGATTTTTTTTTGCACAACGGCTCAGAGCAGTTATAGAGTGGACTATATTGTTGATCTGAACCTCTTTTTCGCAAAAATTTCCAGCTCGCTTCAAGTCGGAACTACATACAGAAAGTGTGAAACAACTAACTCACCGCATATAACAACTCGTCAAACAGCAGAACCGGTCCTGTAACACCTATTATAACCAAAGGTTGGCCAGAAAACAAGGCAAATAAGATGCCCGTGGCACAGGTGGCGACAAGTGTCTCAGACACTCCAATGAGGTTGTTTGTTTTATCCCCTGGCAGAAAGAAGACAGGCACAAGTTTAGACAGAAAAAAACAAAACAAAAAACACAAAAATTTTGCTCAAGCCATCTAGTACACCAAGGAAGATTCCACGCTTAAATTATGACAATGATAATAGGAAGCCACATCAGTGCCTGAAGTAAATAATTAAGTTGCATGATAAAAAAGAACAGAAGCCACTTTTCTCAATTACTGTTGGTAACAACCAGACAAATCACACCACGCCTCAATATCCATAGGTCATTTTAAGTGCTTTTAGATACCAGTGCACAGGTTCAGTTATTGGTGAAAAGTATTTTCCATGTCTCATTTGGAACTTGTATACTAAAAGGTGCGACACATTTGCGTGCATTGATTTTGGAAGAAATAATGTGGAGTATCAAAACTTATTTACTGCTTCAACACTGCCACAGCCCGAGTGGGGAGTGGTCAAGCACACCAATTCGCGCTGAGTCTTGCACAAACATTTTTAAAATGTTCCATTGCATGCGCATGCTTAGTGCTTATGCTAAAGCTCAGCAATCATCCATCCAGTCTAGCTTCGCACAGCTAAGTACGGGAACCAAAAGCCCACATTATAAATACTTCAACCTGAGTTGCAGTACTCAAAACTACAAGAAAGAGACTGCAGTCATTCTTGGGATTGAGTCCACGTGTATGGAAATGAACATGCAACATGTGCAGTCTCTGCTGTAGCTTTCTCACCTAGCAAGCCGCCAAAAGTGATGGCCCCCGACAGTGCAGCAAAGTAAATGAAGATGGCTGTGGCTAAGCATTGGCCATCCAGGGCATCCTTGAAATCACTTAGATACCAAGGGTACCGATTCCTGATGTCACTGCACAGACCACCAAACAATCTGCCACTGCGTTTTAGTGGTTCGTATTGTGGAGGTTTGTCTTCTGCAGCTGAAAGCGAGAGAGAAAGAGAGAGAGCAAACAAAACAGGTATCAGCTGGTGCCTGTAATGTCCATTTCCTATGTGTCACTGCTGAAATCTTTCAAACTAATGTAATCATGGTTAAAAGACCGATCTGCCCTGCTCCAAAACAATAAGCCAGGAGCCAGGCTTATCCTCAACAAGGAAAAATGACTAATAAAAAAAGAAAAGCACTAGTCAAAGTTCATATGAGTAGATAGTCTTGCTCACTGCTTGCATCTGACGTGTACGAAGCTCACAGACTGCAGTAGACTTCCGCCTTAGTGAGCTCCAGAAGAGAGCAAAATGCTGTGTCCCACAATAGGGGCTGGCACATTTAGTTCCGACGCGTTCCTTAGAACACTGATACTTTTTCTGCTTCTGCAGGACGAGGTCAGCAGGAGCAGGCAAATGCACATCCCCCAGAGCATTAGCGCGCAGGCACTCTCGCACAGGGGCTTGCAGCCTTGAACCAATTCCAAAACAGACTAACGGGGAGCCGGCTTCTTTGCTTGCATCTTGCGCTTGCGGATGTCCTCGTACTTCTTCTTGAGGTCATCAACCGGCAGCAGAGACTTCCTGTCCCAGTCACCGGGTGGCAGAACAATGCTGTCATCCAAGAACTCGTTGATGGCTCTCAAAAGGTCACGCCTATCTTCTGCCTTGTATGCCGCTGTGTGAAAGGTCTGTAAAGCACACCAATAAATGGGATTATAACACAGTGATTATATGCAATCACACAGACTTCACACAAAACATCACACTTCGCAACTACATTCATGACTTATGGACATCAAGTCCTGTGAATGTTAAATTGTGTGAACATGGCCACTACAATTCTTCTGAAGAAATTAAATTACGGCCCTTCTCAAAAGTTCCTAAGCAAATGGGTCTATTTCTGGGCTATGCCATGTGGGCTGTTTTGAATCCCAGCACTCCAAACCCATAGGGGAAAATAAGAATTCTTTGCCTAACCCTTTACAGCTTAGCAATACCATGGTGCTGCAACAGTCTTACTACGTGGCCCAGCAGCAAATCCAGAGCGTGGGGCATGGTTAAACCTATCACCCGTGCTTTCAAATACTCCCAAACCCTCCATTTGCTATATTCAATTTTTTTAGGCAGGAAAGCAATAACTGTGCAGAGCTACAAAAAAAAAAAGGAAAGGAGGGAGGAGGTGGTGGTGGCTGAAACATTTATTGCCAAGCAATGCAGAGGGGGCAAACCCTGCCTCCCCTTACGTGGCACGAGGCAACTCTTAGGGGGTTGCCCTTAAAGGGCAAAGGACAGTCCTTGGAAGGCTATCTACTTCAAGGCGTCGGTAATTATCCGGCGCTGGTCAGCAGCAGCAGAGCTGGCCAGGAGAGTCTGCCAGTATGACTCCGCCGTGGTTAGGGGTGGACGGTATGGGAAGGTAGGGCATGTGAGGAGGACGTGAAGAAAGTCTTGCGGCCTCCCTCAGTGCTTACAGGAGGACCGAAGCTGATTGGGTTAGCGGGCATAAAGGAGAATAGGGTAGGGAGCAGCATGGGTCTGGAGTCAGCGCCAGTGGGAGGGCTGGGTTAGGGTTAGCGAGGGAGCCGGCAGTGCGTAAACGCGCTGGGTATCTCGGTAGTGGGTAAGGATATCTCTGAAGGTAAGCAGACGCTCCTGGGATGGCGGAGCGGGTCCAACTCCAGCCCGGAAAGTGAGACCTCAGACGAGGGAGTGGACCTCCTCGTTACCCGGGAGGCCTGCGTGTGTGGGGGTCCACATAAGGGTTACAGGGCGGGTGGGGTGACAGAAGCGTAGAAGCCGAGCCGTGGTGCGGGATATCAGGCCTTTAGCGAAATTGGACAGGGCGGATTTTGAGTCTGAGAGAATTTCGGTGGCAGAGGTGGAGATGAGAGCGAGCGCAATGGCTGCTTCCTCTGCAATTTCTGATGAGTGTGCCAATGGAGCCTGATGCGAGTAATCGGGCCTAATTGTTAGCGACGGCGAGGACCATGCAGGAGCCCGACGAGTATGCTGCCACGTCCACATAGGCTACCTTGGAATTGATGCCGTACAGCTTGTGCAGGGCTTTGGCGCGGGCTGCCCTGCATTCTCCGTCGTGCTCGGGGTGAGTGTTCTTAGGGATGGGAAGGATGACGAGATGGAAGCGTAGGTCTGGAGGTAGGGGGGCCTTCTCGGTAGGATGGATGATCGGGGCAATACCTAGCTGACAGAGCAGAGTGCGGCCTGTCGGGGTACCTGACGGGCGAGTCAGCTGTGCTGTTAGCGTGGTTTCTGCAAGCTCCTCAAACGTGTTGTTGGTACCGAGGTTGAGGAGTCGGACAGTTGAGGTGCTGGGGGGTAGGCGGAGGGGGACCTTTGTGCAGCTCCTGAGGAGCACGCTGATGCAGTCCCGCTCATTCTGCTTTAGGGGGAGGTAGGGGAATGAGGAGCTGGTGCTGCACACAAACGCATGACACGTTTCAATGCGAAAGAATGTACCCCACTTTCCCTGTTATTTACATTGACATGATCAAACTAAATGACAAGGCTAAAAGCCTTGTTCTCAATCTTTTTAGTATCGGGAAACCTCAGTGTCTTTCAGATGGTGCCGTGGCACCTCTCTGTTACTTGGTTTGTTCCTTCCTGGCTGATATGTATGGAAAAAGAAGCATGCAGACACACAACCCTTCAAAAAATGCTCAAAATTCAATTAATAATAGCTGGCTCTATAGTGAATAGTATGCTAAAAAGGATTACAGTACAATTATTCCCAACTAATATGGGTAAAGGAGACATGGGGGTTCAAGCTTGCATGGGTTTAAGTGCCTGGAAAACCTAAAAAGCACTTCAAGGAGCTGAAGGATTCCCACTGAACCCAGTTTGAGAACCCTGGCTAGGACGTTTGAATTCAATAGCAGTAGGAACCCATGTAGATTCTTTTGAAACTGCCCTTCTGTTCAGTACACAATCAGTATCAAACAAATTAGTGATATTTAATGATCAATTTAACGTACAAGGCTGGCACTTGAAAAGAAAACTAAACATACTACAGAGGCTATTCCATATGTCTCAACCACTTCTGAATTGCCTGACAGAAACTACTTTTGCAAGAAATATCCAACATGGCCATAATGTGATGTGTGTTTGTGTGTTGTGTTGGGTTTTATGGCGCATAAGCAACTGAGGCTATCATGCACCACACACGGGGTTAAATGCACGTTTCTAGAATTTATGTGTTACAGTTGTTGTAACCTATAGTTTGTTTAGAATATTTGCTTCTTTTAAAAAGTTAAATGTGCAGGACAAGTCGACAAGTGCATTCTCTCCCAAAACCAATGATGGATGAAAAGGGATATGTTCATTGTAAAACCGTGTGAAATGTTTCTTCCTCAGTGTTTCAAGCTTTCGACATGAGTATAGCATATGGTTTACGGTGAGGTTATCTCCGCATGCGTCACATATAGGTTTGTCTTGTTTTGTTAGTATGAAGTTGTGTGTGAGGTGTGTGTGTCCTATGCGAAGACGGCATAAAATGACTTCCTTAATGCGTTCCTGGTGAGTACAGGTTTTCCATTCGCCCAACACAGGCTTAACCAAGTGGAGTTTATTATTTATTGTATTATTCCATGTTGCCTGCCATTTATCCCATAGTTTAGAAAGAACTAATTTCATGTAATCTTTAAAAGGTAAATTTACTTTCTCGATTTGTTTGTTCCGGGCTTGAGCTGTGCATACGTCTGCTCTTTCATTCCCTTTTATACCAACGTGACTAGGGACCCAGCAGAATTTGACATTTAGCCCGTGGGCAGTGGCTGTTATTATGTTATGTATGATGTCGCCGAGTAGTGGCGTGACTGCATTTCTGATGTGAAGTGCTGTGAGTACACTGAGCGAGTCTGAAAATAACGCTGTTGCTTATGTTCTCGTTTACTATTTTCTCTACCACAACCCAGATGGCATAACATTCAGCAGTGAAGATGGATGCATACTGCGGAAGTCTTATTATTTTTTCCCATCTTCCTTGTACTACGGCACTTCCAACACAATCAGCTGTTTTTGAACCATCAGTATAAAAGGTTTCAAGGCCACTACACCTTTCCTCGAGGGCGAGGAATTCTTGGATGATGTGTTGTGAGGGAGTTTGTGTTTTTCGGAACTGTGTAAGCGTCGGACAACAGTCGGTGTGAAAATTATTCCATGGGGCAAGTAGGTCCAGTCTTTGAGCCATGTTAGGTAATGTGTCAGCTATGCCAAGATTCTGGCATATCTCTTTGAACCTTAAAATCAGAGGCCTGGTAGCTTGTGGTTTGTTCCTGAATATTATTCTAGAGGGGCACTTTGTTACGATGGAGTAACAGATGTGTTTTGGCAAGGATCTCACTTTGAAAACATGTACAAGTAAGGGCATTTCTTCCGACTTCTAGCGGGGGTTCATTTGTCTCGACGTAGAGACTGGTTATGGGCGATGTTCTGTAAGCGCCGCATGAAAGGCGAAGGCCTGAGTTATGTGTGGGGTCTAGTCTTTTTAGATATGATGGCCGTGCTGATCCGTACACTACGCATCCGTAGTCTAAGATGGAACGTGTCAAGGAGCGATAGATGTGTAGGAGGCATGCTCTATCAGACCCCCAGTGTTTTCGAGACAGTACTTTCAATATGTTCAGTGATTTAGTGGCTTTCTTTTTTAGGTTATTTATGTGGGGTAGGAACGCAAGTTTTCTGTCAAATGTTACGCCCAAAAATTTATGCTCCTTTTTCACAGGCAGTACTGTTTCATTTAGGTGGAGTGTGGGGTCGGCCTGTAAGCCTCTCTTCAGTGAAAAAAGAACTTTCCTTCATTTTCTTCATTTCATTTTCTTCATTTTCTTGACTAAAATTCTTCGAGAGTGTTGAGCCAAGGCGGACTTGGAATGAACGGCCAGAGAGGAAATCCTTTATGCAGTTTAGCATCCTGCCGCAGATGCCTAGATCTGCAAGGTCACGAAGAATACCGAACCTCCACGTGGTGTCATAAGCTTTTTCCATGTCGAAAAAAACTGCCAGGCAGTGCTGTCTGTGAATAAATGCCTCTCGTACTGTATTTTCAAGGCGGACTAGATGATCGGTTATTGAGCACGCTTTCCTAAAACCGCATTGATGTATATCTAGCAGTGTACGGGATTCAAGGACGAACATTAACCGGATATTAAGAACACTCAAAAGTTTTGGCAAGACACCTTGTGAACACTATGGGTCTTTAACTACTTGGTGGCTTTCCGGGTTTAAGGAAAGGTACAATTACTGCTTTCTTCCATGCCTCAGGTAGCTTCCCGGAGACCCATACTTTATTAAAAAACTTTAAAAGTGCTTCTACGGCAGGTTCTGAAAGATGGGCTAACATCTCATAATGGATTTTATCAGGACTGGGTGCTGTTTGCTTTGCGGTGCGGAGTACTCTATTGATTTCTTCAAAGGTTATTAAACTGTTGTATGTCTCGTTCAACCTGCTATTTGTGGGAAGTCTTTGTTTTTCAGCAGTGTTTTTGTACTTTAGAAATGGGTCGGTATAGTGGAGGGAACTAGAAACTTGAGAGAAGTGCTCCCCCAAAATGTCTGCCTGTTCTTTGATGTTTGTTTGTCTGTCGGGGTCTGTCAGAAAAGGGATTGTGAAAGCGGAGAAGCACCCATTTAATCTATGCACTTGTTCCCACATTTTTTTCGATGTAATTGAGCTCTTTATTGATGACATAAACTTTTGCCACGATTCTTTTTCAGCTATGCGGCGTATATACCGGGCATTAGCTTTCGCTTTTTTGAAATTTATGATGTTTTCTTGCGTTGGGTATCGTCGAAAAATCCCCCAGGCTTTATTTTGTTTCTTTTTGCTTCTCTACATGTTTGTGTGTACCAGTGTTTATGGCTTGGTCGTACCGTTCCCGAAGTCTGAGGAATGACTAACTGTGCTGCAGCAATAATACATGAGGTAAATATTTCGTTCAGTTCGTCTATGCTACAATGCTCTGTGGATATTTTATCGAGGCTGGCCTCAGCTCGGAAAAGTTCCCAGTCGGCTAAATGAAGCTTCCAGCGGCGTGGTTTTGTCAGGGTTACTGATGGTGGTGATGACATGTTAATGATAACTGGTAGGTGGTCGCTTCCATACGGATTGTCTAAAACATCCCAGTTAAAATCATTAAAAATAGAGGGCGAACTAAAAGACAGGTCTAAACAGCTCATTTTTCTAGTGCTCGGACTGCAATACGTTTGTTTCCCTATATATTCAGTAAGCACACACTGTTGCATAGAATAAAATCTTCTAAAATACGGCCTCTAGTATCTGTTTGTTCACTACCCCAATAAGAGGAGTGCGCATTAAAATCACCGACTACCAGATACGGCTCTGGTAGCTGTTGTAAAAGTGTTTCTAAGTCATGCAGTGTTACTGATAGATGTGGCTGTAGATATACCGAGCATATGGTGATGGTTTTAAAATGGAGGACGGTGACTGCAACAGCTTCATACTTGGTTTTAATCTTGATTTCACGGGTTGCAACACCACTCTGCACAATAATAGCAACACCTCCTGAGAGCTTATCAGCTTGCTCTCGGTCGCACCGAAAGACTTTATACTTCTTTAGGACATTCTGCTGTTTGGGACCTAAGTTTGTCTCCTGTAGGCATAAAGCCACAGGGGAAAATGCGTTTAGTTCTTTTATATCGGAATAGTTATTTAATACTCCACGACAGTTCCAATGTATAAGGAATGCCATGTTGGATGATTTTTGGGAGTGTCGTAAAGTTACGATACTGGTTTTGGGGGTGCCATTACTGGGCTCTTATCTTTTCTTCGCTCAAGAGAGCTGCGCCGCCACTGAAGCGGGGGCAAGTGTTGCGTTGTGTCCATCGCCTCGCTAGAGGCTCTGGAGGTCCGCGGAGAACCCACAGGTGTGCGGTTTGCAGGCCTCTCCCGACTGGGGGAAGCCTTGCGGGCGGCCGACCCGGAGGCCGGCGAGCCATTCTTCGAAAGTGGCAGAGCAGCCTTCGCTGTGTCTGCCCGGGGCGCGGATGGCCCTGCCTCAGGCTCACTGCGTGTGGCCTGGGCAGGTGCCGAAGCCTGGTGTGATGCCCCGCCCCGTCGCACCACATCGGCGAAATTTGTTTTTGCTGTGAACAAAAACGTTTCTTGGGTTTGTGCAAATCTTTTACGTGCTTCCGAGAAAGTTACGTTTTCTTTGGTTTTGATTGTTATTATCTCTTTCTCTTTCTTCCAGGATGGGCATGACCTGGAATACGCGGGGTGGTCCCCTTCACAGTTAGCGCATTTTGGCACTGCGTTGCAGACATCGGATTCATGTTCATTGGATGCATATTTAGCACACGTTTGGCGGGCATGACAACTCTGGGATCCATGGCCAAATCTCTGGCACTTGAAACACCGGCAAGGATTGGGGATGTATGGTCTGACTGCTATTTTCATGTAACCTACTTCTATGGTTTCGGGGAGTTGGCTGGATGCAAAAGAGAGAACTAAGTGCTTTGTTGGAATTTCTTTGTCATCTTTTCGAATTTTTATGCGCTGGACATTAGTGACATTCTGGTCTTTGAGACCTTCCAGCATTTCTTCTCCAGTCAGGGTGAGAAAGTCTTGTTCTGAGATGACGCATTTGACAGTGTTGAGGGATCTATGGGCACTAACAGAAATGGGTATTTCTCCAAAGGTTGCTATGTTTGAGAGCTTGGAATACTGTGTTTTGTCTTTGATCTGCAGTAGTAGGTCCCCACTGGCTAGCTTCGAAACCTTGTAGCCAAGGCCCAGTGATTCTGTCAGAGACTTGGAAACTATGAAAGGAGAGATGATTCTTGCTTGCTTTTCTGCTACCTCACTATGTACAACACGGTATCTGGGGAAGATTTCTTTTTTTTGCAGGAACTGCGCAGTGACATCGGTCCGCCCTCGTTTCTGAGGGCGATCATTTGTTTGAGGAAAGGAATCCATAAAAGAAAATTGTTATTCAGCTGCGGTGGCAGCCACCCACCATGGAGCCAAACACGAGGACGGGACAGGAACTTGCACGCAAGTCCTGCCCACGCCAGCTGTACACCTTAACTATAACCCAATATGACTCAACTAAGGGTAGTTGGCCACACAAGGTTAACCCTCGCCGCCAGGAAAAAAAAGGAAAAACCAAGAAGGGAGGAGGATACAGGAAAGTTGCAAGAAAGAAGACAGGAAAGTGAAAGGTAAAGGGGAGGACAGGAAAAGGCGACTGCCGATTTCCTCCGGTCGGGTCAGGCCGGAGGTGCCGTTTACAGGAAGCTGGGGCCAAAGTGGTGTGTTGCCTCCGCCGAGGGGCCTTAAAGGTCCAAACGCTCGGCATCGGCTCAACCACCAGGATCCCCTTTTCGCCGGGCACGGCGATGCCACGCACGGCTAAGCACGGATGCTCGGGTCCGTGGTGACGCATAGCTCACCATCATCCCCCTGCGGGGATGTCCCTGCGGATGCTCGGGTTAACCCCGTGGTGTCGCCACTCACCAACGTCTGCATGCTGCAGACGCCCCCCTGCGGGGAGTGATGTGTAAACATTCATTTACACCGACATAAATATGTATAAGGAAACTTACCCTGTTTGACATCAAGGTCGAGATCGAACGACCAACCTCATGATAGTCCAGATCATCAGCATTGGTTGGACCCAACAGAATGAAGAAGAATCTTACAGGAATGGGCACCTGCAAGGAGCATTGGCCCAAGATTGGCCCAAACAGCCAAAGTTGCCTTGATGCCAAAAAACATTCCTTGGACAGTGGGATGGCTATGTGGCGTAATCTTGCATGGACACATCTCCAAGACTGTGGCCTCAATAAAGACGAATTAGACTAACAAAGAGCCGTAGTTATATGACATATTAACTGCTGATCCCATATTTATGATGTAAATATCCTCTCTCTTTCTGATCTCACTTGTGCAAAAATTTTTGAAAATTTGTGACCATATATTTCCAGATGCTATGACATTCTGTATAAACGTGTGTAAGGGCCGCACTTTCTTTTTTTAAATTCGGGTATGAATTTTGAAGGTGTGGCCCATACTTAAAAAAAAAAATAACGCATAACCGTATTTTTTTCTCAATAATCTAGTCCAAAACAGCAGTTGCAGCTTATACATGAATGCGGCCTTTACCAGAGATTATACGGTATTTGTCACTAGTAGATGGAATTCCAAAGGCTGACAAGAAACAACTGGGCTAACTGAAGAAAACCGAAAAAATAAAGACATGCAATAAGTGACATTGCAGCTACACAAACTAAGACCTATGTTTTGGACCAAAGACACAGCGCAGCAAAGCAGAGCTGTCAAGCAGCAGTGGCGACGGAGCAATTGCTCACCTCCATCAGATTGGGCATCACCTGCCCCTGGGCCAGCCTGACAAAGGCAATGGTGGGTTGCTCCAAGAAATCCAAGCCTCCCACCAGCACGGCGGTCGCTTCCGCATCTTCGGGTATTCTTCGGAGGATATTGGCATCAGGCTTGCGCAAATCATCCGTGGAACACCCAGGAAGAAACGGCTCAGTCTCGTCGCGTGTCTGCAATGAAGTCCATGTCAGCTTCCAACTGCACTCCGATTGCTACACACTTTAGAATTTATCTGTTGGTAAAACCATTACCCCTTTGTCAATGGAGATGCGCGTGTCTGCAGTAAGCAGGGGCATGCTTCGATTCCCAGCATTTCCATTTACGTGGTCTTGCGATGAGGATGTGAAGTTGCTAACCAGTGAAGCCGACCGCAACGACCTGTAAGAGGATAACCAGTGAAATCTATCCTTTGAAACTCTGCTTTCAGCAAGCCTTTTTGT
The DNA here is from genome assembly GCF_055824585.1 of Amblyomma mixtum. NCBI lineage: Eukaryota > Metazoa > Arthropoda > Arachnida > Ixodida > Ixodidae > Amblyomma > Amblyomma mixtum. The sequence continues at coordinate 29,878,734 of NC_143014.1, forward strand.
TCTGTGCACGCCCAGTGTACACCACCACAAGTGGCTATGGTACACTAGTAATACTTACTGCACGTCAAACTTGGGAAAAAATTCAGTGATGATTACGATACTTAATGAGAAATTTGAGCACAGCTCTTAAGATATTTTGATTTTGCATGCACTTCTTTGAAGCTATAACTACAGCGTGGGGACCGGCGACGCTAAATGCCCTTCATATATAGGGCATGCAGTGTCTGTTCATCACTTCATGTTGAAGCAGGTGCACACACACACAGCATACACCCTCTCTCACTCTGTCACCCTCCCGCCTAGGCTCATGTCACCAGCGAGGCGTGAAGGTGCTGATCATGATCAAAGCATGAAGGTGCTGATCAAACCCCAAGTCACCAGAATGAAGTGCACTGCAATGCTGATGCTTCCAATTACTTTACCCCACTGAAAGATCACAGACACCTAGGAACCAAATCTTGTACACAGAGAGGTGTGATTTACCTAGTGCGAAAGTTGAGTCAAGTAACAGTGGTACTTACTTGAGTGCTGTAAATGTACCAGAGGAGTTACGACGCAGGAACGTGTTTAGGCTTTTTTCAGCACCATGTCGGTGACGCATCAGAAGCACACGCAAAACAGCGCCATGGCTCTCTGGTGGTATTTGCTCCGTCAGCACCATGTTGTCGACAACCTACGTTTTGTTCGCAATTCAGTAAAACAGCTACAAGGATTACGCCTCTAACATTTTCTAACTTTTATGCTCAAGAAATTTCCTCTTCTCAGAATACGAAAAGTTGCTCATATAGACAGTATAATTTTATTCAATGCAGTCCTCTCGGGTATACGTCCTACAAATGTTGCCTCAATACTTCGCACACTTTTACTGACCAGTAAGTAGCCTGAAACAGGTAGCAGAATAGAGTGAGTGAGGAACAATAAGGCAAATATAGCCGCCAAATATAGGATCAGACTGGCAAAAAATGACACTCTTTCGTTTTTGAATAAGAAAACAAGCTGCAGAGGTCTACAGATAACTTTCGAAGACTATATCTGTGGTCTCTAAGACCATGGCACATTAAAGCAGCAGCTAATTGCATAAGGGGCCAAGGTACAGCTTTCAGTGAGACCAGTGCAAGCAAAGACGTGATACCTCATCTTGGCAGTTCCATGTGACACACAGCGAGTAGTAGTAGTGTAATAGTGCTAGCTGCACTACCTGTACCTCACTTTAGCATTGCAAATTCAGGTAGCTGCACAACGGAGCATCTTTTTATGTATTCTATTTTACCCTAACTGCAGTATGAAACTACAGCAGGGGTGGAACACCCAATGTAGGTTCCAGAGCAGCTCTTGGAGCAGAAAAACATGCATTCCAGAGCAGCTATGGAACAGGAAATGAGCATTCTGGAGCATCTGTACAGCACAAATACAAGCATTTTGAAACCGCTTTAATCAAGGTTTATGTACTGTGCTTAAAGTGAGGTTGAGTTTTTTTTACTCCACACAAACTTCAATAGACAATGTGTTTGTCATTGCTGATCTCAAATGCATGGGCATGCACAGAGAGCATGCACAGAGAGCTGTCCCATCCCTGCTACAAGAATGAGGTAACATACAAGAAACGACGAAAGCAAAAAATGTCCACCTTGTTTGCGATGCCTGTGAGGTCCTTCTCCTCAAGGTCAAGGAGCACAGTCCCTTGCTCAATACACTTGCGCAGGCAAAGTAGTGAATGGAAGGACAGCGAGGCCAGGTGTGGCTTCCCCCAGCGGTCCACATCTTCTTTCAAGTTTTCTTCGTACTTGATCCAACGTGCTGTCTCTTTCCACTCATAGGTCTCTGGCACCAGCTCATCCAACTCCACAAAGATCTGTGAATCACACCAACAAATGCTTGTCTCGTGTACTCCATAGAAAGCTACTGAAGGTACGATCCTAGCCAACTGAGTGAACAGTGTAGAAGTGAGTGGCATATAGAAGTGTTTTATGAAGAAGTTAGCCATGGTCGTTGAGCAAGGAGTACAAACAGTATAAAAAAAAAATGTGCTGTAAACACAAGCTACCTGAAGCGGTAAATGACTGAATTTTCAAGATTTTCACAAACAGCCTCCAATATATGCAACTGACGCTGCCACTCAAATGATACTGTACACCCAAGCACTATGCTTTCTTTGGCTTCAGTCAAAATTCCCTAAATGATGCAATGAAAAGTTCTTACACTATAACTGTGTAGTATGCCATTAGCACACAATGGCAAAACAACTGATGGTAACCGCAAGGTCTTTATTAAAGTTTTATTGATGTGTTCAAACATACCTGCTAAAGTATAGACCGTTTAGCATTTCTATGGGCATTCAGATCCACATAAACCTTAGCAAGCCATGCTACATGCCTACTGACCCCTCTTCATGCCTTCTAACACACCAGCATCCCACTGAATGACCATTTAGATGAAAATGAAGTTGCTAGGCTGAATGAGTCCTACACAGCTTGCCAGCTTCTCCATAAGCTACTCCCATATCAAGAAATATGTTCTGACCATCTCACAATATGTAACAGAGCTGCCTGCCCTATGTTCATCTGCACTTCAAAGTGCAGGCAAACTAAAATACTGTGCTTTATGCAACTGTTAAAAGCTATCTGTATTTTAAAGCCAAACTGATATTTTACCTAACTGCGGACAAATCTCAAGGGCTAGGAACTAGTATATATACCAGCATCACATTATTAGCTCAATAAGCATGCATCGAATACCAAGGGGAATTCCACTTGGGCATCCTCACTTGAGTAGCTATACTAAGTAGTGTTTTTTGAATATGCATACATTTTGTCATAAAGAAAAAGACATTGGTGAAAAAAAGGGCTTCAACAAGCAAACTTTTTAAACTAAGGTAAGCATATTTTCATTTGTCAGAGAACATCAATTAAATACTTCATGGTACTTCAATTAGGTTATGAGGCTTACGTACCTCGCCCCTAAGCCTCAACTGAAACTGAAATTTCACTTGCAACAACTTGCCAATCATTGCCATAACTCACCTCATGTGGCTTTCGATCATAAAGCTTCTTCACGAATGGCACAGAGTATCTTTTCCCTGAGCCTGGTGCAGATGGTTTCTCAGAGGAGTCTTCAGATGCAGGCTGCATAAATGAAAGCACGGTGTTCTTTGCAAGAATCTTGTGTCGTCGCATGCCTTTCTGGTCCTCAAATCTGTGGCCTGAAACATGAAAAAACAATTTTAAATCAGGTATGCCCTGATTGTTCGGGTAAAAGACCTAACACGTGTGCAAAAGAAGCAATAAATACTAAACGTAATGAGTTTTAGCCACCTTTTTATTGCACATTATTACAAGGCTAATGCGGACTGACAGCAGCCACACTAACATAGTTATATTCGAAATGTAAAAGGGATACAGATATCAAACTCCTGGTAGCATTTTCTTCTTCAGAATGCTGTGCAAGACATTAGTATACATGGATAATTATGTGGAATTCACTAATACCCAGCAAAAAGTTTAAAACTAAATTTCTTCTCTTATGTTTCAGTTTTCGTTTCAATGGCTGAACAGTGGCTATGACGTGTAAGTGGACTTCAGGCATAAAAACAACCATTATTTTAGCTCTTTGTCCATTCACAGTATTTTCAGCCCTTGGGCAGGCCAATGCAAGAGATGGAGTGGATGGAAATGATAAAGCAGCGATAATATTGCAGTTCCTTTATGCCTCATTCGAAGTCCACTAGCACATCGTAGCTGAGCTGTTGAAACCGAAACAACACAAGAGAAGAAATTCAGTTATAAATTATATACCCGGCATATGCGGTTACCCATATGTATTTACCACGTATTTTGAAGAAGCCCGCCACTTATTTTAAAAAACAGGGGCTTTTTGAGGTAAAAAGATAGCTTTTTCAACAAACTAATTTACCAGTGTTGGCAGATGCAAAAAAAAAAAAAAACAAAACAGGTGAATCATGTTCATTAGTAAGCTGGTTAAGTTGAAATTCTAATGCTAACAGTTAACTTTTGACTATTACAGATAGGCGCCACGTTGCAAACAGAGATTTATAGCAGAGCATTAGTAATAGCCATAACTGTTTTCAGAAATTCGAAAGCATAATTACTCTTGGAGATGTGGCTAAAAAATTTTGGCTATTTCTCGTGTATTTTGAATCGCACACAGCGACATCCGTGACATCTCGTCACTCCGCAGCGCACGTGCCATGTCACTACCTCTGTTCCGCCGGCACTACCCATGCAGTGCTGCTTGCCGCAGCTCACTGCACCTGCTGAGGCAGGGTTGAGGTGGTCATGTGGCATGTGCATCACGAAGTGACGTTCATTAGTGGGCGTCACTGTGTGCACACTGCCACTGCGAAATTTTCGAATTACACGAGACATGGCCCGAATTTGTTGAGCCACAAAATGTGTGTATGTGTGTTGCAGTAGCACAACTATTTCAAACAGAAAAAGTGTATTTTCACTTATTATACATCTGGACGGCTGATAGGCCAGCTTTCATAACTTGCACATCTGTCCATTGTGAAAAAGATTAAAGGTGACAGCGTGACAGCATGCTTAGATCCTATCTAAAACAATTCTCCCTTCTTATGCTTGCTGGTCTTATAAAAGTAACAATGGCCATGAACTAATGAACTTACTCGCCATCTCTTCAAGGTCAGCTGACTGCAGTGTCATGGCTTCTTCAGGCTCAGTGACCACCCTCTGCTTGTCTTCAGCATCGTGAAGAACCATAAGACTTGGATCGTAAATATAGCGACGACGCTTGTGTCTGTGGTGGTGGTGGTGATGCCTAGCAAAAAAGAGAAGTGTTAATGCCACTTGCAAATAAGCGAGAATTTGCATAATTTAATGGCATAAAGAAAAGTGCCTTGAGAAGGGTGTATTATAAACTGCACAACATTCTGCATAAAGCAGCTGTACAACAGCTATGAGCAATGAAATACAACAATTTATTTTTTCTGAGTGTAACTTGTTTAAAATCACCAATCCCTGGCTGTGATGTATACACGACTTAAGTCCAATGAGCCCATTCAGCACGGGTTAAAAGTTCCGATACTCAGAAAAAAACATTATACTTGCTCTGCACACACACAGATAAAAAATGGATTTCCGGGGCAGACCACGACATTAGTAACTAGCACTGTCCGACCACTGTGCTTAAAATGGCAATAAACCTTTGATGTGTGTTGTGAAATATACTTATAAAACACTACTCTTTAAAGGTGCACTGAAGAGGAATCTGAACTTGTCTTTTTGCAGCGGGAACTCGATCTACACGTTCCCAGCATTCTTAGAAACTGCGACTTATTGCCCTGTGTGGCCAATTTCCCTAATTAAATCGAATTAACGTCCGGCTCCCGCCCTTTTTTTTTAATTCTGCCTCGTACGGTGGGCGGAGTCGACCAACGCGTGGAGTGCCTTTCACCCAGTCCCGTGGCGGCTTGCCGCTCTGCCATCGGCGGAGTAATACGTAGTAGTCCGTAGTAGCAAATAGTCCGCGCGTATTTTTATTTCTGCGGGCTTATTTTGCAGCTATATTATCTGCGAATGAAACTGTTTATTCACGGAAACCTAAAAAACAAAATAAAGCGAAAGCAAAGCCTCCACGGAGCTGGCTGAAAGGAACTTCACGCATTGGTCGACTCCGCCCATCGTACGAGGCAGAATTCAAGAAAAAGGGCGGGAGCCGGACGTTAATTCGATTTAATTAGGAAAATCGGCAACACAGGGCAATAAGTTGCAGTTTCTAAGAATGCTAGGAACGTGTGGATAGAGTTCCCGCGGCAAAAAGACAAGTTCAGAATCCTCTTCAGTGCACCTTTAAGTCTACTACTGTTAGTCCTTATCTGCATGCAGATAAGGACAAGACCCCTGGCAAGGCCATCAGAAGTTATATATTTTAGTGACACTGTAAGTCAGCATTTTGGCCTGTGCAGGAGAAGCATTGAAATACAATACAGACATAAAAGCGAAGAAGCTAGAAACAATATTTTAAAACATGAAAAACAGAAATCTGTTTCGGTCTGCGAGTAGCTAAAATGATGTTCCAACATTTCCATGAAAGCGTTCCACTCTAAAACCTCAGTGGGGACAGAATTCCAGTCCAAAACTGTGCAAGGGTAGAAACTGTATATATGAGTGTTTGTTTTGGCAAAAATGGGGTCTAATGAATACTGATGAGTATGTCGAGTTCTTCTGGTACTGGTTGCCGTCACGTTACTTGATAGCTGGATATTAATTTTGCCTGAAAGGCTGTTGAGGAGAAATGCAAGATGGCTAATTTTTCTTCTTACTTGTAATGTCTGGATACCATATTTTAGCATTAACAGAGTTGGTGAATCATCCCTTTTATATTTCGCAAACATTTATCTGATCACCTTTCTCTGAACTCACTAATTCATCTTTCTTAGAAAAAGGGTCCCACACGAATGCTGTGTATTCCAGTTTGGATATTAAGAGAGAATTATAGGCCACCACCTTAGTAATCATTAAAGCACCTTTAAGCTTTCTTTTAATGAACCACACTTTTCATATTGCCGTTGAACAGATATCGGATATGTGTGCTGACCATGTTAGTCCAAGAAATTGTCACTCCTAAGTACTCATACTTCTCTACTTCTAAAACAGATGCACCACAAAGCATGCAAGGGAATGTACTGAGATTTTTTTCCTTGTAATGCGGAGAAGTACTGTTTTTTCGGAGAAGTAATGTTTTTTCCATGTTCAGCTCCATACCCCAAAGCGTGCACCAGTCAGCAATTACTTTGATAGACTTCTGATATGAGTCATGCTCAATTTGAGATGATATCTCCTAAAATACGACGTAGTCATCTGCAAAAAATTTGATCGACACATCCTTGAAAATAACATCTATCAAATCACTGAGATAAATAAAAAAAGCAGCGGTCCCAACACACTACCCTGTGGAACACCTGAAGTAGCATATGGCAAACACTGGAACTAGAATTTCTGGCCACTACAAACTGTACTCTATTTTTAATGTAATCACAAGTCTATTGAATAATGCCAACAGGAAGCCCTATATACTCTAATTTCTGAAATAACTTTCCATGGGGTATCTTATCAAAAGCCTCATGAAAATCTAAAACAAAACATTCGTTTTTGCTGTTATCCTTCTTGACGCATGTGCAGTTCTTTTAAAGTGTGTGAACTTGCTTAACGCAATGAAGATTGCATGAGATGTCACCACTAGGGCCTTGGGAAATACAGAAAAGAGGCTTTTTAATGAGCATGAAATGCAGTGAGTGTGACCTCATGATGCTGCACTCTGAAGTTTACAGCAGCACTACGTCCATCGCCACAGCCAGCCAAACTGTGGATATGATCTGTAGTTTCTCCTGTTATCCTTCTTGGTACATGTGCAATTCTTTAAAATGCACAGAACACAGACATGGGAACATCCCTGGTCACCATAACTCCATAAGCCCTCTTTATGCTTGGCTGTTTATAGCACTCTTGACCTCTCTTTATGGACAGACTTTATTGTACTTTCAGACTGATAAAGTTTGTGAAAGTTCGAGAATCTCACACGCCCTTGGCTTGGTCACTAATTGCACCCTTGTAGCATGCATACAAATCCGTGGAAGCAGCATAGTGAAGCAGCTCAAGCTGAACTCAAGTCTCATGAGAACTATTCTCCTTCAGATGCTGAGAGAATCATCCTCACCTATCTTTTGCTCGAAATGGTTCAACACCCTTTGAGGTTGATGAAGGCTGCAGGTCCCCAACTGCTGGCTGTGGTGGCGACGCTTCTTCTGTGGAGTCTGACCCTTTAAACGTAAGGACATTTCAATGAATTTCATTTCAAGTTCCATGGCTGCTTACAGCCATCCAAGTCACATTCAGCAGGACTGCCACACAGTGCCCAATTACCGGCAGGAAGTTCCACAGTTGTCTTCATTGCAAACAAGCACAGTGCATAACAGAGTCAAACAATGAAACACTTACTCTTCCTTGAGCACATGGAAGTTAACTTCATTGCAACTATAAGCCTTAGTGATTGACATATAGCCCACACCTGATTTCTTGCAAAATCACAACTGCTCCAAAAGCAGCCTGTTGATCTCCCAAATCTTTTCTTTAACACTACCAGACCTCCCTTTCAACTAAGCAGTTGCCTGTTGCAACACCTTGCAACCCTGTAGCTTCTGCATGACACCTCCACAAAACTTTACTAACTTCCCTGTTTCTGCCAAGAGTGGACTCATGAATAAATGCTTGCTTAGAATAATGAACTTCCAATTAAAAGGCACCGGTTTGAAATTGATATTGCAGTGCTGCACAGACTCAAAATGACAACTTTAACAAAGGAGAAAGTCTGTCCGTATCTCGCCACAGGTGGGTTCAAGACAGGTGTATAACCCAAGAATATGTAGCATAGTAGTTCCTGCTGCCAAGTTATTTCACACCAAAAAAACAAAAAAAAAAATCAAAACAAGATGATAATTACCCAAAATAAAAGCAACTTTATGCTGTGCCCCATCGGACTCATTCTGCTCCTGAGAAGACTCGCGTGCAGTTGAAGACAGTGGGACATCAGCATACTGCCTGCCATATTCGGCAGTCCGCGTGTCCAGGTTTGGAAAAAAGCTGTACATCATTACGAGAAAGAAAGAAACATTGTCAACCACAGCACAGTTCAACTCACTGAAAGGCAGAACTGATTTCTGAAAAATGACCGTAATTAAAATTTGTGATTTTCAAGCCTATTTCATGCACAAGTAAGTAATTGGAATTTGTTTGCTGAATGAACAGCATATTTTCCATTTCTCCAAGTATTTGCAGCTACCTGCAATAGAAGTGCAATAAAAGACTGCTTTTCAATAATAAGGACAAGCAAGAAAAAAAAAGGTGTACAATATAGTGTAGTTAGTCCAAGTGCTAATAAGGTGCATCAGCACTTTGGTTTTCACTTTGGTTTCGGTTCAAGGCTTGGTTTTTCAAGGTAAAGCAGGCTTCAGACAAAGATTGGCAAAACGGGACTTAAGATCAGTCTTAAAGGTATTATGCAACAAGATTAATGGGTCAATGCCCATATATGCGGGATTGGTAATTTTCTGCTTTACATTCACAGATTGCCGAGAGTCCTCACACCACTCCCGGCGCAGTGATACAGCGGTTAAGTGATGCACCACAGCCCTGAGATGCCACGTGCTGCCACTGGTGGGGCTGGAAAAACTAAGGCTGCTCCTCCTGAGTAACCTCAAGGTCACGGAGAGACACTTCAGACAGACAAGCATCGGTGAAATCCGAGATTTGGGGTAACATTCAAAGTGCCTTCAAATATTCTAAAGTCTCACCCATAGCTCCCAAGTGGCTGATCATCAGGCGAAATGGACGACTTCTTCAAGGATGACTTCAGCGGCTTTTCAGACAGAGATGCATCAGACGCTTTTGGTTTCAGCTGAGCCGGAAGAAATTCAACCTCAGGCTCTGTGTCACTGGTGACGAAAATACGGGGTGGCTCACGGACACCAGCAGGCTTGCCAGTTTTTGCAGACGTGCTCGGTTTTAAACCACTTGGACCAGGTGCATCTTCCGCAGTCTCCTCGGGCTGTGTGGTGGCTTTGCCATCTTCAGTGTCATCGACTTTCTTTACACTGATGGTCTCATCACCGTCCTCTTCAGAGTCCTGCCGATCAAAATTTTTTTCAAACATTTCAGCCGGACCAAAGAAATCGGAGGAAAAAGTATCAACATGAAGGAACACTTTCAAGTATCACTTTTTTGATTGTAAATGTACCTGATGATGGCAATTAGTAACTAGGCAGATCATATTCTTTTGTCCACATTCAAAGCAGAAACACACAAAAAATGCAGCGAAAAAAGGCAGTGGCATCATGCAGTACAAACAGAACCATGGCTTCAGTGCAGATAACTTCTACTTATTACATTTATTTTCGCATCAGACTCATGCATACATTTCCAAAAATATGTAAATGCAATGTGTCTTCATTACTGTGTCATCTAGAATTTCAATCACATACACATATCCACATATTATATACAGTCTTAATGTGTCACAGAATAGTGACACAGTGTACACATTTAATATGACGCAATAACAAGAGTTTATTCATAACAAGCCCTTCATGCTGCATTGTCACCTACACCAATACTTTATTCACAGCTATCACTGTAAAAAATATTTTAATGTTACAATGAGAATCGAAATTATTTGGTAAATGGCAGAAATAATTTTTTAGCTCGATGATGAAGTTTTAAATCACAACAGAAACAATTCTGAAACCAAGAATTATTGCAGCGATAAGCAATGAAAACTTCATTTGTGAAAACTTCATCCAATAACATCAAAAACTAATTTTAGTAACCACAGTATGGCTTGAGCAAAGTGTACGAGCTGTACAGCATGCAAAATACACTATTGCTACATGTAGAGACACCCAAATCAGATTTGGTTGAAAATTTGTGACCGGTCTCATGACAATATATAAGGAACATTGTACCACAAGAATTTTCATATAACAGTGGACTAACAAACAGCAAAGCAGCTGGGTACTGAGCTATAAAATTAAACTTCCTGCTATGCACAAATCCCGTGAATAGCCAATGTCAGGCCAATACCACTTAGAATTTGCTTTCTCAGAGTCTAGGTGACATTGGTCCAGCCTCCACATCTTCACAGGTGTATTTTTCTGTTGCAGTTGCTACTACATAAATCATCTCCACTGCATACACCATAGATTGGAACAGTTCTGTGTGTCTATACCGACAGTGACCTCTAGCTCCCATTGTCAAGACTAGTGATGGCAGGCTCCGAGCACAATGTGCCTTGGTATGCCTAAAACAACTACATACAGCCTTTGTCAAAAGTTAAGAGCCCAGGGGGTTCGCTTCTAAGCCGTGTAGTGGGGCTCCTGTAGCATTCGTGGAAGTCCTATCCATTGGAGGGGGCAGAACCAAAAATATTCTTTCCCTCAGGAGATTTTGATCACTACGGAAAGGATGCATTAAAGCCACATGGTGTGGCTCAGAAGCAAACCCCTGGGCTCTAAATTTTTGACAAAGAGGGTACATGTACCTACAAGATGCGCCTCCACTAAAGCCCTTTAATCATACCGGTTGCCAAACTTCATGGTTCATGTTTCATGGGGGCTTACCGTCCCAAAGCAATTCAGGCTCTGAGGCACTCCACAGTGGAGGGCTCCGGAAATTTCGACTACTTGGAGCTCTTTAATGTGCACTGACATCACATGGTACACGGGACCCAAGCGTTTTGCCTCCATCAAAATGCGACTGCCCATCAAAATGCGAGGATATAACCCGCATCTTTCAGGTCAGCAGCAGAGTGCCCTAACCACTGAGCCATCACGGCGGCCAGTCATGCGAATGAATCTGCGGTGCAAGTTATAGCAAAATGCAATTGGAAGATTGACCGCTCAAAAGCAAAGAGGTGACATAAGATGAGAAGTGTAGGATTAAAAATGCATTTAAAGAAATGGCAAATTTATAGACCAATTTACAACACCATTAAAGAAATAAAAAAAAACAGCATGGTGGCAACTGCCACCACCCGTTACAAAGGGAATGCTATCTTCCATCCATCCATCCATCGCCAATAGAGGAGTTTATTTCTCAGTAGGTATGATTGAAAAGCTCTGGTCTTCGGTGCGTCTGCCAACGGATGTCGGACATGCAATGTCAAATGTGCAGCGCACGTGTTGGCTTTAGCTTTCTGTACTACTAAGGTGATGCGCAAGGCGACGACCAAGGGCGTCCGCATAACTTTTTCCAGGGGGGGGGGGGGGGGCACCCGATGTCCGGGGATGGGGGAGGCAGTAGGTTTGTAGTTGTTTTCTACTAGAGCATAAATGATATCCGCAATTCCGGAGGGGGGGGGGGGGGGGGGGGGGGCAACCGCCCCCCCCCCCCCCCCCCCCCCTTGCCCCACTTTCCGGACGTCCATGGCGACGACCGAGGTCGCAGCGCACACGCACAGTGGTGGCACAAACATTCCAGCGCAGCGGCTCGAGCGCGGCCAGCGCAGAGATGCGAGCACGCGCCGAACAACGCCGATTGCGTCGGGGTGCCGCGGACGCGCGCATATTCACGAGATTTATTTGCGTGAATATGGGATCGCGTGAGCACGAGATGACGTGTCACACGGCTACGGCTCGCACGGCTACGGTTGTTCGGCGAACAGGCGCACTCCCCGTCGCCTCTTCGTCTGTTGCTTCGTGCCGCGGTGTAGACTGCCCTAGCTAGCTTTCTACAAAAATGGTGTTTAACCGCGAAGATAAAATGCGGACGCACATGATCGAGCGCTGCGTGCCGCCCATGCCTAGCCCCCAAAACTGCCAAACTTCCGTGTTTCGTTTTTCGATAATGATGCTGAGCCAGCCATGGAGCCAGCTTCAGTGAAGACCGCTGCGCCTCGATTCTCGAGCAATTGTCTTTTCTCGCTCCTGCCGGTTACAAAGGTGCAGCCGACCAAATCTTAAGCTGGTATGCGCGGAGGCCGCGTTTTCCGTGCTTCTGCAGCTTATGGCGGAGCAAACCTTCGAAAACATCAAATCTAAGCACAGGCTCACTAAGCCCGTGGTTAATAATGAGCTTTCCGCAAGTTTGCTTCCTCGCAAAGCGCGGAAGCGCAGAAAAAGCGGCCGTCGCGCACGCTAGCTAAAGATTTGGCCGGCTGTACGTCTGAGGTTCCGGCTGCCTCGGCGGTTCGAAAGCGCTATCTATAGCGCTATCAAATTATCGCCCTCGACACGCAAGCCGGGGTAACCACGCAGCCCTGCTGCGCAGGCTCCACACGACGTCACTCGCATGCGCTGTCTGTACCACCGTGGTCTGTGCACAGCGCGCCGCGTTGTCAAAAATTCCATGACTATAATGAGCCTTGTACCGCAGTCGTAAAGGTTGTGTTCAAGCTAACTGCGGAACAAAATGAAAAAAAAAAAAAAATGTAAGGGCAACGTTATGAGCGGAGTTGCGGCCAAATCATGGTAGGCTGCGGTTTCCGCAAATATATCCGACGGAATTTTCATTTTGACCATTCATTTAGCATAAAAAAAAAGCCTTGCCTGATTATGCTCGCGTTTCTCAGACGTACAAAGGACGTACGACATAAAGTTTAAAGGGGCCCCGCGATGATTTCCTCAGTACCAGTTAATATCATTAAATAGATTCGCCATGATTTCCAGAGACCAGAGCAAAAAGAATTATTGAAATCGGAGCACGCAAACGAAAGTTATTCCACTCTGAAAATTCAAAATGAAAAGCTCAGGCGAAAACACATTTCACTCGCCCATTTCACTCACCCAGTACCGAGATTGGGCGCTACCGAGATTGGGCGCTAGGCGCTGCGTGTGCGCCTAGCGCACACGCAGCGGAAGCGTGCATGCAGTTGTTGCTTTGTCGGGGCTGTCGACAGCCGCGCATTTTGACGGCGTCTTCCCCCCTTGTACGCGGCGCCGTAGTCAGGGCAGGGGTGACTAATGACAAAGGAGGCTCCCCGAAGTTTCTTTTTTAGTCGGACTGAAAGGCTGTCGGCAGTAGCCCCCCTCCTCCCCAAACACGACTACCGTCTCCTGTCTGGCCTTTCTCTTCACAATTTTGGGCAAGGTGTGTCGACTGGCTTTTTTTTTTTCGCTGCCGTCTTGGTATGATCACGGCCGGTCTCGACGCGCGCGCTTTCTGGTTCGAGCCAACGTTTTTTGAACAGCGCTGGCCGCCACTAAGGTTTGAAGCGAAATGGAAAGTGTCGCCCCTAGCTGTATTCTTGTTAGTTTTCGTTCGCTTTCCCTGCTTCTTTTCAGTTTTTGTGGCATGCGAAAAGCTTTAAGTACTCAGAGACATAATATTTTGGATCCATTTCGCAAGTATAAAGGAACAATATGCAAACTGGACGCCCAACCAATCAAAAAGGCATCGCCCTATCTGGATGCCACATCATTTCCGCTGCCGCAAATGGCCGCCGCGTTGCGACACCATCGGCTCGAAACAAGCATTTCTGGTGGAGATTAAAATATCAAATATCATTTCGGCGATCTCATTGCGCGTTCAAGACTTACAATGTCCCTTACTCTGCATACAAAGAATAAAAACCCCATGCTTTATCTACGTCGCAGGGCACCTTTAAGCACAGCATCCGATCGGCTGGTCACGGTCGAGAGGTCTGACTAACGAAGCTTGAAATTGTGACGTCACTACTGGTGACATTACAATCACGTGGCTCGGGGTTCCGGCGCGACACCGCAGCGGATCCTGGGGGAAATATCCCTAACCAATGCCCTACACGCGTAGTTATGGAGGCGAGAGCCAGGAAGGCGCGGGGATACCACCTGCCTATAGGAACCTGAACTGCACTGGCGGAGCTACAATTCGTGTGCTCTGAACTAAATCAACCAACCATAACCCGTGCGAGTTCAGCAGACACGAACCTGTCAGAAAACGAATTTTCAGAGCACCTACTCAGGCCGCGGAGACAACACTGCTGCTCCTTGATCTACTCGAGTCATGTGCCTCCGGCAGATGTCGACATCAGCCCGCTGTAAGTTCACTCAACCACGTGAATTGAGATTCAACGTGACACGCCTCCAGACCCCACTAGAAGCGGGGGCACAGCGAAGGGGGCGGGATATGGATGGACGTCAAACACCGCAGTACAAGCGGGTTCCTGCTTTCGTCTCGAAATGCGGTTACTGCAGTTGCGAACAAAACCCGTGTGCTCGGCCGTACAACACCTCTGCTGCAAGGGCATCGCTGCAGGTGACAGGCGAGCGCGTCGCATATGTTGTAACTGGGGGTTGTATTTTTCGGTTTACCGGAAAACACCAACAAAAGTACGCCGGATTCTTTTTTTTTTCAATTCGGTTTCAATCGGAAAAGGTCAGCATTCCTATTTTACAACCAGCTGGCTATTCAGTACCGGCTAGTGTATAGACACAGGAGAAAATGGAACAGGAACGCGGTGAGACAACGGTATTTTCAGAACTCAGTCCGTGATTGTGAGTTTTGAGGCGTTAATTCGGGAGGCTCCACATCCTAGCCAGGCGCCGTCTGCTCAGGCTTATCACCGGCTTAGGGCCGCCGTTTGGTTAATTAGGTTTTTCAGCTACATGTAAGAACACCGCCAACTTTAGAAACCAAAAGGAGCAACCGCAAACGCGAAACCATGCACTAACGGCACGCAGGTCTCGTGTTCCGGCTTCCATCGCTGCCGTCAGCACGCAGTCCACATGATGCGCGACACTCTCGTTCGACGCGGAGTGCAACCAGAACACGACTGCAAAGTTTTTATAACTAAACCCCCACTAAAGATTTTACGACATTTTTACTTTTTATTACAGCTTTACAATTCCTTCCTGCAAGAATAGCTCTTAATACGACCATTGCTAATTACTGCTACACGGGCTGCTCGTAATGAATAAAACAAGATACACTCTACGTGACTTAAAGGTGCACTGAAGAGGATTCTGAACTTGTCTTTTTGCCGCGGGAACTCGATCTACACGTTCCTAGCATTCTTAGAAACTGCAACTTATTGCCCTGTATGGCCGATTTCCCTAATTAAATCGAATTAACGTCCGGCTCCCGCCCCTTTTTTTTTTTTTTGAATTCTGCCTCGTACGATGGGCGGAGTCGACCAACGCGTGAAGTTCCTTTCAGCCAGCTCCGTGGAGGCTTTGCTTTCGCTTTATTTTGTTTTTTAGGTTTCCATGAATAAATAGTTTCATTCGCAGATAATATAGCCGCAAAATAAGCCCGCAGAAATAAAAATACGCGCGGACTATTTGCTACTACGGACTACTACGTATTACTCCGCCGATGGCAGAGCGGCAAGCCGCCACGGGACTGGGTGAAAGGCACTCCACGCGTTGGTCGACTCCGCCCACCGTACGAGGCAGAATTAAAAAAAAGGGCGGGAGCCGGCCGTTAATTCGATTTAATTTGGGAAATCGGCCATACAGGGCAATAAGTCGCAGTTTCTAAGAATGCTAGGAACGTGTAGATCGAGTTCCCGCGGCAAAAAGACAAGTTCAGATTCGGTTTGGTTTTGGTTTTATGGGGTTTAACGTCCCAAAGCGACTAAGGCTATGAGAGACGCCGTAGTGGAGGGCTCCGGAAATTTCGACCTCCTGGGGTTCTTTAACGTGCACTGACATCGCACAGTACACGGGCCTCTAGAATTTCTCCTCCAAAGAAATTCTAGCCGCCGCGGCCGGGATCGAACCCGCGTCTTTCGGGTCAGCAGCCGAGCACCATAACCGCTGAGCCACCGCGGCGGCACAAGTTCAGATTCCTCTTCAGTGCACCTTTAACCGCACGCGGACATCATTTATTTCACTGGAAAAAAAAAAAAACGAATATTCATGCCTAGAAAATACTCGTCGTAAAAAACTCAAAGCTAGGTTCTGAAATAAACTCCGAATTCTGATGAAATAAACAAAAAATCCAACCTCTAGTTTAAATTAACATCAATGCATGGATTCCTATCGGACCTACTATGCCGAGTGGTTTGTACAGATGGCAGGAATATGAGTAGCATAACCAGTTTTGAGTGGCTTCAGTAAACGACGAGAGAGATCGCGTGCTTGACCATACTTTTCTCCGGTCTATCAATTTCGGCTCACTGCTCGCATTTTCTTTTTGTTGTTCGGTGATCTGTGGAGAGCCACTGCGCATGCGCGGATCGCCCTGATAGAGAGCATGCCTGCCGCTTTCGGACCAATCACAGCGTCTGCACTATGGCGGCGCGCTATGCTAAATCTCTCTACTGTTTCACCCCAAACTGCTTCCCAGCGATTTTTGCTAAACCCTTTCGCAGCTGGTTGGGCGCACAAAACACTACCGACGTCGGAGCGCTGGAGTACTTCTTGCAATTGATGATATACGGGACTGCAGCTACCTTTTGTCTGCGCTAAGCGGCAGCGTCACGCACCTGCGTCGGCACACAAACTTCCAAGGCATGCGCATGGCCGCAAAGAGGTTTCTCCCACTCAAAAAGCTGTCAAATCTGCGCAGAATCAGCAACAGGAATGCGGCAAGCAGAACTGGAAGGCTTCTTAGTGCGAAATTCAGCTGAGCGGCGGCAAGCAGCATGTGTGTGTCAAACCGGGAGAGGAGTGAACGGTAACGAGCATGCAGACAATATCAAAGACGCGGTTCCCTTGTCATGCGATGTTTTTCCTGTGCTTGTACTTTCAAAGAGCAGTCCATTTTAAGTTTGTTTCAGCGAGGATATCTAGAAGTTGGCTTTGAGGGGAAAACTGATGTTTTCTTTTTTTTTTTGCGAAGTAGTGTCAGCGGAGGCGGACGTCAGGATAAAGGTCAAATATGTTAATGAGTCCGATGTTTAAATGTAGTTTGATAACTTATGAGCTATCGCATTTGGGTGCTTGATTCTAGCAGTCATGCCACTATCAGAGGGCGTATTCCAATCGGAAATCAAAAAGCATGTTTTCAAAGGGCGACTTGGATTCCAATGCTCAATCCTGATTGGACGGATACCGCGCCCCTTCGCGGATGAGATATTCTCCTCCGCGCAAGGCGGGCACGCTAAACACCAGCTGGCCGAAGTGCGCACGCAGTCACACTATACGCATGAACGATGTCCGACGATGCTCATCGCCTGATACGGCTATTTCCAACGGTAATATAGCGCTCAATAGCTAAGTCTATATAATTTTAGGCAATCAGAGAACTAATTAACATATTTGACCGGTTTAAACTACTATGCCGAGGATAGTGTCTTTTAATCCTCGAAACACTTATAAATATTACTAACAATTTTGGCTGAATAACTTGTATCTTTGAGAAAAGTTCGCAATTAAGAAAACATCAGCGTTCGTCTCTTCTATGTATCGCTTGTTTTTTTTTTTTTCTTCTGCGCTACATTCTCCAATTTTGCCGGCAGGCTGACCCGCACCATCACTCGCCCGAGGGGGCCCGGGCTGCGTGCCTGGATCACATGACGATGCATACTGATATTACCGAAGTTTCCTCGCAGATGTGAACAAAGCGCGAGAAGACGTTGGACACAGACGAAAGTGTTCGACGTCTTCTTGCGCTTTGTTCACATCAAACGACACCAACTAGCCCGCAAAGACACCCTTCACTGCAGAAAGTAACTAATTTTATGCGACTCTCAGCGCCAAACTGTGATCACAATTACTCGTCCAATTGCCAATACCACGACCGATTCTATGAGAACAAGGCGAGATCCTTTAGGTTCTGCCATTATCCCGAAACACGTGTCGCGGACAGTTGTCCGTGAGTCGTAGTTTTCAGTCCCCAAAGGCAAAATACTGTTTGATGAACAAATAGAGCCTTTGCGGCGGACGTGACTGGCCGATGAGCTCGATGTCATCGCGGGAGCTGCCGTAATTCATAAAGGTGCTTTCTCAACACGATTGCGTCCTTCGCTGTGAATAGTACCCGGAGGCTCCTCGTACATGCTTCGCACGAGGTGCAATCGCGCGAGGCCGAGGTCGGGCCGCTCCCTGCAAACGCGGAAGGTACAGTCTTTGTCAAAAGTAACCAGGCTAGGAGAAGGTAAGTGACGCCAACCAAGTAAAATACAGGAAAAACACGACGTTTCGGGACCGGCTCGGCCCCTTCTTCACGGTGTGACTACGGGCGAGCGCAGCAGCGAAGCTGCGCTCGCCCGTAGTCACACCGTGAAGAAGGGGCCGAGCCGGTCCCGAAACGTCGTGTTTTTCCTGTATTTTACTTGGTTGGCGTCACTTACCTTCTCCTAACATTAAATTTCCCAACCAGACAGACTTCTGTCGAATGTTTTCTTTTGAGTAACCAGGCTGCATGGTTTGCTTCTAGCTTGTATAGTGGAGCCCTTGTGGCTTTCCTAAAGACCAAAGCGTGTTGGAAGGTAAGAAGACCCCCAGTCCTTACCTTTAACGACCATTTCAGCTTCAGGGAAGCAGTAGGGGCTCCACTGTACGAGCTAGAAGCAAACCATGCAGTCTGGTTACTTTTGACAAAGACTGTACACTACACGCCACTATACGTTCAAACGGTAAACTTCAGCGAATGTCGCCGGAGATGCGACATATATGGGAGTCACGGATTAAGCCTGGCGTGGTGCCTTCCTTGAGCCCTCGTACGGGAGGAACGCGTCACTGCCGTGTTACCGTACACCACATGAAGAGCAAGGTTCAGACGCTTGTGCACAACTCCACGAGCAGGTGCACCAGGCGGCCGCGACGCGCTGGCCTACGCGAAGGCGCGTGGTTCGCCTGCCCGTGGCCGGGGTTCGGCTGCCCTTCATCGGCGGTGACACGGGGAGGTCCACGCCGGCCTTGAGTCGAGCATGCTTGAACGACAGACTCCAGTGACATTCGCTCTTTGCACTGCCGCAGTCCAGTGAGCAGCAGTCCTTTCTAAAAGGGTGCAGGAGCACACTTTTGAAAAACAACAACTTTACAGATTCTTGACAGTTCGTTCCTAGGGCACCGGAAGGATGGGAATCCCCACGGCGACGCATTTTCACCCGCTTTCTTTCTCTGCGTCGCAACAGGTGAATTTCATTCACCTCTTGCTGCGAAAATCTGAAAGAAGCTGCTCGGCTTTGTGATGATCACCTCTGATTCGTTCATTTCTGCAACCTATTCAGCTCCCATTTAAGGATGACTATCGAGCTGATAAAGGCGCCACAGCAACAGTATGCTGCGGCGGCAGATTCTGCTCCGCGTTACGGTAAGGGAAGCACCGGAAGTGAGGTATACCTTGCTGCTGTTGGAAGGTTCTTTCCCTTCGGCCACAGCGGGAAGGTCAGGGGAATCTTGGTTACCAGCGGTGCTGGGCGCAGAGCTTCTCCGCCGTTGGTAGTGATGCTTCTTCAGCGGTTGATGGTGATGAGGGAAGCCAGCGCCCCGATGCACTGCGAACATGAGTACAGCAGCAAATTGAACGACACTCAATCAGACGCCCTGCCCCATGAAAGTGGGGTATATGCCTCACAATGACAGATATGATGGCCATTGATATTCTGTACTGTCTCCTTTGGAGCTTATGGCAAACTAAGCTCCACCATTTACAATGCCACCCTATTTCGTATAAGAATGGAATTTTTATATCAAGTTTCACAGATTCTCCTGATTCCTATGGCCAGAGTGGGAGTTTGGCACCTTTAACTGCACCGTTTGGCAAGACTGACGTTATTTGTGGCGATATAGCTCCTACGGAGGCACTGCTATCTTAAATGTAGGATCTTCCCGATTGCTGAATTTTAACCTCAGCTTTACACTGCAAAGTGGAAAGCAACGAGCATCCAATACATTTATTTTCTCCACTGCCTTTACAATATCCGACGTCAAAATGTCGTACTCGATGTACTTAACTACGGGCGCACCATCGCACGTCCTGGCGTTAACGTGCCAAATGACACACTCAGTGACAACCGCTGTTCTGTCGGCCAAGTGGAAAAGAGGGAGAAGAGGCGCACGTCCGGCATCTTGCTCGCACTTTTCATTGAGCCTGCTACACCTGCAAGGAGCATTCCGAAAGCGATGCATGCAGCCGGTCCTACCTATATACTGGGTTGAACTGCGCAAGTTAAAAGCGCAGTTCAACCCAATACCGCAAAATTGCCCGCTTAAAGCTGCACGGTCACGCGGACAGTGAGACCGAGGCGCCCGTGTAACAAGAAACTACCGCGCAGCGTTTTGGCCGCCAACTTGTCAAACAGTAAGAAAAAAAGGCACTTACTCTTGTAGTCTTCTTCATCGTACTGATGTTCCTTAGTAGACTTCGCCTCCTGCTTGTCCTGGATGTCAGAGAGGCTGAAGTCAGAGCTTGGTGCCATCATCTCGTCAATGGCCTCCAGGACGCTGCCCTCGTCCTTCCAGAGCTGAGAGCTCCGTCGGCCTTCCATCTTCACCTGGACGTGTAACCAAAAGAGACAGATGCCGCTTAACTGAACGCGGCTGATGCAAGCACAAACTCCGCAAGGAATGAAAAGTGTTCACGCACGCAAAAGTACGTCTCCAGGGGCCGCACCCACAACTGCGGAGGCCCCGGCACACGACTGGCCGCACTCTTTTTCTCAATCGACAGCACGCATTGATACATCCACCAACTTGCAATTGACGCGCATTATCGACGCAGGCAGGTCTTTATCGCGGGCGATGTAAACACGGCTGACGCCAACTTCACGGGTCATCGCGACGCATGCGGCCGCCTTTGATGGAAGCACGAGCGACCGCCGGTCATCCTTCGCCGATAAGAGACGGAGGCGCGCTGCGTTACTCTCGCATGAATGCAACCGGCCTGCAGCTCCGAGCGATAGGCACCGTTGGAGGCATCTGCAGGTCACGAAGCGGAGCAGCGACGTCAGGCACAGCGGTACTCGTTCAGAGCTCGCTAAAGCATGGCTGGTGGACGTCGTTTACTGCTCCAGGGCGTTTAAAACACCGATCCGAGGCAAACATGCGACCAACGCGGAGCTGGAATGCGCCTATTTACGAAGTATTGTGCACGCCGCGGACCAGTGTCGCGCCGGCGCTTCACACGAAGCTGCAGACACGGTCGAAATGAGACATTCACAGCGCGCTGAGCCCGTAAACGAGGTGCCAAGCGAACAAGCTTCACCTCGCAAGACGTCGGCGCGGTTGATCGAGCGAGGAAAGTGTGGTGGGAGCGACAGTTAGGTACTTTATTCGAGGAAAGCCTGCCAGCAGACCGCCGGCAGGCTGCCGGGCGCACTGTCACACTGCAAGCAAGCGAAGTGGGCTGAGCTGGAGGCTTTTAGGTGCTGTGAGCACGCATGCACGTCTTGGGTGTAAAGGGTCGGCTTAAAAAGAGGAGCTTGACCCGACCAAGCTGGTCCATGCACTGCAAACAGAAGGGAGTAAAAAGGGAGGACGGCTCGCTCCCTTCTTACTCTCCCACACAGGTGTTTAGAGTGTGGTCTCCGGGGTCGTTTGCCCCCCTGACGGCCGCGGGGCACCGCTGCTTACGTGGTGCGCCGCCTACTAGGAATGGTCACGCTTCGTCGGTGGGCCGCGCACGGCGACGAAGAGGCCCCCGGACAGGCCCAGACGCGCCGAAGTGCGCCGTGCGTCGTGGACCCCGGGCCGGGGCAAGCACACAACACAAGCCACGCATGGCAACGGCCCAAAGTCTGTTCCGCTTCCTCGTCGTCTTCCACACCCTCGGCCATAGCAGCGGACCTTTGGCCGCAACCACGTGCTCTGTCCGTTACGCGTTTCGCATTCGCTCCGCGCGCCTCCCAGCGTAGGTGGCTGGACTGAGATAAGGTGGAACTGCATTTCCAAACGCCAAAATGGAGACAAAGGGGCCAAAGACGCGCCAAGGAATGCGTGCCACAGTCCTTTTTGCGTCAGCAAAAGCGAGGGGAGAACATGAAAAAACTCTTAGCACGTAGCCCAGTTCCGGAAATCGCGATTTGAACTGAACTACTTTGCGCTCAAAGGTGAACATTCGTATCAAAACTTGATCAATACACGTTTGCATGTAGCAGAAAAGAGCCCCAGCTAGATATCCTTCCAGAGCGACTCGAGTACATTATCACTGCCTCCACTTCACGGCACGCACAGAAAAACAAAGAGACGGCACGCCACACCGCAGTTGATAACAAAGGCTTTGTATTGTGCAAATGCAGGTCAGCCTAGTCTTTCTATACACGTGCTGGTGGCCGACATTGACTCGAACAATGCTGATTCGTGGCTAAATCTGGAAGGCCAATTGTGAATTCATCCCGGCGATACATTTCGTGCGTTCAAAACACGTATTCATCCTTTGGCGCAATGCCATACGCTCAGCACATTTGGGAGGCTCCCGCTGCGTTCGTATTCTCAAACGAATAACGGCAGCGTGGACACCTGGTGCTAAATTCTCAAGCTGAGTTTCTTTGCAGACTGGCGTGTAGTTTGCTGAAAGAAGCAGCACGCAGCTATAAAGAAGCCGAAGCGTGGAAGAATGCACTCAACAGCGCGTAATGAACGTCGAAAACAACGGGTGTACGCTGCAAGAGCGGTTAGCAACGCTAAAACTTGCTGTGGTGGGGAAAAAAAAATACCGCATCGCAAACCACACAAAAGAAAAGGTTTACATGTCGTTACTTCCGGAGAGAGAATCGAGAGCTGTGTGATAATCTTTCTGGCCTCGAGCCCACCTCCGCTGAAATAACGCGAACACGCACCCAAAGAGCGGAGAGAGAGAGATTCATCGAAGGTAAGCAAAAAAAAAAAAAGATTTTTATATTCAGACATCTCATGTGTCCATTCACAAATCTTGGAGTAAAGTGAGAGTCGAATGTGCCCTGCAGAAAAGGGTGCATACTTTAGAGTAACCGAGCAATATATGAATCCTCGCCACAGGCTCCCAATTTGGCGACAGCCGTTGGGCTGAAGTCAAACTCTTGGCACATCCCTGTGGTAGACCTCACGCACACGCCGGGCTGCATTCATTTTGCGCCTCTAACTGAGCTGAGCCACCTGCACTGATCTCTTCACCTCTACCGCTAAAACGTCTAGAAGAAATTTCTGCGCGTGCCTGGCACATGCAAAGGGCAACGAAGCCGAGAAATCGAGGGGCGATTCTTCACGCGACAGCTGCAAAACACAGGGGCAACACTGCTTGCACGTTCCCGCGGTGCGTCGTGCAACGCCGGAGTTCTCCATCCCGCGCAACGCCAATGCGCAGCTACACTGAGACGAGAAGGAGCGCGCTTTTCTGCACCGCAGGTGCAGAGCACGCCGCGAGCAAACAAGGAGCGCAGCGTGAAGAAACGCATATATCACCCCAGCTGGGATTCATGGCCGCGTCCAGGAGAGGAGCGCTCCCGCGCACAAGGTAGCCGGTAGCAGCGGCGACGACGACGTCAACAGCAGCAGCAGCCCGGAGACGGCCGAGCGCCTTGCAGCCAAAGCGAGCGCGCAAGTGCGCAGAAGTGTCAGCGAGCGATCACTGGCGGAAGATCGCGGGGCCGCGAAGGCGACACCTGCAGCTGCCGCTCCTTCCCTTTGTGAGGTCGCCCCGTAGACCACCGGATGTATACGGCCCCGGTGGGCGCTATAGATGGATGTGCTCTGGCAGCGCCAGGCGCGCATGCGCTCCCCGCGTCACTTCCATCAGCCCGGGACAAGGCGGAGAAAGCTCCTTCTCAAGTTCAGCTCGGGACGAATGGCGCGGCGAGGCTACGGGCATACCCGCGGGCGGCCAGTTCATCCACGAACTTGCCCACGCATCGAGGGTGCTTCGGCTGCGCCAGAACAGCGACGCGGCACTTATGGTCGAGGCTTTCAGCGCGGTACAATGCTCAGCTTCTGCGCCTTCCGGCTCAACTGATCGGCAACTTATGGGCGCCAGCACTCCAACAGCTGACTCCAACAATGCGGACTCCCGCCACAGCGGCCGCTGCATTCTCTCCACCTGCCGAAGATCGCCTTTGCGCGGCTCTTCCGTTCAGAACACATTCTGGAGTCACGCCAGCGACGGGGCCGAGTGTGAAGGCTTTTAGCACTAAGTACTCTGCCGTTTTCGCCAACAGGAGCAGGTACAGGCACGCGCGGCGCCTCAGCGGGCCCTGCGACATAACCGGAACGTGGCGCCTGCTTCGAGATAAGCAGCGCCGCGCTAGCTGCTGCTGGGGCATGCAGGAACATTATTGACTTTCTCTTCTTAACCTCTAAGAGCAACATTTTGCCTCCGGCAGCAACGGCAATGCCGTGTGAGGAAGCCGCTACGCTCTCAGATAATCAAGTGCCACAGCAGTTCGGAACAGTAACCTTACCAGAAACGCGACAAAAATTTCGATTCCAAAACTGACAAACACCTACAAAAATATCGAGTTAGCCCAGAGAAAAATAGCAAATTAGCCCTGACCATATAAAAGCTGCTTCAGCGAAGATGAAACAGAATTAAAAAAAAAAAGGCTTCTTGAGATATTTACTTTGATTCCGCAGCATTGTAATACTAGTGTTGACGGAAATCAGAAAACACGTGAATCAAGTTAACTAGTGAGCTAATAACTAATTGCTAACTGAAGTTGAGATTTGGGAGAGTTGGTAATGACTCATGTGAAACAGCGCGGGAAGACTGCTTTTTTCTTCGTGCGTTCCGGTCTTAGTAGATTTAGTAGAGAAGTAGAGCCGAGATATATCGAACCCTGATATTTCGAGCCACTGGCTATATCAAACACAGACTACTCCCTTGAAAAGCATGGGTGAAAGTATTTCGCCTATCGTTCGATATATCGAACGGCACGCCACGCCCCTGCAAGTGGAGCTTCTCCTAACGGTGCTCTCCGACTGCTCGATGCGCGGTCTTGGGCACCTACTGGGAGCGCTAGCGCAGTAAAACCACGTGACGAGGTGGACGCTGGGTGGTCTTCGGTCTCTTGAACGCATTTTAAGAGCGTTAACTCTTATTATTTACGTTTGTCAGGGACGCGTCTGTCTGCAATGAAGGTCAAATTGACCAAAACAGTAACCACGTGGCCACGCTATACACATAGCCACAGTGGGCGCGTAGCGCCTCAATTGATACCTATACCGGGTGTTTTTTTTTTTTAGAAGGTCCAAAATTAAAAAAAAAAAACAGGTAAATTGCTTAGATTTATTTTAGCACTGGGGCTATACTGGAGGCTACGGCGGGCGCCAGGCAAGATGAAAACTTCTTTAATTAGTTCGCTGATTAACTAAATATGTTAATAAACTTTTCTAATTTTTATTTTAGGGGTATGTTGTATTCGCAGAATTGGTGATCGTCCTCCAAATAGTCCAAGCGAGGAAAAACAATCTTCATTAAAAATTTTTCACGCACGTTACGAAGCGAGAAAAAGTCACCCTGGTAGGCATCTTCACACCGTAACTCAGCGGCGGTGAGCGCCTCTGACGTAGTTCGCTCCGCCCTGCGCTTTGCGTCACACGGCTGACATCACCTGAAGCCCGGACGGGCGGCCTGCGCTGTCGCGCTTGTTTCGCTTCGCTCCGCGGCCTTACGGAATGCCGCGTTGGAACAAAAACGCACTGACACAAAGCGCAGGGCGGAGCGAGCTACGTCACAGGCGCTCACAGACAATGTGTTACAGTGTGAAGCTGCCTACAAGGGTGACTTTTTCTCGGTTCGTAACGCGCGCAAAAAAATTTCATTAAATTTTTTTTTTCTTGGCTGGACTGTTCGGAAGACGATCTCCAATTCTGCTAATACAACATATCCCCTAAAATAAAAATTATAAAAGTTAATTAACGTATTCGGTTAATCAGCGAACTAATTAAAGTAGTTTGCCTCTTACCTGGCGTCCGCCGTAGTCCTCAGTATAGCCCCAGGGTTAAAATGAATCTAAAGGAATTTACCTTTCTTTAAAAATTTTGGACCTAAAAAAAACACCCGGTATTTTCGATCCGTTATATACAGGGTGCTTCACCTAGAGCTATACAATTTTTAAAAATAGGCTTTTTGAGTTAGAAGAGCGCTTTTTTCCGCAGAGCACTGTCAGCGGTGAAGTACGTCAGAATACATCTAAGAAGTGCTGACTACAAGACTGATTAAATAATATTTAATAGTTAACTTTTAAACTGTTACTGTTAGGTTCATTAATTATTGAGAGGCGTGTAGCTCACTGTACGTAATATCCATATCAGTTTTTAGAATTTCGAAAATGCGGTTATCTTCGGCGCTGTGGCCCAAAAATTCTGGCTACATCGCGCAAAAATACATGCGCTTTCTAGAAGCTTGCAGGGAAAGCAACCTCTCCAGTGTACGCAACTCTTCGAAATAGCCAACATTTTTTGGGGGCACAGCGCCGAGGGTAACCGCGTTTTCTAAATTCTAAAAATAGATATGGATATTAATTACGGTGGCTACACGACTCTCAGTAATTAGAGTAATAGTTAAATTTAACTATTCAGTATTAGTTAACTAGAGTGCTAGTTGGCTCGACCGACCGACCGGACCGACCGACAGTTGTGATGCCATAAAATGTGTGCTCATATTCTCATCTCAGCACATCGCCACCCATCATGATCCTCTTTCTTTTCGTGCAGGGTAGCCGGCCAGACGTCCTTTTTTCCGGCCGACCTGTTTGCCCTTCTTATCATTAAACTTATCTCTCTCTCTCTCTCTCTCTCTCAAAGTGTTTTATTTAGACAACGCAGTTACACTAGGGGGCAGAACAAAAGGCAGATAAAAGCCTACCGATAAATGCCTAAACACAAAAACAAGCGATGTTCGTTTTGCAAGCTTTCAATGGCTAGCTTTCTTGAATAATGTTCGTAGCAGGAAGACGATCATTTATAAAGCTAAAAAATCTGGAATTTAGCCTCCGGGTGCAGTAGTTTGTGCGTATTTTTCTTTATTATAACTTGTGTGTCGTGTGTTGTATCAGTGTACTTTTGAAAGGTATAATTGTGGCGAAATACGGCACGATCGGAACGCTACCTTTTTCATTCCATACAGTAAGCAACTGGTGTTTTCTAAAGAATAGGCCAGTATGGCTTAGATAAGGTATATTTTCTATTAACCGTATAAATTTCTTTTGCGGTAAGTATAAGTTTTCTATGCTTGTAGGTGCTGAGCCCCAAACAAGAAGGTAAGAGTGAAAACGCGAATGTACAGCCTTGGTCAAAAGTCCTAAGGCCACAGCGTTCACCTGCAGCCAAATGAATGTCCCTAGAATGCTCCGTGTAGCGGATCATTAAAAACACAAGTAAAGCAGGAAACTTCTCTACATGCAGAAGAAGCCTTCTGCTAGCATTTCAAGGTCCTCCGGTCCTTCATAGTGCCGTAATGGCTCTATTATGGGGCTGAAGTTTTGGCCTTAAGACTTTTGACCAAGACTGTAGATGTAACGCCTAAACCACACTCATCCCATAGCTCCCATGAAAGGCCGCACATCAGCTATGAATGATTCATTCTTTCCAGATGCAATAGCCCGATGGAATGCCCTTCCTGATAATATTGCTTCTTGCACAGATCGAGCAATTTTCCGCAATGAATTAGCGAATCACCTGTGTCTTACGTGATGTATTCGGCTTCATCAAATAATCTGATCCTGTGTTACTGTCTCCTTTAATGTTTTTTTTTTTGCTCTGTTTCGTTTCATTGCTTTTTTGTTTTTTTTGAGCTGGTACCATATGCTGTTACACACTGTTCTTGCCCCCGCCTTATGTAATTCCCACGGGCCCTTAAGGCTTCAATAAATGAAATGAAATGAAATGAAATAATATAGTTGCTTCTTCAGGCAGGTAGGCAATAGGTCTTTTAGTCTACATATGATACCAATGGACCTAGATATAACGACACGAATTTTATCGATGTGTGTGATGACACGTTCGATCCGCGAAAATGAATCAGTGTTTCTTCTTAGATTCACTTGTTACGCGTGCGGAATATAATGTACTTTTTTGCGTTTAATTCCAGTTAATTAATATGGAGCCATGCAGAAAAATTTTCTAGCCATATATTGCCGTATACTTGTAGAACACTTTAACTAAATGAATTTAAGCGCACAAGAACACGCACACAAGAAGAGGAAACACACTGGACAGGCGCCTGTCCTGTGTGTTTGCTCCTCTTGTGTGCGTGTTCTTGTGCGCTTAAATTCATAAAAAAAAAAAAATTGTAGAACACCTAGATCTTGTCCGCAGAGGAGTACCCCAGTGTCATCAGCATACAATATTATTTCTGGTGTAGATGACACGTGAATGATATTGTTCATATAAAGCAGAAATAACAGAGGCCCAAGCATACATCCTTGCGGTACTCCATTATGTACTTGACCTATACTTGACTTCGCATGACTAATATCCGTCCACTCGCGACGATTTGAGAGGTAACTTTTTATTTTAATGCGAAAGTGACTCCTCTGATACTACATTTACAGAATTTGGGAAATAAAATAGGGTGCTTAATGGAATCGAAGGCTCTTTTTAAAGTCTAGAAATATTCGAATTGTATATATTTTTGTTCAAAATTTTCTATTACCGTATCCTTGGTTTTTATTAGTGCCATTTGTGTAGATTTCTCATTCTGAAATCCACATTGCTCCTCGGCTATGATATTGTTTCGCTTACTGAAATTCAGTAGTCTGATGTTTATAACCTCTTCAATTACTTTTGAGAAGATTGGTAGCACGTAAATTGGTCGATAGATGTTTAGGTCGTTTCTATCGCCTTTCTTATGCATGACGGATACTTCTGCAATTTTTAATTTATATGGAAACACTCCGGTATTCAAGATCAGGTCGCATATTTGTGCAATTAAGTGGCTGACTAATAATATGACTGGTGGATTTTACAGGTCCAGCTTTTATGTCACCAGCCACACAGGCATTGCTATTGTTTAACTTTTTATTACAGTACTGATTTCAAACTCTGTTGTTGGAAACATGAACATTGAGCTCTCGATGCTGGGTGCAACATATGTTGTATAATCACAGTTACTTGTTTGAGGTGTACTTGTAGCCCCTGATAAGAGAAAGTGCTCATTAAGTTTGACAGCAAGCAACGTACCTGTGTAAGAGACACCATTTATTAATAGTTCAGAGATGCCAACCCTTGTTTTTGGACATTAGATTGTTTACAGTGTTCCATGCTTGTTTAGGGCTATTGCAGGTGTTGACAAACATATACGTTCATAATAAATAGTCCTAGCTCTCTTAATATCAGCGCCTAACTTGTTACGAATTCGTTTAAATTCAGTCAAATAGTCTACGTTTCTCGTTCTGATAAAAGAGGCGAATATTCCGTCACGTTTATTTTTTTTTTAATTCTCTTTAGAAGGTTGGCATTGACCAATGGCTTTCTGGCTTTTTTGTTCTTTTTAAATTCAACAATAGGCAATGCTTGGTTGTAGAGACCGTTAATTGTTTTTATGATATATGCTGAAACGAGCTCAGAAAATTTAAGAACACCTATCCAGGTTCAGTAGAACTTCGTGCTGGGCTAGGTGGTCACTCATTATTTGAACATTGGATGTAGCGCAACTAGCAAGACCACAGAGAGAGGACGACACAACAGAGACTAAAGCCGTTAGTAGCATTCTTCCTTGTTTTCTCGTCCTCTCTCTGTGGTCTTGCTATAAGCGCTACATCCAATTTTCAAAGAATTATCCAGGTTGTTTCTGCTACTAAGCTTTTAAAAATTGCGATCTTGTCTTCATTAATGATTCGGTATCTAATGGGTGCTTATGTTGTAGAAAGACTGCGTACGTGAAGTAAGGCGTAAAGAACATTAAAATTGATGAGTGGTAGTTAATATCAACTGTTAGTACACCTGCTCGCACATCGTCATTTGCGTAGTTTGCAAAGCAGATGTCTAGCAAGGTATGGCACATGTATGTCACTCTAATCCCATACCTTGCTAGACATCTGCTTTCAAAACTCTCTCACTCTCTCTCTCACTCTAGTCGGCACCTGCATTACATTTTCGCAACCGAAACGAGAGAATAATAAAAGTAGCCGAGCAGAAGACAGGCAAAAGCTTGTGTTCATTTTATCACCGGTGGGTACCCGGCGGCACTGGGGATCGAAACCCGCACCTTCCGCATGCAAGGCGGATGCTCAAGAACTGGGCCACCACTGCGGTCAATTTTTTTTTTTTTTTTTGCTATTAGCGTTTTGTGCATTACTGAATGAACTGCGGTGAGGCGAAAGCCTTAAGCGTAGTGTTGCTGCTTGTGTCACCGATGTTACGATGTTAAGCTTCGCCTCTAAGAGTGGAACGCGACAGGGTCTTGCAACACTGCCAGGGAGTCCACAGAACGCCATCGCCCGTTCGGCTCTACGCCTTGCTCGTCGGTAAATTGGCTTTTGAGGAAAAGAAATGTATCTGTCTCGAATGTCTCGGTGGACACCTGAACCTCACCGTAAGGAAAGGGAGGAAGATGGGAGTGAACGAAGACACCGTATTCACTAGACGCGCATTTGTTCATTAACCATCGAGCTGGCATGGCGGAGTGGTTAGCGTGCTCGTCTCGCACTCTGGAGACCCTGGTTCGATTCCCCAACTCGACCAATTTCCTGCTCGGTTTTATTTATTTATCTGTCTGACTAGAAAGGTTAATTAGGTTAAATGGTTAATTAAGTAATTAACCAATCTCAGTCCCACTTACTTGGAGCATCACTATACGATCCCTTTAATTGGTTGCATGGTTACTAGCCAAGGTACAATTGGCCCCGTTTGAAATTCGCGCACCGTGACGTCACGACTATTTCGACCAATTGAAAAGAGTGACATTTCTGTCGACAACTCCTGCTTACAACGATGAGGCATTAAAGGCTTCCGCCTTAAAAATAGCAAGAATTATTTGTGTACTAGCATCAAACGATAAGAAATCGATACTAAAATCCCCACAGATAACATGATGATGATTCATCATCTGCGGCCAAAGAGCGCCATGGCACAAGGTTTTTTTCTTCTACTCAAGGTTGGGTCAAATGCCCATTTCCCAGGTATTCCACCCTAAATGAGCCAAGCACCAGACCAGGGGAAAGCTTGTACCCATTGTAGCACCGGTGGGTACCCGGTGGCACTGGGGATCGAACCCCACACCTACGGCATGCGAGGCGGATGCTCAGACTACTAGGCCACCGCTGCGGTCCCCCACAGATAACAACATGAGTCTTGAACTACATAGAATATTCTGACATATTTTCCATAGATTCTAAAAAACAGTCTTCGACACAGAAGGCGGCCTATAAACAGCTTCGAATATGGTACCAATATAGTTTAACGAGCAGGCACTCATAGTGCTGATTTATTACACAAAACTCTTTTACAGTGACGAAATTAAGACAGTTCTTTATGTAAACGGCAACATCTCCTTACCCTCTTATCACTCCTTGAAATTGGTACACACCTGTATCCTGGAAACTGCACAACATCACAATCGTTGGTGAACCAAGACACCATGAAATCTGAAAATTCGAATTTATGACCTAAGGCCCTTAGAAGCATTTCCACAGAATCCTGCCTGTTTTTTTTTTTTTTGTCTTGTAGGAGCTTAGCACGTATGAATAAATCGGCATCTTGATGAGGACATGTGTACCGAGCTGTCAGTTCAAGGATACTGCTTTCAGTAGGTGCGAAGTGCTTCCGGCCCGTTCCTCCGTCCAAGTCATCGCCGTTCTAATCCCGATAACTGGGCTGCGGATGCTGCGACGGACAAACATTTTTCCATTTTTTTTTTTGCCAGGGAAACTAACTCTTTTTCTTTAGCCGTTTTCCTCATTTTCCAAAAGAGCTCGTCGCTTTGTGCCGAAAGGTGTTCATTGAAGTATATTTTAGACTTCGATTCCTTTAGCTGTCCTCTTTTTTTTTGCAAGCCATGCGTTTCTCGTTGAGCGGTTTAAGAAGAGTACAAGAACAGCTGCAACCTTGCTAGAACTTCTCCCGAGTTCACCGTCATTGCTAGCACTCTCGATGTCGTTAGCGTTCTCCTTGACAGACCGAGAGGGCAATCGATGAACAGCTTCAATATCTGCCTCGGAAAGCAGCGGAAGCTCAAGAGCAGTAGCCAAAACGTTAAGCTTCTCCAGCAGGTTCTCACTGACATGATGGGGCATTCTAAATTCGGCGTCTGCTGTACTGCTCCAGTTCGTTCAGCTGTTGCTTTAATTCCTGCTTTTCCTCTTTTTTGACCTCGGCCTCGTCTTTCCACTCGCCTGCCGAGGCAAGATATGTCTGCATCTTGTTGTTTCATTTCTGAAAGAACTTGGTCGAATTTTGTTGACATTTCTCGCATAAACTGCTCGTTACCATCGACAGTGGCCTTTCCCGAATGAAGCGATACAAGAGTATTTTCACAGTAGTTTATTCACCTTATGGATCGGTTACGACAAGGAACACTATAGTTTCGTAAAGATGACGCGCTCCGGTTGCAAGCAGTGAAAACTGAAGCAAGCAAAGTTCCGCGAAAAGGTTATTCCGAACACCCCGTTCCGGTTTCGCGAGTATGAGCGCAACATCCATCGCATTCTTTACCGCGCGGCGTGACGTATATTTTACTCTGAAAGCAGGCGTAGAGCAGTCTCCTCCTAGCCGTGCGAGACACGCCTGCCGCCCGCAGCTCTCAGCGCGGACAGCTTCTCGGCAGTGCTCCCCGATCCTCCAGCGCGCCGTGACGCAGGAGGCCGAGGCAACTCGCGGCAAGCACTTCCAAGAACAGCGTACGCTGAAGGCGACGCCACCACGCCCGCCGCTGCGTAGAAGCCCCCGCAGGCGCCCAACAAGAAGAGCTTCCGCGGGGAAAACAACCGAGGCGATTACCGACCGGGGACTGCACTCTCGGAACTTGGTTTTGTTTGCTTTTTCGGGAGGAGATGGACCTTCATCGTGACTTGGAAAGCCGTTCGCCAACGCTCCAGACGCTACAGCGTCCGGCGGAGAAGGGAACGAGACAGGGGAGCCAGTGCCACAGAGCAAGTGAATCCGTGGCACCGTGTCAGCACCATCGCCCGCGGCGCCATCTGGTGACCGAATTAGCGAAAACAAAAAGGCTGACGCTGGGTAATCCCAGCTGGTGGTACCGCGCCAGCGGCTCGCCTTCTGACGTTGCGCAATAACTGCGGAAATACACCAAATCAATAACGCGCGAGACTGGCGGGCTACAGCGTAGTGAGTATGACGCAAAATAGAGCCGGCATGCATATTTGTAAGGACGCGAAATGGCGCCACTATATTCGTGGATATGCAGCAGACAAGCAAAGCGTAACCATTCGATTCCCCCTTTCTTATTCGCTTCTTTTACAAACTGCCTCGCTCGCAAGCATTCGCGACAAAGAGAACAGAACAGGAAATGAAAACGTAAGTGCAATTCCAATCGCCTATGCGGAGCAGCTTTCCGAATCCACGAAGGAGCACAATGTCTAGCGACCATACAGCCGCGGTCCAATCAGCACACGGGATCTGAATCCAAATCGCCCTCTGAAACACGCTCTTCGGTTTCGCAGGGCAACAAAACTTGCTCCGGATCGCCGTTTGGAATATACGCCACACCAAAATGGTTCTTTTCTAAACGCAAAAGAAATGCTAGCGCAGAGCTTCAAAACCCAAGCACGCTGTCAGTAAGTTGGTTGCATGCAAGAGCTGCAGGAGCTTACTGTTAAAAGCTTGTTGCTAAGAGCTTACTGCTAAGAGCTTACTCTTCAGCAAGCTTACAACAATGCACAGGCTAAGGTGCCAAAAAAGGTAGCGCATTTTTAGGTAGGTACACAAAAAGGTAGGGCCATTGTTTGATGTTGCCGCCATTAACAGCGCTTTTTGCACTCACCGTCCACACTTCCTCTCTCCCGCATCTGCGGATGATCCAGTGCGCCCGCGTTGCTCATATCGCATGACTAGCGGCGGTTTTTATTTCGGCACTGAAGCGCCAGTCAATGGTGTGATTTAGAAGCAAGCTTGACTCTACTTAGGCTGACCCCGGAAGCAGTCCTCCGTAACGCCGTCATACTGGATCAACTGAGGTGAACCCGCTAGGTCGAGAAAACTGCCAACACGCTCTCACTATAGCGCAATCCGGCTCGTCGCGAGCCAACATTAACGGCGGTGCTGACGTCGAAGGACGTCCGGAGCAATTCACAAAATATGATACACTGCAGATTAAAAAAAAAAAAAACGTATTTCGCATAAGCGCCGTCTAAACAAATGCACTTAGTCCACACGCAGCGCTATTTTGAATGCCCAGTTTTAGATTGAAAGAAAAAACTGGTAATGGCGCAAGAAACGGGGACACGGAAGGCACACAAAAGACCGGACTGACGCCTTACGTGTCCTCGTTTCTTGCGCCATTACCACTTTTTTCTTTCAACATAAACCAACTCGCCCAAACTCGAGTTACTTTACCAGTTTCAGAACGGTGAGTGCTCCAAGCACATTTATTATTTTTTTGTAGTTTAGTAACAGAAAACTATAAATGTTCCGGTGAGTTCATTATTTAGGTAATTATGTTGCTGGTCTTATAGCACAAATAGCATCAGTCATCGCGATCAAACATTGCTTATTTATATTGTAATTACAGTGATATGAATGGCCGAGGTCATTTTGGAGCAGCTTTTGGAGCAGCCAAAAATGCCTTTTGGCGCAGAAAAATGAGCGTTTTGCGCAGATATATATCGTATTTTCCGGTGCATAAGTCGCGCTTTTTTTTTTTCAATTTTTCGTCGGTGTGACTCATAGCCAGCGAAAAATGACGCGCCACCGCGCACCATCATTTGACGTTTCTATATGTTTAAAACGAAAATCTAAGTGTAAAAATGAAGAATCGAGTAGTACCGCGCGATCCGCTACCGTGACCCGCTTCCGCTGGGAGCTGGGCGGGGATCTAATAAACGCCCGTGCAGTGGCCGGTGCGAGCTCCTCAGGGCCATCTGCGCATGTGCAGATAACTCACCGCAGATGCAGTTAATGGTTTAAAACGCTATCCTAGGCCAAAATCACACAATATCGCAACAACCCGACTGAATGCGGCGGCGGCACGAACTGCACGCCGCCACCGCATCCTTCAGCTTCGCATCCGTGTGTCTTAGCGCGTGTCGTGCGTTGTTTTTTTACTCAACACGACGACGCCCGCGAGGCAAAGAAGCTACACTGAAGATGCGTGCCGTTGAATATGCTCTGGAGAACGGGAACCACGCAGCAGGGAGACAGTTCGACGTGAGTGGAAAAAATTATCCAGGACTACCCGCCTCTTTTTGACAGGAGAACGAAGCGAACCCCGAAATCGACGCGCACTGAGAACTTGGCGGCAGCGCGCCGTTTCCCCACTTCAGCCGAGCAAGGACGTGGAAGCCAAGACCGGCGCTGTTTGTGAACGTTTTTGCTAAGCACATTTCCAGCGTGCCCTCCACACGGGATGACCAGAGTAAACCCCTGCGTGCTGCATGGCTTATTTCGCTTCTCTACATGTTTTCATTACGCGGGGTGACAACGGGCCCGGCCAGCGTGATGTGCAGCACGTTCACGGAGGACAACACGCGGCGCCATAGAATTTTGTTCTTAAGCGCAGGACTGGCGCAGATTACTTGTATTTTGTCATGATGTAGTAGCATGTAGCAGTGCTCCGTTGGCTCGCCACCGGGCGCGAGTGAAACGACCGCTGTGTTGTGTATTGTATTGTTCGTGCGGCTCAGGCGACGACGAATGACATCCGATCGACGTGTAGGTGGGCCGGCGCCTGGGAGACGGCGAAGGGCCGAGGACGAACGGCAGCTACGGGGACGTCGCAGTTGTGTGTGTGTGTGTACGTGCGGGCCGCTCCTGCGTGCCACTGGGGCTGCCGCGTGCGCTGTCCGAGGAGGAGGCAGGTTGGCCCCTGCGAAGTACGCCGCCTCGGGGAGGGGTGTCACCTGATCGGGCCACGGTCTGCGCTCGAGAGCGGCCTCCGTGACGGCCGCCCGGTTACGCGAACCAGCCGACACAAAAGAAAACAACGGAGAAGGGAGGGCGAACCAGAGCCAGCTGGAGAGGAGGACCCTGGACGGAGGAATCGACGGGGGAACGCAGACGGACGGAGAGGGCAGATGCCGAGAGGAGAGGCCGCATCCTGATGGCAGCGAAGTTGTCTCAATATTGCATATAATGTAAACAAATTCAAGCGTAATCTTCATTTCGTGGTGATTGTACCCTTGTGACGCTTTGAAAATACTTACTAGCTATTCTCCCCAAGCTTTTTGTGATGCCTTAAATCTTGTGTAAGTTCTACGCGTTTTGTTTGATCTGTAATTTTTTAGTTTATGTAATCTGTAATATGTGTTTCTTTTGTTGATGCACTTACAAGTGTTGAGAGTGATGTATAGCTTTCTGTACACTAACTTACTCTGTCTTTATTCTGGTATATTGTTGCCTGCATGCTTGTATACCTACATTTTTCTATTGGACGCATTACTAGCCGTTGGCTATGGGTCCGAGCAGTGTTTGCGTATATTAGCAACAAAGAGCAATAAATAAATGAAATGAAAAATGAATGATTCGGCTTCGTCGGGAGGTGTGTGGAAGAGTTAGAAAGAGCCTGTCTGACTAGCAGGCTTTGCCTTTTGGCGCAGTTTGGCACGCAGCAATCAAATCACTGTTATTAAGGAAGTACAACTCCACTACACCAAGGTAGAACTCATTTAAAACACAGCCGATTTCTGAAATATGTCCGTTTTTTGCTGCCAATGAGCACAGCCAGCCGAAAATTTCGAAAAGATTTTTGTTGCCCGGTTAAGCGTCAATAACAACACGAACTGGTCAGGCAAGTGGAGCAGCGCAACGGCACGAGGCCAAGCGGAGACGAAGGGACTGTCCTCTCGGCATAGTGCCGCTGCGCTGCTCCACTTGGTACCGCGGCTATAAGGCGTGCTTCAGTGGAGGACTCCGGATTAATGTCGGCCACATGGAGCTCTTTAATACGCACAGAAACTCGCTTTCCTGTAATTAGCAGCCATCGATACGCGCCCGGGATTCGGCTCGGCAACTTCGTAGCAGGACCGCAAAGCCACCGCGGCGGGCTCTAAGTGGTGTCTTTTGTTTCTCCACGTTGGCAAAATAAAGTGGGAATTCTGACCAAACGCGGCTACGCTGGTAACAAAATGGAATTCAGAGAAACGCCACCGAGACGCACAAGCCGAATGCAGTGGGCAGCGGGAACAGAAGAGCCTTCTGAGCGGTTTCCCCCCTCTCGTTCTCGTGCCTCGGCTTTTCTGCCGCGCACAGGCGGTCATTTTGCTTTCAGCGCCACCCTTCAAGACAGTCTTTATGGGGGGTTTACTACGCTGCGAGTCACCCATTACTCGCATTTACGGCCGCACATCTGTCAGCCGCTAGATTTCCGGGTGTGCTCACACACGGCTGAGGGACTCGGTATAGGGGACCGCAGCTTCGCAGGGGGGCGCTGCGGACGCCACTGAAAAGCGCCCTCTCCGGCCGACTCCGCACTATTGTCCGGGCAAACCGGTCTC
This sequence comes from Amblyomma mixtum, assembly GCF_055824585.1. Classification (NCBI taxonomy): domain Eukaryota; kingdom Metazoa; phylum Arthropoda; class Arachnida; order Ixodida; family Ixodidae; genus Amblyomma; species Amblyomma mixtum. The sequence continues at coordinate 29,916,645 of NC_143014.1, forward strand.
CCTCCCATTGAATAGCTGCGCGAGCAGCGCGCTTTCTCCTGAAAAAAAAAAAAAAAAGGCAGTTCTGCACGTACTTTGCACGTGTTGGCCAGCCTGCAAATCTGTTTGTGCAGTCGCGAGCTTTTTTCCTCGTGCTTGAACGCTGACGAGCTTCAGAGGATTAGCAAAATGTACAGGGGCGCTAGAAAAAAATGCGGACTGCACGGCGCCCACGCGCTGCGCAGTCGGAATTTATCTTCAATGCGTTTTTATCTCGGTAGTAACAAAAAGACGCTAGAGTGGTACATTATTGTATCACGGATGTCTCCAGCGTATTTGTGTTGCGAGCCAAGTATAAGCGTGACGAAAATAAATTCCAACAGCGGAGCGCCTAGGCACTGCGCTGTTCGCATTTGTTTCTGTCGCGGCAGTACGCTCTCAGATAGTGGACAGTGAATTTTTTTTTTTCGCTGCGCAAACTTGAAAAATGAACTGCTAGTGGATCAGGCCCACTACGTGAAGCAGATTGTTGACGAAAAAGCCGGTACCGTAACGGCGAAATGTGTATCGCAAGTAAATGACGAGGTCATTTAAGACGTGGAATTCGAGGTAAATACCATTTTTTTTTTTGGCGCAGCCATCTTCGCAAGATGCTTAATTTCGTTGAGTGGCGGAGCAGTTAGATGCATGCAGGTTTGTTGGCGAAATAATAAGGAATTTGTTACGTGTTTCGCTGAAAAATAATGGAAATAATTTTTATTTTAACTTAAAATAAAGTGGCCTTAAGGCGACACGCCACGCTGAGGAGAAAAACTAAAACACTCACGAAATGCGCCTACCAGCTTCTTGCTATATACGGCAAAGAGAAAAAATGCTCTAGTTTGGTCAATCGCTACAACGGAGATAAGCGGTTGGTATATTCATTTTAATGCCGATTACAGCGCACGCGCATCCCCAATTTATTTGCAGAGCCATCGCTCATATGCAAACGCTCATTCATGTGCAAGCAAACATTTTGATTATTTTTGTTTTTAGAAATTTTTTACATGTAAAGCAACTTCGAAAATTGAGCCAGGCGTCACAAGTCGGAACATTGAGGCGATCACTGACCTTGCCTCACACGCGTCTGCATAATGCCGCTAGCTGTTGTCAGTCTCCAAAATAAAAAATGGCAAAAGAAATGAGTTTCGTTAGCGCGAGCTTTACTAAACACTGCATGCTTAGTGAATTACAACAAAAACTGCTCAGAAATAATATTACGCGTGCAACATGCCAAACGTGTTTAGCAACAGGCAAAAGCTTACTTCACCCTGCCCATAGCAGTTATCGAGGCCTGCCGTTTCTCGTTCTCATCCATTTCATACACCGGACAAAAACACTTTTTAATAGGAAAAAGTGTATGAACGCATTTTTTTTTTCATATACTGGAAGATTTCACTATAGCAATCTCCCATCGATAGGCTTGCATTTTTTTTTTCGTTTTAACGTTTTTCCTATCGTCAACTGCTCGATACGAGCGATGAAAAATATTTAAGATTTTGCTGCATATAGAAAGGGTGGACCATTACCTTCAATATTTCCGTTACTGTACGTTACAATTTTCCAATATTAAATTTTTTCCCCCAAGAATGTAGGACATCTCCAGGAAATCTGTAGAATTCCACGGGCAGTCCTTGGCCGTCGATGTTCAGATAACTATTGTGACAGCCCCAGACACAACAAGTTTCTCCACTCTTAGAACGTCGCGGAATTCACAGTGAGCGGCAACAACACTTTTGTGCGCCCGCGAGCAGGACGGCGCGTGCTCACAATGAAAGAGAGAGTGACAGCTGCGCGAGCAGCACGCGCGTTCCAGTCGACAGGCTGCTGGCTCAATGCGCTCCGCCCGCGACGTGCCCGGACGGAAACGCCAAAATGACCGGCAGGGGAGAAGTGGCGCTGGTGCAGTGGCAGCAAACTTCAGGTGCCCTTCCCTATAACTCGCTCATGCACAACATCGCCTAAGACGCCGTTCGTTGATGCCACCCCTTGATTTTCTCGCGCGCAACCTCCTCGAATGTGGTACTTGAGCTGCAATCGGGGGAAAAAAATTACCGTAATACACAAGCGCTTGCTCTTGGTGTAGGGCTCTGTCTGCCCAGAGAGTAGATCCCGCCAGTAAGAACGGTGCAAGCCCGACTGCTCATTTCCTCCGCCAACAGTCCCCATTTAATAGTTCGTATTAAAGGCGGATAAATTATAAAGCCACTGCAGCTTTTGTGAATAGCGACATGCAAAACAGTGACAGGTCTCTCCACTTTGCGAGCTGCAGGTAACGAGAATGTAGAAGTTCTAACAGAACGCCACAGCATGCATGGTCGACCTCGGAAAGCAGGCAGGCAAAGCGCTCGTACCTTCCAAGGTCGCTTCGTTATTTGGAATGGCAAAGGACAGCGCAATCTTAACAATCAAGGAGTATACGTCATCGCTCACCTTTGCAGCCTAACTTAGGCTCACCCAAGCGTGGCTAGATCAGACAAGCGGACTCAGCAGAGAATGCGCTTCAGGTGTCGGGAAAGAAAACGCGGACGAAGCACTATCCCGTCTGTTTCATTCACGTCCTTGTCCACCTTTTCTGGCGCGGTTCTTAAAATGCAGCGTTCCACATGTTCTTTGCAGGTGCACCCGAGAATTTGAGAGAAAGCTTCGAATTGAAACAGAAAACAAAACGTGAATGCAATACAATTTTGGCGGTTTTTCTAAGGGGACACCGAGCACAGTGGAGGGCTCCATGCTGCAGCCACCGCCACTGCGACGCTGGCGTCAGGAAGAGTCGTTCTGCACACCTGTCCACATGGATGTCAGCAGCCGACCACAGGAGCCGAGTGCACAATCGCGTGCGCTGTCGGGACTCGACTTGTTGCGGCTTTTCCCCCTCGATTACCCTCGCAATCAAAACTCACCGCACTCTCCCTATGCTAGAGTTTCCGTGCTGGATAAACAGCGGACCAATGCGATACGAAGGGCATCGGTTGTGTATCAACCAAGTATTCTGTAGTCTGCCTCGTATACCTATTTTTTTTTGTACTGAATAGCAAGGGCTACACCTGACGCCAGCAAATCAGGGACCGAACGCTCAGAGCTGTTCAAGTGTTCGAACAGTCCGTGATTGAGTGGAACTTTCGAAACTACACCCCTGGCTATCACGATCGACAAAGTGGCAGGCGCGAGCCGGTCATGAACAGTTCCAACGAGCGAGCAGCCTTAAAAACAACAATTGGGTCCCTGATCTGCCGACGCGAGCCGCAGCAAGCCATGGACCGGCCAGGCAATGTGCACCGCCAAGCGCGGCGCTTTAGAAACAGGCACCCATGCCGCAGGTACCCCTGCCACACCACAAAATTCCATTTTACTAAGGCGAACGCCTTTAATGGCTCATACTGTCGTCCGTTAATAAAGCGTGCCACAGTCGTTTAACTCGGGAACTAAAAATGATAGAAGAAAACCAATGGTTGCTTCAGATAGAGGAGGAAAAAATGAACCTAGGAGCCAAGTTTGATGACCGTAGATTAATTAGTTAATTAATAATAGGCAAGAATGTCGAAATTGCGTCGAAACAGCGCGGACGTCGATATAGCCACGGGGACGGTGTGACGTCACATCCCCCGGAAGTCGTCACGGAACAGTGAAAATTTTCACGGAATGGTCGTAGAAACGTCGGATTTGTGTCAAATTAGATTGAAAAATGTGTAATTAAGCGTAATTAACACTTAGGATCCCCGAAAGATGTATAATTTGGGTATCGATATAGCCACGCGAACGGTGTGACATCACATCCACAGGAAGTCGTCACGGCATAGTGTCCTCGGCTTTCGCCTCTGAACACTTTAGTGCCAAAGTGTCCTCGCAACTTTTTCGAAGAAAACTATGCTCGATTTAGAATAAGCTCGCAGAACTCATGTCGGTTGTTTCGGCAGCACATGCGTTTGCTCAACGACAGGAGCACAAGCAAAAATAACAGACGTATAATATGACCGAAACTTGCAAAGAAAAAGAACGTCACTCATTCGAGTGTTTTACTTAACACTTACGGTGGAAATAAATACGCTCGCGATAAGTAAGGCTAAAAATATTTAAATTAATCCAGACATCGGTAAGCTCATCAAAGGGGTACGCATCACCGTCATTCCCTCCGCGAAGTTGGCGCTTTTTCTTTGTTGTCTGACATGTATAGGCGCGGCCATAAGTAAACGGAGCACGCTATTGCGTTCGAAGTGCAATCACGCTTTCTCCATTGGTAATGAGGAAGCGTTGTTTGTCTAAAGAAAGCCCACTAACCTCCTCTACCAGCATGCGCGTACGACTGCTGGAAATTTCAATTAGGTGACGCGTGAAAAATATTCGAAAACAGTTGCGTGCTCCGTTTACTTTTGTCCGCGCCTACGCCGCACGCGACACCAGATCATGATGATGACACGTGACAGTGTCCGGTGCTGCTCACCACAGCCTCATTAGCTTCGTTTACATGAACCCGACAGCGTCGGGTCGAGTCAGGAGATCGAGTTGAACAAGGTCAGCCCAACTCGACGACTGCGTGTGAATTTGATTTTAGCGTGTCGAGACCAGTTCAACTGCAGCCACACCAAGCCTCGAGCACCGCAGCGGGATAGGGCAGTGGCAGCCTCCAAGATTGCGACAGGCACCGCTGTCTCGCAGGCGCGATGGCGCAAGCGAAAAACAGGTTCGCATTTACCCTCTTTCCTCCCGTTAACCCGACTCTACGACTCGATGATTTTACAAAGGCGGGTCAACCGAGTTAACCTACCCCCTGGAGGACTCGCTCTGCCGCTTATTTTACTCGACCCGACAGCGTTTGCATGAACCCGAAAACTGGTTTTTTACCCAAGCAAACTCGACTCGGCTCTATCGAGTTCATGTAAAGAGGCCTATTGACAGCTGTTTGCAGCAATAGCAAGAGTGGCCCCCATCACTGTTGTCTTGGGGTTAAAGAAGGAGAAGCATGCGCCTACACCACGAACAGGGCGCTGTCATCTTGGGGTACACGCCGCTGACATGAATGAAATGCAGCACAGCGACTATATTAGAAAACCAAACGACGATTGGTCTATGCTAATCTAGAATACAGACAGCTTGATGAATATTATTCAGTGCTTCAAATCTTTTTTCGCCCTCTAAGAGAGCGAACACATCCCGGTTTTGGAGACCAAGAGAGAGAGAGAGAGAATAAACTTTATTTGAGTCTTTGAAGAGGAAAGCTCCCTGGTGGCGCAGGCGGGCTACTATCACTTGGTGGCCTTGATCTCTTGGATCTCGGAGACCTGGTCAGCTCTCTCTATGAGCAACTTTTGTTGCCACAGGTCCGAGCTGCGAGAGCAACTGGCGGCCGTCCATGACCCCTTTTTGAAGCTTGCGTTCGAAAATTGGAAATTTCTCGAAGCATACATGATTTTCTAGCAGCGGCAATTTGGCGACGCAAAAACTTTCATGGCACGTTTCATACAACGCTATTACTGTCAACCTGAAGCACGCTATTTCTTTACAGCCTTGACTGGCGTTCTGAAACTGCATGAAAAGGAAAGTTGAAAAAATTAGCTCAGGTTTTGCTCTGGTTAAACCGGGCAAGTTGCGTAAGCAAGCAGGAACTGTTCTGCCCGAGGCGAACGCGCGTATTTGTTCCCCGTTTCCCTCCCGCTTCCTTTCTCCTCTCTCCACATTCCGACACATGCGTCGAGAGCGCGCGGCAGCGGCGGTGGCGCAGCGACGGTCCTGCCGCCTGGTGGAGCGCGGCTGAAACGGTTGCTATGGCAACGGCGCTCCATCTGTCTGACCTCGGCCACTGCCGGGAGCTACGCGACGGCTCGAAACCTGGCGCAGTATTGCTTACGCAATAAAAAATGCGCAAGGGTATTTGGGCCATTTCCATGTCACGTGCTCTGTTCACTTGGGTGTTCCTGCATGAGCCACGTGACGAACAGCCATTTCTGCACGAAGAATGCTTGTTTTTCATGCCACAAAGCCCGTAGCTGAGCAACGGCTTCTACTGAAACGTCCTCACAGGCGCGAAAGAAAAACGCCAACCAAGGCTTCGAGAAGCGCGCAGCAAAGAATGTCGTCCTTCGCCTCGCACTCAGAAGCCAGAATGGTCCGAGGGATCTGACGAAGTGCTTGGGCCACGTGGACTGTCGTAGGCCGTATTTAGCAGAAGGAAGCAGAGAGATCACAAAGGAGGCCAGAGAAGCAAGGAAACGAAAATTCGGTTTTAAAAAATTTAAGCAAACATGTCTGTTAGTGAAATTTAATTTTACGCTAGGACCCGCCATTACAAGAGAATAAATGAAAGCCCGATTTTTTTTTTTTCACCTTTATCTACACAGTGATGCAACGCTACTAGTATAAATGGTTCAGATCAACAATTTTTTTTGGCAGAAAAGCTTTACTGTAATAAACAGCAAAAATATTACGGCTCTGGGAGGAAAATTAGAAAACTCAATAGCTGCTACCAAAATAAGAACTCTAGAGAATCAAAAGATATACCCCAATGAGTTATGCGTGGTAGACCCAAAGAAAACGGGTCTTCAGTATGCCTCACAATTTACCCTGTGCCCCCAACTTAACGGGGGACGCGGTGAATAAAATGGCCAATTTGATCAAAATGTTCGATTTCTCAAACTTTTTTTCGTGATCCGTGGGTCCTCATCTGTCTTGTGACGAAAAATTTTATCCGAATATGCAGTAAAAATTTAGAAAACGAAGTTATTTTATGTTTGGTCGTCGAAAATTGAGCGGATTGCGCTTCTGATGGTCGCGGCGCATCGCGGAATGAATGAATGAATGAATGAATGAATGAATGAATGAATGAATTCAATTGAGCACACACTCGATGTGGTCAGCGTCCCTTATTCCAGGATAGCGTTGGACGTCATCGCATCGAGGTGTCTGCGGGTTCCCAATGACGGAGCCCCACCATTTTAGTATCACCATGAAGAGGAAAGATCAAGAAATCAGTGCTTCCGTGGGTTGCGATGCCGCTTACATCTAACCAAAGTAAAATCATACGAGGTGATAAAGGAGGCAAACGAGGGTATAAACATTGACGTTGATTTTTTTCAGCTTTCACTTTTCTGTGATTACCATCATGCATCCCTTCGGCATTTTGCAACCAATGGCAGTAATTTTTTTGCTCGTGAATCCTGAAACGTTGAGGAGTGAATAAAGCTCTCGATTTTTCATGCACACGTGCAATAGTTTTTCGTTTTGGTTTCTTTGGGGTTTAACGTCCCAAAGCGACTCAGGCTATGAGGGACGCCGCAGTGGAGGGCTCCGGATAATTTCGGCCGCCTGGGGTTCTTTAACCTGCATTGATGTCGCGCAGTACAAGGGCCTCTAGCATTTCCCCTCCATCGAAATGCCACCGCCACGGCCGGGATCGAACCCGCGTCTTTAGGGTTCGCACCAAAACCACTGAGCCACCGCGGTGGCCCTGCTGCGAAACTGCCCGCTCGAAAGCAATACGCGACAAAAATCGAAACAAAGAAATGCGAGCAGCAGAAAGCTGTACTAGCCGCAGCCTCTCACCATCTTGCGGTCAGCCGGCTGAGAGGGGCGCCACCGCCGATGCCGCCGCACGGTTGGGGCCCTCTTTGGGCGCACGAAGCCGAGAGAGGGAAGAGCTCCGTCCACACGGGTCCGCATCTTGCCGACCGATGGCTGGGACGCGGCGCGGCCGCAGCCGTGCGCAGATTCCGCGGGGGGAAAACGAGAGGGCGGAAGCCCGCAGAGTCGCGCGATGCCCGCCACAAAGCAGAGACGTAAGCGGCACAAACAGGATGCACACACACGCAACGGGGGCTCAGGTTCGGAGCTTAACAGCGCGTTGCACCAGCGCTACGGAGGCAACGTTACGCCTCGGCCAGGCTCGGCGGCACGGCTTTGGCAAAGGTGGAAAACGAGAAGTGGCATCCGGAATGCTGCGTTACGTTCACGGCCGCCTTCAGCACCGAATCGCTTCCATCCGAGCGGAAACAGCGAAGCCGCTCGCAGTTACCCGTGCTATAGGACCCCACGGTCTCGAAACTGTCGCCACTGGGTCGTGTGCACGAACCGCTTCGGAGCACGCTTCCATAGTGCACAAGAACGCCGTGTCTTTGTGTGTCCCTCGGATCGAAATTTATTTTCAACCGATAACAGTGAAGCATATAGCCCCGTCGACTCAATCTCAATGATCCTGGCGGTATTAGCAACTCTCGAGACCAATGGGCTGTTGCAGCGCTTGCTTCTCCGAAAAGGATACTCCAACTGATGCATTTGAGGTTGCAGGGGCTAACGACCTCATTGACCCGTGTTTCTGGATCAAGTGTTTCTGTTCTGCTTCGAGCAATCGTATTCCAATGCCAGAATGGGAGCTCCTTGCAACAGCGATATTTGCTCCGCCGAAATCGGCAGATTTGACCGGAACCCCGCATGACGTTTTCCTTTGCCCCACGTCTACTTCCTTCCTGTCATCGCTACGCCGCTACGCGGTGATACAAGGAACGTTTTCGACCTTTTCTTGGATTGTTAGCCACGTGCAGCGCCATCTCAGCCGAAATGCGCAATGGTAAGTCTCCCAAACGTATTTTTAATTTTGTTCGCGTACGCATAAATAAAACTTACTGGATAAATAAAATAAACTTAACAGAATGTCAGTTCTTCGTGACCGCTTTTTAGAGCAAAACCGTTAACCTGTTTCAACCTCCCGCGCTTTCAGACGTCAGACGACGCGTACTCGGTAAAGCCAGCAGCTCTGTAAATACGGAAGCAATCTGAAAATTTGGCGCGTTTCATCGCTAAAATTTTGTGGTGCGGGCATATTCTGACAAAGCGAAAGCTTCGTGCGCCTCTCGTTTGCAGTGAACGTGAGAGACAAGAGCGGCGGCAAGGAGGAATCGGTGGTGAAGCCAGAGGCCACACTTCGAAGGGCGCCGCCTGAACGTCGAGCTCTTGTACTGAAGCGCCCCCGCGGGAGCGCGCGCATTCCATTCGCAGAATGGGAGGGAGCGATCTCTCAGCCGGAGCTATACGCGCTCCGTTCGGCGGAGCACTCGTGATCTGCCATTGGAATTCAACATCTTAGCTTTTGAGCATCAAGGCGAAAGTCGTCCGTTTCTACTGGTAACCACGGCAACCTGAAATAGGGTGAAGTGGTGTTGTTTCTGCCACGACGTGTATACGTCATATATCTGCCAAAAAACCCGAACGTAAGAAGAAAGAAGGCTGACCAGGCCGGCGGTGTGAGAGAGCACCGTCGGCCCAAAGTCTGAATCACGGCAGCCTCAAAATCTGCGGCACATTTTTTTTTTTTAGTAGGGAGTATCTTTAAAATACGCGATACACCAAAAATGTATTTTCGAAGTCAATCTCCAACAATCATTTCTGGCAAGAGATACCGATACCGAAAATATATCGAAAAATAGTATCGAAAATACGTGTATCATCAATACCATAGTATCGAAAATACGTGTATCATCAATACCGCCCATGCCTGCCGCCCACACAGGTCGCATCCGGTCAGCCGATGACAGAGGCGTGCGCGGTACAGCCGCCCTGCTCAGCCTGAGAGAGACCTGGCCGCACTCCAGCCCTTCTTTACCGTCGCTCTATGCAGCCTATACAGCTAGCTCAAGTTGCGTCCACGCGAGCTGCTGCCAGGTTTTACACTGAAATAGAGAAATAAAATACGAAAAGAAAGAAGCGGGACCGGAGGAAGAACCTTTGGCTTCGGTGTATGGTGCAATGCTCTTGAAACGCACTGGAATTTGAGGCTTAGAAAAAGAGGTAGCAAGAAGGTTTTTTTTTTTTTTGCCCCACATTTTTTCTGCTACCGTCGAATGGTACCGTTTGTTCCTCAAGTCAGCGGACCTATCTTTCCTGCAGTTCTTAAATACCACAGAAAAGACTTTGCTGCGCAGAACTCTTGAGGGAGTCATTGGATTCGCGCCCTGCTACAGCCAGTCAAAGTGTTTCTGAGGTCTCAAAACACGTCACGCGTTTGTAAGTTGAAGTTGTACGCCATTTACGACTGCAGTTATCGCGGCGACAAGGGTGTTCCGTTGGTGACCTGAGACGGCTCCGAGCGGTTTCGAAAGTCGCATTTGCTCGTCGGGTTAAATGTGTGCAGCGTGTTAGAAGCCGCAGCCAGCGCAAGACGCCATCCAGTCACAAATCTTTG